>NC_143013.1:299964265-300264265 GCF_055824585.1 Amblyomma mixtum
ACTTAACTTCCTTGTTGTCTCATCTTGGTTGCAATTGTACTGGCCATAGCATCAGTAATTGTGATGCAAAAGGTGACAATTACAAAACTTGTATGACAAACACACCTTACTTTAAGGCATTCAAAAGTGCAAACGGGCAGCTCTGTTTCACTTAAAGGTGGCGGGAGCATTCATGCAGCTAATACGATCAGAGACAGGCAGCAGCATTTGCTATTTTTTGGAACAAGAGAATGCCTCCAGTTCAGGGTATCCCTGTCTGCACAAGTCCACTTTAGTGGACACAGAATACAGGCCCGAGCTATAGTGCTCTAGATCCAAATGTTGCCAATGCCTGGCTACACAGCTGCATCGCCTGCAATCCTGAGTAGGCAGCATGTTTCTGCACTGGCTTCAACCGTTGTCTGCCGCCAAAATATGGCAGCCAAGCAGCAAGACATAAAATGGCAGAAAAACGGTCTTATGCACATCACAAATCCCTGGTCCCAAAATGACAACCTGTATGCAACAAGCTACCCAAGTTTTTAAACGGTGTCTCGCTTCTTTAGTGCAAGTAAATGCGGCACTAAACACATTAGCAACGCCCACACTATGCAGCATGCTAGGAATGATGGGTATCGAAATAATAATTCACTCCAGCTTTTCTCCTAGATTGTAGAAATGTTTTCATCAGTGTCACTGACTACACAGTTCCAAAAAGAATCAGATATTAATGAGAACACTGAACATGGGATTTTTCTCATTATGGTCCGAGTCCATGCATACTCAGAGGGCATTTTTGGGACAGGCTCCAAGCACAGGCTTCCGATATACAATTGCCTAATGGAGCTGTGCCACGTGACAGCCACTCAAACTGCATATGAACTGCAAAATAACAAAGAGCAATGCCAGATCAAAACGTATATTTACAGGAGTTTGTGTGCAATGTACACGATTCATGATAAAAGTTGGGTCACGCCACAGCACTCGAACAGTTTGTGAAAGGATTCCAAGACAGCATAATTGCAATGTTTGATGACATAATAATAAGCCAGCACAAATAACTGCTTTTCTTTCTGTATGCACAGACACAAAAGAAGTGCTAACAAAGCTTTGTGGCATATCGCATTGCTTCCAACAAGCTAGCTGGCTGAGCCTATTCTTCCATCATGCCACATATATGCATAGCTGATGTTCTAAAATGTTTAATTCAACATTTATGAAAGCGCCCATGCTGCAATAAAATTGACGCTGAAGGACTGCATTATCAAGTTCACATAAAAAGTGTGCAAACAACCACCCCTTTCCATTTGCTATGATGCTAGTCGTCAATGAGCCACCAGAGCATCATTGTTGTTGTTGTTGTTGTAGCCTGCGACAGCAACAACAACAAATACGCCATCACCTTCTTTCTTTGCTACTTATTGTTACAGAGGTGCTCACTACACATCAGCCTGTCACACCAGCTGCAATGACATCCCTTCCAGCCTCGCTGTTTCAACGCCATTCTACAAAACGTTATCAGGGACACTAGATAATGCACATTTTGTTCAAAAACAAATTTCCATGTCATTACACTGGCACCTATAAAACGCTGACCCACATCTCTTTAGGTCTTGTAGTTCTGTAACAAAAAATGCAAATTGTGAGGTTCAACGTCCCGAGCAATCCATGGGCTATGAGGGGCATCGCAGTGGAAAGTGGACAAGTTGACACTTGTAGGCTTATTTTAGAACATCATCAGGTGGGGTCTGAGCAAAGCTGGTTGTTGACGAGCTTTTCTTTCCCAAGCGTTTGCTAGGCCAGTGGCAAAATTTTTGAGGCACACTAATAATTTTTCACGGTGTTTAACTTCTTTAAGGACGTTAAGCAAATGTCACGCTTATAACCAGGGGCTCGATTTACACAACTTTTTGCTTGTAACATTAGCTAGTGACTGACTGCAGCTTTCTCAATGGAATTATTGGCTATCAGGACTGAGCGCATTCTGCATGTGTGATGACCAGTCGCTAAATGAGCTAAATACAAAAAACACTGCTGCAAATCTGGCCTTAGGCTCAGACAGGCTCTGCAAAAGGATGTACAGTCATGCCTCATTAAAATGGACACTTTGGTTCTTTAGTAAAACTGCCCATAAAGAGTGTTGTCCGTAATAAAGAATTGCAGAGGAAAAAAAAATTGCAAAAAAATGGCTGGCAGTTAAGCACTACGAAACACGAAATACTGCGAAAGCACGTCTTTTTTGCAATGGACATCGCTACATACCTCAAAGTGCGATTGAGATGTCCACTGAACCAGGGAGCCAGTTATGCGCCGTTCCTTTCCTCGAAATTAATGGAGTCTACAACGTTGTTTATGCCAACGCCCATGAACCCAATGAACGCCGTCGGCCTATTGCTCCAGTGCCACGCTTCTGTCACGTGACCTGCCTGGAGGCTTCACTCATCTCACAGCTTTCATTGAGAATGGAGCCAGAAGTGCCTCCGCACTAAAAGTCACGCTGTATTAAGGTCTGCTTCTGTGCATATATTGGTGGCCAGTGAAGTTCAAATGAACACAATTTTGGGAGCTACAAGCCCATTATCCTAGTCACCATTACAATTGAAGTAATGTGCTGCAGCTTAACGAGCCTAGTGGTCTGTGATACGCTCGATAGTGCCCCACGGAGAAATGACGTAACTGCTACTACCACAGTCCACTTCCCACGAATCGCAACCGCATATCAGCTCTGTCAGCTGACAGCGGCTGAATGTGGCTTTCTATGTGGTACAAGCTTCAGTTTTTTTCACAGCCATTCATGTGACTCAGAAAATGGCAACTTCGCACTGGAACCGTAAAACCACAAAAGAAGAGCTGTCACTCAATCATTTTAACTTTCTCACTGCTTTTTGACAGTGCCCTGCACTCAGAATGCAGAAAATGAAACATCTGGTTGGAGCGGTACAGATCTTGTTCTCATCATCGTCCATATTAATAAGACAAAAATTTATGGGCTCTGAGCATTTTTCTTTTGACCATAGTCTGGACATCAAATTTCCACATTAAAGAGGTGCAAGTATAACGAGAAAGTTTGGTCCCCAAGCAAACTGTCTATAATCTCTATATTATATATAGAAATTACATTATCTATATAATACTTATATTAACAGGAGTTGTATTAACGAGGGACGATTGTACAGCCATTGAGAAACAAAACACGGTACTCCCAAAGCACGGCCTTATGCAAGTTTGATGCTGCACAGTGTCTGTTAGAAGGGTTTTAACTGAAAGTATGGTTTCAAATAAAGCTTCCAATAGTGTCTGACCTACTCGCACAGTTTCCAGTGTCTCCTGAAGCATGCATGCTTCCTTGCAACACACAATTTCCCTAACTCCGAGAGCTCGTATCACTGTTTCTTTTGAATGACAGCACACCATGGCTTGATGTAAACAAGCATGAAGGAAAGGTCAACTGCAGCCAAATGCTGAAGTCCTGGCTTATTTTAGCTCCTTTTGTAGGGCTGCTAATGATGACCAGTACAGCTTAAGAAAAATAGTAGAAACAGTGAAAAAAAAAAAAAATCAAACATAAACAAAGCAAAATGTGCTCTGCACTGCACTGCCTATACAAACAGCAACTAATGTATACTTTTATGACTACAATAATTAGACCCCCCCCCCCCCCCCCCGCTCTTTCCTTGGATTCTGGTTAACTTCAGCCCCTTACTGCAGTGTAGTCTTCAGCCCTTTCATTACAACATTTCTCTCCGAAAGAGAAGGCTAGACAGCTACTTTTAATTTCAATCAACAAACCATGAGTAACAAACCATGCTGTCAAATGACAATGTGCGCTGAAAAATATACCTGCAACAAAACAGGCACTGTGCTTTAAAGCAGCTAGCAGTGCACTCAGAGGTAAGGACACATGAACCTAGCTAAACTATGCATAACTGCCTATGCCACTTTGCTCTCTAGAAAAAAAAAAAAAAAAATCATTCCTGTTCAGATTTTTCTGAACTAGGGACGTCAGTTTTTTGCTTCTTCTTGGCGCGGATGTCTGCCAGTGCTTGTTCGATGGTCCTGACATCCCTTTTGTTTTGGCTGGGCACTGAAACAAGGTAAACAACATGTCGCAAAAAAAAAATTAAAAATTAGACAGGCAGATGAGCAATGAGAGTATCATATTATGAGTGCTACAAATCTGAGGCTCTGTGGGTGCTGAAAATGACTTTTCCTATGCTTTAGTATTCAATGACACGATAAAGAGAGTAATTACTCATAAGTATTCACCTGAGCACAGGGCCACAAAGGGAAGCCATACAGCTCTGTTGGAAACTCTGCACTTGAAGAAAAATTTGTACTGATCTCGGCACCCATCACAGCCTTCAGTGAATGAACAGATGAGTGCTGCATTAAGAGGCACAAAAGCTGCAGCCTTTCCGGATTTCTTCTGTCCTTGCTCTGGCTACACTAAAAGCACCAAATTTTCAGAGTCGGGCCAAAGAAGAAAACCCTTTTCTTAGAACACGAGTAATAGCGGGCTGCCACCACGAGTGTGAAGACTGCATCACACACCGACAATCTTGGCCTGGAACTTAGCACTGCACCCACAACACAGTCAGTGCTCTGTGACTTTTATCAACAAAAAGGCTACACAAGCGTGTGTGACAGAATTCAGTGCAGTAAAGCCTCCTGTACGTTTATGCACGAGGCTTCACATAGACGCCGCTGCCACCACAATTTTCGTCTTCATGGCCCTCCTAATGGTCTCACATTAAAAAAAAGAAATACCGAACTACATCCGCAGCTTGGTTCTAAAAGCAAGGAGCATTCCAAAGCAGACAATTTAAAGAGAAAAAATAAAGCGTTACATCAAGCAAATAGGGTAATACTGCTTTTAATATGCGCTAGTATTTTGACTTCCCAGAGAAGCTTGTAAGCACATTTAAGCCAGAGTTGTAGCAATTGATGCACTAGCTCGCTTGAGCGGGTGGGGGTGTAAGTATGTTAAAGCATCATCAGAACTTTGTTCTTTGCCAGATTTTAGCTTGCCAAAATGTTCACACAATTACATATAATATGCTCACCAGTTTATTACAGTCGAACCCGCATCTATCGAACTCGAATTGGACCCATAGGCTATCGGAACTGAAAGCGTGTTCTGCAAGCATCGCAGAGACTTGATTTTTCCGCTGAGTCTCTTCTTCGCTTTAGCCCAAATGTCGGCCTTGTCTTCAAAGCAGTGCTTAGCATGCTTTGTGGAATCTTGTATGCTGTGGCAAATTCGGATTTCTTCTCTCCTCGCTTGACTGTTCCCAGTTTCGTAGAAGAGGGGAGCTTCTGCCATCTCGCGCGCACACAGAGACAATAAAAACCATGCGAAATTTCCAATGGCAGCATGATGCACTAACTGCGTGACATTGCAGGCACGACTGGTGCAACGTCCTAAAAACGCATATCCTGGTTGGCTGGGTATGTGCCCGCCATAAAAAATCCTCGCCATCGTTGGTCTGTGCGCACTAAGTAGCACCTCAGCACCAAGAGCACCCACAGGTCCACGAGGAAAACCTAACCTCTGGAGATGTGGTGGGGGAAGGCCAGCTTCTGGAGCAGACCTGAGTTGTCTGAAGCCCGATCTATCAGAAGTGACAGCTAATTTTTGTACGATATAGCCATAAATTTTCCTATAAATTCGCGTTGTAGCTTTATGGTGCTCAGTAATTATTCAATATTTGACCAGCCGCAAGAAAACCAAGGAGGCAAAAAGGCTTTCAACAACCTGCTCACAGCAATGGCAGCGGCCAGTATAGGTGCGCTGCAAAGCGTGTATTTTCAATGCAGGTTCTCATCCCACATAATTCCAGAATTATGCAAGTGTTGTTCTTAAACGTAGAGGACAAGTTGAAATTGGCCTGCACCACGTTTTAATGACAACAAGGCTGCTTGCTTTCATCGAAAACGGAGCATTTATAAGTTAGAAGAGGCCAAACAATCAAAATGCAAGCGTCACCATCACCAGCTGTTTTTCTAAGCAAGCTGCTGCTAATTTGACAATTCTTTGCATGCGGATACCTGATGGACGGCCAGCAAAGTCCTTTTTGACATACGAGCTTAAATAAAGTGTAAAAAAAATGTTCTGTTTAATCCGTAAAATTGCACTCTAACATATTCTATCAAAGCCCTGAGTCCATTAAAAATATGCAAATAGATATTCATGCGATGGCCCATGGCATTTTAGGTTATGGCATTTCCAGTTTCTATTTTTGTTCTGCTTTTCAGCCCAACAAAGTGAACAGCCATCTAAAATACCTTGCAGCCTCTGTCATGTATATGCAAACAGCTATTCATGCAATGGACCATGGCATTTTAGGTTATGGCATTTGCAGTTTCCATTTTTGTTCTGCTTTTCAGCCCAACAAAGTGAACAGCCATCTAAAATACCTTTCAGCCTCTGTCATGTACATGCAAACAGATACTCATGCGATGGACCATGGCATTTTAGGTTATGGCATTTGCAGTTTCCATTTTTGTTCTGCTTTTCAGCCCAACAAAGTGGTTTGGTTTGGTTTGGTTTATGGGGTTTAACGTCCCAAAGCGACTAAGGCTATGAGAGACGCCGCAGTGGAGGGCTCCGGAAATTTCGACCACCTGGGGTTCTTTAACTGACATCGCACAGTACACGGGCCTCGAATTTATCCTCCAAAGAAATTCAGCCGCCGCGGCCGGGATCGAACCCACGTCTTTCGGGCCAGCAGCCGAGCACCATAGCCACTGAGCCACCGCGGCGGCACAGCAGCCCAACAAAGTGAACAGCCATCTAAAATACCTTGCAGCCTCTGTCATGTACATGCAAACAGATATTCATGCGATGGCCCATGGCATTTTAGGTTATGGCATTTGCAGTTTCTATTTTTGTTCTGCTTTTCAGCACAACAAAGTGAACAGCCATCTAAAATACCTTTCAGCCTCTGTCATGTACATGCAAACAGATATTCATGCGATGGACCATGGCATTTTAGGTTATGGCATTTGCAGTTTCTATTTTTGTTCTGCTTTTCAGCTTAACAAAGTGAACAGCCATCTAAAATACATTTCAGCCTCTGTCCTGTACAGTATGGAATGAAACGACAATGCTGACATGCTCTCATATCTTAAATCATCAGATTTTTTCCTTGCTGTTTATTGAGACTGCTGTACTCAAATATGTGTGAGCCAAACACATTAGTCTTTCCTATGTATCTGGGCAAACTATATGTCCACAAGTGTGGTTTAATGTACGTGGTAAATAAGATGAATGCACTCGAACCTTCTATGTGCCACTTACCCTTAGAGGGACTATGAAATGGGTTCAGAGTTCCTGGTAAATGTGTTCCATGCATAGAACGAACGATTTTGAGCATTCACATTTAAGTATGAGTCCTTGGAATGGGGCCAGTGATTTATTATTAATTTTTAAACACAGTTTTTTAAAGGTTGCGAGTCAACTGATGTGCCCAAAGTGACAGTTTTTGGAACTATGTATATTTCACGACTATGATGATGTCATGGTCAGCGACAGGGAGCCCGGCACTGTCATTGCAAGAATGATGGGAGCAGTTGGACTAAAAGACAGGGTCAAGGATGCCCCTCCGCCATCACTTGTAGTCAGCCTGTGTGCTTGCAAGTCCCATGAGTCCACCGACAAGTTGTTGCTGCTGCCGACAGCATTCAGAAACCATATTTTACACAGGGAATACTTTTAGGGTTCGGAGGAAATCACGGTGGTCACTTGCAGAAATTGCGCCTTGAGACCCGATTCCAAGATGCGCTTGCAATGACAGCGGTGCAAGGTATTCAAGCTACTGAGCCAACGGGCGGGTAAACGGGTGCGGCCACCGGAAGGAGACAAACCGGGTGGCGACGCACGGCATATTCCCGGGCGGGTTGCAGTCCCAAACTGCTTAATTTCTTTCGGACGTGCTGGAGTGCATGAGATGAGGGGGGAGAGGAGGAATGTTATTTTTAATTGCTGATAATTTTGGTGCTAATGGAGCTAGCTCAAAAATTCTTGCAGGCGGGGTGATGAGTGATGGAATTACTACCAATCCTCTGCTTTCCTTCACCTCATTAGATTTATTTTCTCTGTTTCTTTAAAAGGCAACTCACAGTCGGATCACATTCCTTAGAGCCCCCTCGTGCCACCACGACAAATCGTTTTTCAAAGTACCAAGTAGAACCATTTTAAAACAGAGAAGGTAGCAAACCGAAACCGAAACTCAGTCTGTGGGCAGGGATGATGCTTTGTGTGATGTAGCGACGCCAACACAAGCATTAATAAAAAATGTGTGTGCGTTTAACGGCTGTAGGAGTGACTGAAAACAATAAACCGTATCATAAAATGTCTGAGACAACGTAATAAAAGCCTCAAAATTTATTGAAGCGGGTTGAAGGGGAAGGGGGGAATATTTGTGATGGTGAAAATGCAGTGTTGTCTGTAGAAATCACGTGAACTGAGGGCACAGAAACAGTCTTTCAGTAAACTTTAAAATCGATTTGCGCCGAAATGAAAATGAAACGCTGCATGGCTGCAAAAACGGTGGAATTAACCAGAAACAAGTAAAGAACGAAGTGCAAGTTTCATTAGAATATGGCAACCCTGAAATACCCCCGCAGCTGCCCTTTTTGATGAACTTCCAGATGAGATTTTCCAATTCGAGTCTTGCAGACAAATGAAAGAAAGGTTGTCTGATTTGCACTCGTCATTGTAAAACTTTATTCCAGATTCTTGTTGAACTCTGTATTCTGTTGTTCTTAGCATTTTTTTTCTCCTCTCATCTATTGGGCACTGTCACTCAAGCCACCGTTTGGCTTTTGCAGGCCCATAAAACATACTTTGCTTATGTCATAAAGAGATATATATATATATATATACAGGGTGTCCCAGCTAACTTGGACCAAGGTTTATAAAAAAACTAAGCATTCTTCAGAATTGAAATCACGTGGATGTTGTTAAGGTTTATCTAAAGTTACAGTACCATTTTTTCGCTCCTCCTATTTGAATAATTAGTCGAGATAAATAAATTAACTTTTTAAATATAGCTTGAAGTGTTCCGGCACCAATAGGAAAGTTGTGGAGCTCCATAAATATCGTCCAACCCAGGCACTTCCAACGAGATAGACTTAGCGTGGCCGTTTTTATTCGGGAAAAACAAAAGCCCGCGGAGTTTAAAAAATATGTGACAGCGCGCTCCGTGCGCCCGGATGCACCGCGATTACAGCGCTCTCATCCGTGCTTTGTAAGAAACATCACCCGCTTCGGGCCTTTCGTGCTGCCCAAGACAGGGCTTCGCGATGTGCTTGGTTCCAAGATAAGCGCGAGTGGTTACGGGCGGGAGCTGAAAGCACGGCTCCCGTTTCTGCGGCAATAACTGCACACTCACGTTATTAGAATGCATGAGGAGGAACGATGACAATCTCATGAGTTCGAATTTGAGCACAAGATCCCAACAAGCAAAGAAGCATATAACAAGCCTGATAACGTCGTGTGAATTACACTGAAAAACAGGAGCCGTGCTTTCTTTCAACTCCCGCCCGTAACCACTCGCGCTATCTTGGAACCAAGCACATCGCGAAGCCCTGTCTTGGGCAGCACGAAAGGCCCGAAGCGGGTGATGTTTCTTACAAAGCATGGATGAGAGCGCTGTAATCGCGGCGCATCCGGGCGCACGGAGCGCGCTATCACGTGGTATTTTTTAAACTCCGCGGGCTTTCGTTTTTCCCAAATAAAAACGGCCACGCTAAGTCTATTTCGTTGGAAGTGCCTGGGTTGGACGATATTTGTGGAGCTCCACAACTTTCCTATTGATGCCTGAACGTTTCAAGCTATATTTAAAAAGTTAATTTATTTATCTCGACTAATTATTCAAATAGGAGGAGCGAAAAAATGGTACTGTAACTTTAGATAAACCTTAACAACATCTACGCGATTTCAGTTCTGAAGAACGCTTAGTTATTTTATAAATCTTGGTCCAAGTTAGCTGGCACACCCTATATATATATATGATATATTTGCCCGGAAATAAATGTCTTCTGCTGCTGAACAAACATGAGAATAGCCAGAAAAAGCCACAGAATCGATTTTTACTGAGAACAAAAATTATACGGTATTGTCCCCAGTGTACCGCTAACACGTTTATCATTTTATGAATAAAGCTGCCATTAAAAGAATGATGCTATTTGTGGGTTCTCGTAGCTACAATTTTTGATTTCCAGCTGCTCCATGTCATGCATCTCTGACAGTTCAAACGAGATCATTAAGCCACAAGTATCCTTAAAAAATCTGGCAAGCTCTGGTTCAAGTTACATGAAACATTCCAGTATGCACACAGTATGCATGAGAAATCATATGTACTGTCACCGTCAATTGAAACGCGAACAAGCCAATTGAAACGCAAACAGCACAAATCGCAGATATTATACTAGGGAGGCAAAATACATGAGCAGTTGATTTTCCCATCGAAGCCGAAAAGACCGCTCTTCTGAAATGTTAATAGCCCACACCTGTATTTCACCTCCAGCCTCTAACATGCTTGATTTTTTGTGCTCGCGTTTCATGTGTTTTGTTCGCATTTCATTTGACGCTGATAGTACAGATGCAGCTGAAATATCACAGAGCACGGTTTGGTGTTTGGAATTTCCTGACGCATTCCTTAGAGAAGATATGATGGTTTCTTGGTTTCGAGTCTGCACTCATGTGACTGCACACTCGTGGTTCATGTTCTGGTCTGCACCATCTCTCGAGTTTAGAACAGAATGTGTGAAAAGTGATTACCAAAGCCAAACTGCTTGTTTGGGGTAGTAATCTTCGCCGCTTCCTTCCCGCTTTCTCGGCCAAGCAGCTTCTCGTACTTCTCGTGGTAGTCATTCTGGGGCGCACTTTCCTGGCCCGACTCCTTGGCCTGCTCGGCCAGTGCAGCGGCAGCAAGCTCCTGCACATTTTATACGAAACTGAACTGACCCCCGCTTGATACCTCTGTGCACTACAAAAGCACAAAAGTGGTCACATTAGGTTAGGTCAGTATGAGAATGACAACCCTGTCTTTCCCCACTGAATACCCAAGCGCACCAACAATGTAGAAAAATGCCAGCTAACAGTACTGACATATTGCACTGGTCTTGAAAGAAACAACTTGTTAGATAAACAGCCTTTCTGAGTCGCTCCTTGTTTTCAATGACTACCATCTACCACCTCGTGCAATAACTTTTCTCCCTCCTGGTCAATTAATAAGACTTCCACATATGATGCTGTGCTGACATTGAAGGCCACAGGTGCAACAGTCAGTCCTTCAATTATTTGACAAATGGCATCATACAAAGTTATCACGCAGCCTAAAAAAAAATACAAAAAGGGCTTTCATTCAAAAGGGCTTTCTAAGTTCATGCAGCACGATCAAAGTAACATATCTACGAGCAAGGGATCTAGAGAGCAGCTCTAAGCCTTGCTTTACACTGGCCCACATAGTGTTTCCCTCAAAAATTCATACCATTCACGAGAAAAGGAGACAAAAAAAAAAAGTTTGAATCTATAGAAGTCATACTTGCATGAATGGAGAAAAATGACTTCCACAGGTCTACAGCAGCTTAAAAGTTTTTTTTTTTTCATTATTTTACTGTTTTCAAAGTCTAAACCTACCTAGAGTCATCACAAAATATGATTTTCAAAGAATGAAAAAGTTTGTTGCGTCAAATCTGAAAAGCTAGGTAATAAGTAACTCAACTATGACAGGTTAAGGCTCACTAGCAAATGCATTACAAAAAGTTAAGCACAATCTTACAAGAGCTCCCCCGCCCAAAAAACCGGCAGCCCAGAGAAAAGGCCCAGGGCGTCGTGTACAAAATTCCGTGTTCCGTCTGCCCGGCGTCGTACATAGGGGAAACGAAGAACTTCGCGGAAAGGATGAACCAACACAAAGCGGACGTCCGTCACATGAATCGTCAACGCAGCGCCGTGGCCGAACACTGTGAAGGGTGTGACCACCCAATTGACTTCGACAGCACCATTGTATTGGAAACGGAAGCTAACCCACGCAGGAGGCTTCTACTCGAGTCGTGGCACATACAGCAAACACGAGAGAATGTTAATCGTTCCCTGGGGACTCTCCCCTCATCCTACGTCCATGGGCTGCGGCCATTGACCCGCAGGTCCTCCACACAGGGGCTTAAAAAGCCAAGCTGCGCTCGCCCGTAGTCACACCGTGAAGAAGGGGCCGAGCCGGTCCCGAAACGTCGTGTTTTTCCTGTATTTTACTTGGTTGGCGTCACTTACCTTCTCCTAACAAGAGCTCTCATACATAAAGGCAACGCTGACACGGCTTTACACTGCATATCTATCTGCTCGATACTTATTATCGCACATGCTCCTGGAGAGAAGTACGGACAATAACGGACAAGCTCAGCTTTTTTTTTTATTCGAGTACACAGAGCTCCCTATATGCGCATTATGTTCAGAGAGAAGACTAACAAGTGCAAAGATGAGACGCAAGTAGAGAAGGAGACTTCAAGTAAACCATTAAAAACTTAAGAATAAGCCCGGCAGGTGTCTCAAAGCATTCAGCAGAGCTTCTACAGAGGGATGTATATTGACTAGTTTCAAAGGCCAGCTGTAACACTGCTAGCTCCCCACTCCCAAACTTCTTAACCGCAAGTCAAGACAGAGACCCTTGAGAGTGACTTCGCAGCTTTAATTTCAGGCAAATATGTCAATTAAATTCAAGGCTAGCAAAAGGTTAGAAAAGGTGCACGTCAGTTCCCTGCATGATAACACGACTAAATAAAACAATTATGACGGTGCTTACTGGAGAAGCACAAAAATTAAAACAAAGACTAGTTTTAATTTGACATGTTGACATGATAAGCATCATCCTCCATTTCCATTATTGCATTAACTGTACGACAGAACTTGATTTCTCAAGCATAAGCACTGTTTTCTTTTATGGGCACAGCAAGGTGTTTCAAATGGCTGCCACCTTTAAAAGCTCAACTTTTGTTAGACCTAACCGAGATTTGACTGTTTGTGTTACATTTCATTAAATAAATTTTATAAACAGATGCAACTGTTAGTCCATTAATGCAGACTTAAATAATTTGCATCCTGGTTGTCTATTTTTCTTTTTTAACGGAGTTCCCATGATAGTACCATATCAGGTAGAGTAGCAGAACAAAATATTTACAGGCAAGTGCTGCAAAACAAGCCCTTACCCTTTCCCTTGCGGCAGCTTTGGCCTTTTCGGGGTTCCACTCTTCTCCCCTTCGATAGGCTGCCAGCTCGTCATCCGACGGCGCAAACTCCTGCAAGGAATAAACCAATAACCAAAAACCAATAAACCAAAACAGGAAGCCACTGGCATGCAGAGGCTGCTTTGCCTGATCACCACATGGCAGCTTACCTTCTTGAAAATCATTACGTAACGATCCACTTCTTCCTCCCCAAATGAAAAGGCTGTTAGGCCAGCAATGTCTGCAACATCATGGCTGCAAAAAGAAAATAAAGGAAGTACGAAAATGAACCACTCATTCTACACTTGCTTTGAGTGCAGCGACAGTGCTGCAAAAAATATTTTATGAGAAAGAAACAAACGACACTTCTATATAGCAAGGAGCGAGATGAGAACAAGACACTTTCAATGCACTTTCCATAATTTCGTAATGGTGCAATGAGAGTCGGCTATTCTCACGGTCCTGTTACAGAGTGCTTAAACCTTGAGTGCGCTTTTGATAAATTCAGGACAATTTCATAATGCCAGCCCATATAAATGCTGCACTTACATGATTGTCCGGTGAACTTTCGACATTGGCGCGAACTTGTGTTTTTGTTTCTCTGGGTCTTGAATAAACTTGTTGATCTTGTCCTCGACCTGGAAGTAATAGCAGAGGAAGCATTTACGGTAACAGGCGCGTTAGGAAGACCTGACAGCTTTCTTATTCCCGTTTATTAAAGGCGAGTATCTTAAGCATTTCAAAAACTAGCTCCACCCATAGGCAGTCGATGAGGGCTGCACACAACAAGGTAAGCTGAAATTGACGACTCTCTACAGAGCAGAATTCACTAACCGACACTCCAAGCCTTGCGTCGCAACAGCTCAGAATCACTACCAAGACGCACAGTAGACTAGCAAAAAAATGCTCGAGCGAAGCGTTTTGAGTTCGCAGCTGTCAACCAATAAAGGTGACACCACTTCTGTTAAACAGCGACCCACCTGATCTCGGAACTTTCTTAGCTTCTCTTTCTCTTCGGCTTCGCGCTTCAGGTGCTCATCACGCTGTTCTGCGTAGCAAGAGAAAAGGCACAGTAAAAACACGCACCAGTTGGCACGAACAGTACCGCGATTATTAAACAGATACATACTCTGCAAAAGCTTTTTTTGTTTGTCACCCACAGTTGGTGGTTTGTCCATAGAATTCAAAATCGAACCTAGAAGATCCGCCATTGTTATTTCTCTTTTAGACTGCAGCACCGTCTGGTCTGAAGTCGCCAGTTGTCACGTGCGTAAACAAAATACAGCTTCTGTTGCTATGCTAAGAAAAAAATACAACTAAAAAATTAACCTAAATTATTTAATGTTGTTATTTTTAGCAAAAAGTTTTTAGTGCTCGCCATTTTTATTTTATTTCTTATAATCATACTTATTTAGGTTTTCTAACTTTGGCGACAAAATAAAGTAATGAAGCAACCATGGGCGTACTGTTTGCCCTTCGGTGGAAATGGCTGTGCTGAGTGTTCTGCGAGTGGCGAGAAGTGCTGTCCCTCTGCTGACGAGAAGGCCAGCCCAGACAGGACAGCTATGTTCAGGCAAGTATGCATATTCCTTTTGCGGAGACACATTGAGTAGCATTGTTTGCTTGAATGTGTTGAGGCACTCTGGATAACGACCTCTCTCTGATGCCCGAGTACCGGCAACTTGCTTGTTCGCTGCGCGTGATGACAAACGGCTGAGAATATGAATGGTTGGCGCCTTGCGCCAGTCATAGTGCTCAGTTTGTTGCGATATGTCTGATGCGCAGCAGTTCACGAGCAGAGTGAAAGGTGTGATGACCAAAAGGCCGTATGAGGCGACGGCCAAGCTAGCAGGCTCCTGCAGCCTCGCTTGGCCGTCGCGCTGCTCAAGTCCTGCAGAAGCGTGCTTTGTCTGACCTTTCACCTGTGCAGAGATGGAAATGAATGCGTTTATTTGAAGCTTCATATATGTGCCCTTGCATGCGTTTTTTGGAAGGGCAACTGTAATAGGAACCACATATTTGTTAGCTTGAGGCCAGGTGGAGCATCAAGAAATGGATGAAAGCCTGGATCAGCCTTTCCGCATCCCTGTTTGCCCTGGTAGCCCTGTGATGCGTGTTGTGCGGCTGTCATCTAGTCATTGTCTCAGTAGCAGAGTATGTGATGCAGACTTGAACAGACACAAGGTAGTCTTCAAGATGCTGCATAATAATCATACGAATTCTCAGTCAGCTGCACTTAAATGGTGAAAACAGTTCGAGATGGAGCACAGTTCTGCTTACGAAACAGCCCTTTCAGAGCAGCCCATTTTATTGAGAGCTTGCCTGGTGTAGTCCATAGCAAAATTCTATGTTTGCATAATTCTGAGAGTCATGCAGGAAGTTGTGAAGCGGCATGACATAGTCCTCTGTGCTGAAGTTTTGAAGTAGACTTAATAGGCATGTACACAAGACGTTGCTTGGTACTGACCATGTTGTCCTTTGCATGCTATTTTAAACATCTAACTCTTTGCTGGACATGTATAACACTACCTTCACTGTGTATGCCGTCATAGATTCTGGAAACTGCACGTGCATAGTTTGCAGAGACTACAGGAGGGATTGCTTGAATCCTTGTGCGAACCTCCTTTTTGTGTTTTGATTTTAAGTGCAGACATCCACACACTTGTCCAGAGTGCCTGAACAACACACAGGGAAGTATACTAGCATCATTTACTGGTGGCCTAGTTTCGAAACACTACCTTATCTTACATTCCAATTTGCATGGATTGTGGTCACTTCTCATGCCTCAAAAAGCCATATTGAGCCCAGCAAGCAGTGACGAATGTCACAGATGCGAGACAGAACGTGCTGTTGAAGCGCTGCAGGTAAATGTGTGAACATCTGAACCTGTCTGTATTCTTTTAGGTGGGTGGACATGTTTGGCCTATGCAAATGGACAACACTAGGCTTAAGGGGGACACCACAGAACCAACAGTGCTATCGATTGGGTTTGTTGCCAAACAAAACAAATGTCGCACAAGTACAACTCCACCAGCAAATTAACAGGGAGACTGCACATTGAGGTTGTGCTTATAAGCCATCTCGCAATAAATTTATTTGATAACACAGTGGCTCTGTCGTGTCTCGCATCTGTACCCTTGCAATGTTTTCGGTGCTCTAGCTTGATCACGTCACACTTGTGCTGCCCTCAGATTGTTTGCCGTGGCTTTTACCTAGTGTACTTAAGACTAATATCTAGTCTTGTTGACTTGTTGAACGAATGTAGTTGTCTGGAGGTTATTCACTTGTTAAGAATATTTTTCTTGGTGCTAGATGACAGGTTCAAGCCGTAGGCTACGTGATCTCCGGCTGGCTAAACATGAAGTGGGCAGTGTGAGGAGGTTGCAATCTTCTCTTTGCTGAGGACAGCATTGAAAGCTGAAATGTTTGCACGTCTTTTGCTGTCGTGTGATATTGGAATCCGGTGTTTTGAATTTGGTATGCTTTGGTTGGATTATGGAAAGCTAAGATCATGTTCTCAAGCACTTCATGTGCTGTGTGTGTGAGGAGACTGTTGGCATAGACACGAGCTAATCATTTCCATGTTTGATTTATGCTTCCAGTGAGGCATTCGGAGCACATGGCCATCACGCCTTCTAGGTATGCTTGGAACCTGTTCAAGGATCATGCGCACTTTTACTTTCTGCTGGGTATCATCCCACTCAGCCTCTTGGTCCTTTATGTCAACGTGTTCATCGGACCGCCAAAACTTGCGGACATACCAGAAGACTATGAACCCAAGCACTGGGAATACTATGACGTGAGCAGCTTTGTAATGCTTTTTTGCTTATGTTCAATCTTGGCAGGTGTTAATAAAATGCATGGGCTACTTAAAAGGAGTAGAAGCCGCAGTATAATGTGTGTCTAAATTTTTAGGCTGCCTTTCAAGGCAATGAAGTATGCAGATTTCACTAAAAGGAGGGCTGTCTTGAAGAGAGAAATTAGCATAAATGTCAGGTATCTATAGTGACTCACCATACACATTTCTGCATCGTTGCGATGATTTTGGGACTAGCAAGTTAGTTTCCTGTGGCTTGTAAATTGGCTCCTAGTAGTCATGGCACTGGGAGTTTGATCAAACGGGATCCTTTGTGGTTTGGATTGGCTTTTGAGAGCAATGTATGTATATGAATAATCAAGTGCACAGCATGAAAGCCATCAAAACTGTGATAGGAAAAAAATTTGTACTGCAGTGGTACTTTCACACGTGTCTGGTGCGATCACGATTCATTGTTTATGATATTTCTAAACTGGTTTGATTACTCTGAATGAAATACAGATTTTTTAATCCACTAGCAAGTTTCTTGGCTTAAAGGATTCCTGAAAAGGGTGTTTGAGTTTGGCTATAATATGCTTGCATTATGTAGAGTATAGGGAGGGACTCTGGTATAGGCCACTGAGTGTTCATGCTGCGTACAAGACCTCAGAAGCGAGCTGATAATTTACAATATATTTTTAAAAATTTGCGCTTATGCCAAATGAATTTGGCATAAGCTGTGAAGAGATTTGCAGTTGTTGTTGTCACTGTATTGGTATAGCCAGCCCTTCACATGGCTTACGTTTCTGTTGCTGGGCCTCATTCGAATAAGCTTTCAAAAGTCATGGCAGCCATGCTGGACTTGCAGCCTCAGCACTGCTGGTTTTTTTCTCATTTCTAGCACCCAATCAAGCAGTTCTTTGCTAAGCATTTCATGAAAGACCCGCAGATTATATACGAGAAGAGGATGCATTTGCTGCAGACCGAACACGAGAAGGTTCAGATGAGGTGAGGCACAAGTTTTGTTTTTCTGCTAGCTCCAATGCACAGCACACGCCATTCAGAACTTGGAGGTTCTGTTTTGCTTTTGCAGGGGAATTTGCATGTTAGGTTTTAGCTCTGGATGGAGTTAATTCAGCATTGTGTGAAATGAAATGCTTGTAGGAAATGTTTTGTTGCTCTGTAAAGATCAAGTCTGATGAAAGGGAAGCAAACCATGTGGCACAAAAATATATTCCCTGCTTACCGCTGCCTGCAAACTTTGCATGAATGCTCAAGCACACGGCTTGGTCTGACATCTACGCCACGAAGCTTTGGCCACTGGGTCCGACACCATGCTAAGTGGCTGCAGGGCACCCACTAACCTCAGCCACCCAAAACACACATTGTCCAGCATGGTCTTGGACCCAGTGGCCTGTACCCCGTGGCGTTAATGTCAGTCCAAACCGCACACGCTCATGAATTCTTGTAAAGTTCACGGGGTGGAGTACATATAATGAGAGTGAGAAAGTAGGCTGGCATATTCTTTTTGTTGTGGTTTGTCCATATTTCTCACAGAAATGTCTGTGGCCATTTTTTAAGTGCTTTTTAGCTTTCCCACTTCATTTCAGTGCTGTGGCACCTGTGTGAGGATTCAGTCTTTCTTGCTGAAGGCTTGTTCTGTATCTTCACAGCACCTAAGCAAGTTATCGTATGCATTGGTGGTGGCAGCAGGTACCAACTACCAGTGAAGATATGTCAGGGAAGATTTATAAAGTGCATAAGTATGTGGTGATTCTAGGTCATAGTTTCTTAATATCTTCCTTGTCTCTCATTTTTGGACTGCTGAATGCTTTCAGTAGCAATGGCACACCATATACTAATAATTCTCTCTAATAAATTGTGACCAAAATACGTCTTTCAGGTAGTCGTCACCTAAGCAGTTATTTCCACAGTCTGCCTTCTTTTGGCCCTCCAGTACGCTGAGCCTACCTTGGTGGCACACAAAGAATTTTGGCATGTTAGTACACTTGTGCCTCGTTAATATGGACCCTTTGTAAAAGTGTCCATAAAGCGAGTTGGCTTAATAACGAATCATGAGGGGGAAAAAATATTCTGAAAAAAAACAAAAGGAAAACTCTTTATAATTAGAGTGGCGGGCAGTGAAGTGGAAATTGGACAATCTTTGTAGCTGCAGGTGCATTATTCTGGTTGCCATTACTTTTAAAATATGTGGTGCAAGTTGAAGCACGTTGGGAGCGCATAGACCGACGCATGATGGCACCTTTTGGTGTGATGGAGTACCTCCTACTATGACTGTTCACATCCCAAGAACTCTGTACTTACTCGGCTGACAGCCGCTGAATGTTATTTTCAACGTAGCTTACAGACAATTTTTTTTTTTTGCAATGGAGCAAACGGTGAGACTCATATACCGGGCACCTTGCCAATGTAAAGCATGAACCCCCCCAACCCACACACACGCATGCATACTGATGTTTAGTAAAAATGCAAGGATTGGAACAATTAGACGGTAAAGGAACTCGCAATTTTGAGCTGTCCTTATTAATGGAACAAAAATACGTGGGCCCCAGTGGGTTCTGTGCATTTTCACCCTGTCCATTATCTGGACAGCAGTTTCCGTTTTAATGAAGCATAAATGCATTAAAAACGTTTGGTCCCCAGTAAAATTGTCCACAGTCTGAGTCATCCATATTAACAGGGGTTGTATTAAAGGGCACGGCGGTGCACTGTGAACCATTTGTCTGGCCTATTTGTATCGACTGCATCAATTTTTACTGTGTCCAAATTACTTCACCTGTTCTGTATGCGCTTGAGGCCGTTTTCTTCCCGGAGTCTAGTTTCATTTGCTCCAAACCTTGTCATGGAGAGGTGAATGCAATGGGCCCCTTTTATAAATTTTAAACTGGAATCTCTTCGAGGTTAAATGCTGTACTAATGGCAGAGCAGTAAATTTTTAAGGTTCGCCTTTATAAAGTGGAATATGCCAGCATGGTTTGACAACACTGCATGCATATGTGAAGCAGTAATGTGTTGGATGTATCTTTATTCTAATGATGGCCAATGATGCCTTTATTAAGGCAGTGGACTACATACGGAAGCCAGTGCGACAGATTACGAAAGGGGTTCATTTATTGCTGCTTTTCAGTCTGTTTTCATTGTACCTCAATCATTTTATACTTATGTTTTTAACAGGAAACTCCAAGCTAGAGTTGAGAAATTGATTGCTGATCGTGGCGACTACCAGGCCTGGTACTTTGTGCCGGCTGACAGCAAGTACACGAAGTACTACCAAGAGAAGGCGAGAGAAATTGACACCTATGGCAAGACGGTCTGATTGCCAGGAGTTTGTGCTATTAAAATGGCCTATATTGTACAGTAGAGAAAAATTAAAACTTTTGGTTCGCAAGGACGGAGGTTTTCTCATTTCTTTTTTTGCAGTAGTAAAATTTTTGTCTGAAATAACCAGAATGTGCTGTTAAAAAAGCTAACAGTTTTAAGCTACACTGTAACCTTAAATAAAGCACTGGATATCATCATTACAGCCAACTGGAAGTAGACCGAATACAAGGACCACTTTCTTAGCCTAGAAGCTGTTTTAAGTGATGTCATGGCACCTCAGTAATGGCCATTTGATAACAGGTTTGTTCTTTCTTGAACACCAGCTTGGTTGGCTTAGGGGCTTATACACACCTACTGTTTTATGTATAAACAGCAAATAAAATGCTGAAGTAACTCATATAAAAAATTACGTTTTTTGTATCAGTACCTATTTTATGACAGATTGCAAGTTTACTGGCATGGTTTATATTAAAGAGACCGGCCGTTGAATTTTAAGCACTGAATTTTTTTTTTTAGCCACACAGGAAATCTTGTCGTCGAAGGTGCTCGATTCTGCTATGGTGCAGTCTAAAACGCTCTAGACTTTTACTGAGAATTTTTTTATACGGGCGTGAGCCTGTTTCTGTGTATCCCGATACTGGGAACTGGGATCAACGAGCGTAATAGAGATTGCACGTCGGCAAAAGTGATGTACCAAAAACTAATGAATCTCACCCTTCAGGCAGCAATTAGACATTTCTACTATAGAGTTGCATCCATTTCAGTTTTTAACCAAAGCTACTACAGCACAGTGACTCGTCGACAAGTTTTAATGGACCATGGTTGCCACTGCATCCAAGAAATGCAGAACACTGGTTCCATCTAGTGACAAAAGCTAAAGCATATTGTCAGCAGTGCCGGTAGAAGGTCTTTTGGAGGTGGATTTTCTTTACAGTCCCATAGGATGTGTTCTGTTGCTATGTGACCGCAATGCAAGCAGTTGGGATCGATGGGTTGTTTGGTAATTATAGACTGAAAATGAGTCTCAACTGTCCCAGTTTAAGTTGGGCTCTATGTAGGTTTCTGCCTTGTTTTCTGGTAAGTTGCAGGGTAAAGTCTCCATGCCTCACGGATGTGATTGGTCATTTCCCTTATGTGTTAAGTTTCGTTGATGGGGGACACCGAAACACTCCCTGATCCCTCCCTCATAGGAGGCCTGGCTTTGGCTCCTAAGGGAGCCGGACAAGACGCAAGCCGAGCTTGCGGACTGGGTGGTAAAGGCCGCCATCCGTTTGGGGGGTGGGCAACAACCCCGTCCCGTTGATATTTTAAATCAATAAAGTTTCTCCAAGCCAAGCCACGCAAAGGGAGTGTTTCTTTTCGTCAAAGGGTGCACTGGAGAGAGCGTGAACTATGAGGAACACTCCTGAAAAAAGAAACTATTATTAGATCTAAGCTTATCAACTAATTGCATTGATCACCAAAAGCTGATTGGAATTAGCAGCCGAGAGGTCTGTAGTGACAGGAACGTTTTGGCGTCTATATGCTCGTGTGCATACTTGGCCTTCTTTCGCTTGCGGACATCGGTTCGATTACGCTCCTGGCACACTTCATGGACTCCAGGGCCCGCTTGTACGAAGCAAGTAGTCTACTTCCCAGTATAGTCTTACTCGCAGTCTAAACCCTCCGCTGGTTTTGAGGAAAGGAAACGTGCATAACTGGCTCCCTGGGTCACAACACTGCAATCGCACTTTGAGGTACGTGGCAGTGATGTCCACCTAGCGCGTTAAACAGCTGCTGTTGTACCCTCTAAATTGCTTTGACTAAATGGCTTGTACAAAGCTACTACAGCTTTTGCTGTGAAACACTGTGCACTTCAAATAAATTTGATATTTTACATAGATGTAGTCATATGGGATAATCTGACAATGGCAGGGTTGCACTGCAAGATGGCACTTGTTTTGAGCGATTTTAAATGCTCAGTTAAAATTATAAATCCTCATTTCTTCGATACTGCACTGCTCAACGATCATTTCTGCCATAATCTTGCAAAAAGTTTTGGTTGGTGGTCAGCCCCTTTAAATGGGTAAAGACACAAAATTTCGAATGTAAATGATACACTTGAATCTCGTTATAACGAAGTTGAAGGGGACCGACGATTACTTCGTTAAAGCCTTCACTTCATAACACCCGTGTTGACCAAGCTTCCAAGGGGAATCGTCCTTCCTTCAATTTATCTTATTTCGTTATAACAATGTTCGACTGCATTTGTTTCGTAGGCATAACGAGATGCCCTCTAGCAAGTTCGCCATAGCTGTGGAGTGGAACGTAACTGAATGTTTTTGAATGTCGTCAGAGGAGCCGCTCTACATTTTATCTGCATTGGGTGACACTAAGCTGCACTTGCCCCAATTATTGTGATGTCACCGAACTGAGTATTTCACAGGAACCACCAGTGCTTGCCAGCGGATAGTAATCCGGGCTGGCCGGTCGGCTGTGACGTCAAGATGCACTTCAGTGCTGGCATAGACGAAGACCAAAATTTCTACTGCAAAATTTTTTGCAATGAATTATTAACCTTTTTCGGGCAGAAAAGTACCCGTCCGGTAAGTTGTCGGGCACGGCCCGCCACAACGTTTTGCCTACTATTTCTGTAGGTAAATTTGAGCGCCATCTGGTCGGATTTGCTGTGTCCTGCAAATTGGCTATTTGGCTTTTCTGTCAAGGGATGACAGCACCCTACTGCTGGAAAAATATTTTTTGATCACATGGTTTTGAGGCCCTGAACTGGCGCCAAAAACTCGCGGCACGAGTTCCATTCCGGTAGGCGTGTTTCATGGAAAGTTATCAAATGACTTGAAGGCAGCAGCAGCAAGGATGACACTGTCTACAGTGACAGAACAACAAATGGAGGCAGAAGGGAAACTGTATTCTTTTGCAAGACGTGCGAGAGGAAGCCTGGCCTCCACCCAGGAGTGTTTCGAGAGGTTCCATGCTTCTAAGTTCCACTGAAGCTCTAGCGCAACTTAAAAAAAATGCTTTCCCCAAATTTTTTAACCAAATCATGTCGCGGCGCTCCCTTTCTTTGCGAGGGGCTAGAAGGCCAAAAAGAATGCTGACCGGTGCAGTAGTTAGTGAAAAACTACACGTGACCTGAAAGAGTTACTACTGCAAAACAGTGTTTTAAGCCTTTAAGCTCATTTTAAAGGGACACTGAGGAGAAATTGAAGTTGGCTTGCATCGACAGAATACCAGGTCCTGATTACAAAAACGCCACTCATACTGACAACAAAGCTCTTGTAACGTAGAAAAGAGCAAGAACCAAAATACAGGTATCGCCGCCAGAGGCCAAACTCACAAGTACAAGCGTGATGACGTTATAGGACAAAACAGTGTTGCTAGAACCAATGCTTCTAGTAACACTGGGACACGAGAAGCGACGAATCACTGAGGCGCAGCCAATGCATGCGCAAATCTCCTCGACGTCGCCACGTATCCGGCAGCTACGCGCACGCCTGCAGCATCGGGACCAATCAGCGCCTGCTCATCGGCGGTAGGCGGGCTCCCGGTATTCCGCTAACGGTAACAAGGTACACGGTATGCTAAAGGTGTCTATTTGCGAGAACTTCGTTGACGACTTCAAGAACGGGATCCATCGTGATGCTGGCAAAACGCCGCTGCGTACGTAAACGAAGCGACGGCCACAATAGCCGATAGATGCCTTCAACGTGCGGGCGGCGGTAGCTTTCTTTTCGGCTGCTGCTAGGCCGCTCTGCTGGCCTTCAGAAATCACGGAGTTTGCGTTACGTCATGTGCATGTCATGTTTCACGTCACTTTGGACTGTGTCGTCATAAGAGAATCCCAAGTTTGAATTAGAGCGGCGGGAAAAACTTTTCAACTTCGAATCCAAATTTCTTAGAAATAAATGCATCTTTCGCTGCCGGCCAAGTGGCAACAAAGCCATGAAATGCCGAACTATCGAATTTTGCAGTAAAAAAAATATTAATAGAGCTCTCCTCACTGTCCCTTTAATGACCACTAGGCCCGTAGGCCTCTTTCAAGGCAAAAAAACTGTCACCAAAACTGCGTGCCTGTACGCATGTAGGAAGGAATGAGTAACTGACATTAAGAAGGCACGGTATTTTTCGGTGGTCGCACACTTTTATGTCTCCCTTTGCGTGCATTGTAAAGAAGTGCAGCAATTAAAAAATGATCTTTAAATGACACCAAGAATACAAGCAAAGTCGGTGGTTGTATCAAAGGACAGTAAAAAGAGCCCTAGAAAACTGCAAAAATTTCTTCTGATCATTTTGGTAATCACCAACCTTTTCTGTTTTGTGAAAAAAAAAATCGAGACAGCACTGGTGGAAACCAAATTTATTGCTCTCTTTTGTGCACCAATTATCACAGTGTGCATTTCATATCTCGCAAAACTGCAGGAAAAAGCCAGGTGTTGAACAGAGGCTACTGCCGGTTTCAAACAGTAGTATTTTTCTGTCCAGAAAATGGGCAACATTTACTTTCGTATAGATAGTTTTCACTCGACGTCACGGGTGCCATCTTTGGGTGCACAGGCCATTCCACAGTGTGTGCGATGACCGGTTGGCGATAAGTGGATAAGGAAAATGCCCAGGCCTTTGCCGTGCTTTCTGGACCCTAAGTCTGCGGCCGCTACAACGTCGGTGCAAACTATGTGAAGCACAGTTGCAGTGCTTGACCCGACATGAAATTGTCAAATTTTATTTTTTCTCTAAGAAAAAGGCTGCACTGAAGGGAAGAAGTGACGGACTGTATTGGATTGCACTCTGGCTGTGCAAAATTTACATCCAGTCCAACAGTTTAAATCTAGTTTTCTGCCTGAAAAATGACTTGCTGCTTAAAGGAAGGTTGAAATGGTTTTGAGAATTCGAGGTTATTCAAGAATTCGAATCTATGAAGCTTCTAGATACAGCATGCAAAGTGTCTTTGCACTAGCATTTAAAATGGTGACATAATCGTCGATTAAAGACAAGATGATGTTCAGGCTTCTTTTCACTGCGTTGAAGAATACAGGGAAACAACTAGTGATGCCATTCTCGCCGAAATTTGAAACGTCCGCAATCTTCGCCAGCATGCTACTGTGTGTTGTCCAATATCGGCAAACAATGGTTTGTGAGCTTCACCTTCGATGGCGTTGGTCTCCTTCCATGAAACAATTTTCTTTGCTGGAGATGTAGCGCTGTCGCACGTGACATCATTATCGGGGCCTCTGCCAGTTGCTGTGCACTGCAGAGAAGCCTGAACGCTGACGCCACTTCATTCGGCGATTACGTCACCATTTCAAATGTTAGTGCAAAACGATTTCGCAGGCTTTACCAGCATGTTTCATGCATTTGGCCCTTTTAAACTCATCAATTCTAAAACCTCTTCAGTTGCCCCTTAAAGGAAGCGATAAAAGCCAACAACAAGCCTAAGCAAGAAACAAAATCCATGCCCTTTCACTCTAACTGGGCACAGTGACAACTATCGCTTTGCAGTCTTTACACAAAGAGGGTCGTGTGGTAACTGGTACGTGTGACAATGCATACACAATTGACTGGCAACTTCTGCATACCATGTGAGGTGTGGTGTTGTATTGTTTATAAGACTCATCACCGCTACTGTCAACACTGGAAAATAGCTCCCACACATCTATTACTGCAAAAAACTATAGAAGCTCAAAACGGCACGCATCTTGAAATCTAACAAGTTTGCTTGCTTCAATATCAAAGTGACACGAACAAGATGCAGATCACACTGGCAACCAAAAATTTGAGGTTCATGCCATGTGAACACGAGAGCAATATATGGACAAAGTTTAGGTGCAACGTAGGTGGAATGTGCTTGTGTAAGTAGACAACAGGTCTCAACAACATATTCACTTTGAGGATAGAGAGGCTGTGCAAGCTTTTTTTTTTTTCTCCCCATCAAGACAACAGCAATACTCGCTGTCCTGAAAGCAGCAATGAACAGCAAAACCTCGTTGATTCGACATCATTGGGACCGTGAAAAGTATAATAATTAAGCAGGTTTAATCTGGGATGCTGGTAACCAAACTCTCTAACTACGACATACCACATAAGAAATTGCGCACTCTGCGTGGTGTGCAGTCGACCCGCTGCAGGCAGGGAACAATGAATGGTCACTTCACAGGACAAACACCGATGCTGCTAGGGGTGTGAGGTATCCGATGCCAGCGCCTCCGCTAGGCACTGCCTTGGAAAACCGCAGAAAACGCGCGACATTTAAAACGCTATCTCCTGCTGTGCTGCAGTGAAGCACATCATCTCCTCTGCAGGCGTGCACTACGGCATCTGCGAGCTGTACCATGAACTGGTTTTGGTACTGGGAGTACTGGGACTGGGGTGCTTCGCATATCAAGCATCAGCATTGCTCTGCAGAGCCGCGAGACAGCTCTGAAAGGCTTCACTGTGTTTGCGACAAAATCGGGATCGGGCCATTCCAGCATAGCACCCCAGATCTCCGAATTAACCGGGCTGGAAGGTTGCTGGTTCGAATTATGTGGTAAAATTTACATCAGAAACTACAGGGCTGCAAAAATACATCAAATTATTCGGGATTTCAGTACAGAGTTTTAATGATCCGAGGTTTTACTATACTATATCACAACTGAAAATACCTGGAGGGCTCTAAACACAAGTAAGCACAAGCATCCTGTGCAAGGTGGGCCCTCCCTTTCTCGCTAACAGACAAAAACTTTCATAAGGAATGCACAAATTTTTTAAATATGATACACAGAGATTACTTTTTGGTATTGACCATTAGCCACTGGGCGTACACAGTACAATGAGGCTATGACTGAACCGAAGCCTTTTCTTTTTGTGGTGAAAATGCTTGAACACATCATTCACGATGATTTTGAAGCAGTGCCCTTTATAATGCAAAGCACAAACACTGATATCCCACCATTTTCTAACCAGTATTTTCATCAATGAGGTTTAAAAACAATGCAAAGCAAGCCAGTGAACAGTTCTACAATGCACCAGTAAGGTAGGTGATACTCAGACGCTTGCTGTTCACAGTGACGAAACAAGCTTCGGAATAGTGACTATGCATACGACATGGCTTCAGGATAAAACGGGCTCGTACGACGTTTTGGACTTTTGTCTGGACTAGTGCAGCCAGTTCAAGCTGCCGAAATACACAACAAAGTTCCACAACAGGCGCTACAGCAGGCAAAATAGCATGGTGAACACTTGCACACAGCAGCTGCCTATCTCCTCTTAGTCCACATTGGTCTGGGTTTACAAGACGAGCAGCAACAACACTTAGACAACAAGAACTGACGAAACAAACAAACACCATTAAATAGTTGCGAGTCAGGTGACTCGCAGCTTGTCAACAAAATATTTACAAATTAAAAAATTACAAGAAAAAAGGATGTTACCAACCGGTTCGCACAATGCTCATGTGGATCTCATCGCAGCCTTCACAAGTGGTCGGGACAGAAGAAAGGTACGCAAAGAAAAAGATGCTGGCAGGCAGGCTGGTGTTTGGCAATGTGTAGAAGAAGGAAATGCAAATATGTGGAAAGGCTATTGTTTGTTCGAGATGCTGCAAATGTGAGCACTCGTAGAGGAAGCAGTGAGACGCCACTGTGGGTGCTGCGTTGGCGGTGGCAACTCTGGGGCCTTGACTCAGATGTAATAGAGACGAACCTTGGATGTGCTCACAAGCAGGTTGTCGTCGAAAAACTTCGTCTCTATTACAACATTCCCACTGAAAAGGAAAATAAGGGGAGCAAGAACAATCAAGGCAGACTTAGTGCAATTCAAACAGCAGAATTTTTCTTTCTTTTTTACAACTGTAGGCTACTAATGGGCACCTAAGGTGACTTGCACTAAAGCATAAGCAAAAGTTAGCGGCGCTGTGTCCATTTGGAAAAACTTCACAATAAGCTGGCACTAACCAAGTGTCACGAATGCGAACAAGTGTCAGCATCACTTTTGTATGTTTCGCTCCCATTTGTCTTGTTTATTTCTCTCCTGCGCTTTATATTTTTGTTGTTCAGTCATTACCCTGCTTAACCTGAAGGCACTGCAGCACTCGGGTAAAAAAAAAAAATATTCATTGATACAGCCCACTTGCTGACCTGGAAGGCGATTCCATTTAATGGAGTGAACAAAAAAGGAACTAGCATACACATTAGCTTTGGTATGGTATTCCAAAAACTTACAACAATTGTAAGTACAAAAAGAAACATAATGGAGCCTGTGTAAGTATGTTTCCTTGCAAATGCTGTTTTGTTGTGAAATATTTGATAGAGGAACTTAAGGGGCCATTTCTTTTGTACTCTGTTATTGAGAGCACAAAAACTGGCAGTATTATAAGTGAAATCATAACAGTGACATTATTTACACAATTTTCCATGCAGCTAAACGCCTTGTTTCCTTGAGTCAGCCTGCATTGTGCTCTTATATTTCTTACGGACAGACATTCTAATATGGAGCTCCTTTGCTCTGTAGTAATAGCATACAATAAGTGGTAGCTTCTTTTGCAAATATAAACTCGAAGAAGGCATAAAAGTGACATTAAATCAAAGCAGGCTTGACAATAAAGGGGCCCTAAACAATGTTAAATAATTTTGTAATGGACCACTTGCAACGGCTGCGCATATTCGCAACAAGTGGCGTCATGCATTCGAAGGGGAATCTTCAGGCACAGAACCCGCCACTCGGGAGCGGGGCCTGCCTGCACAAAGGAAATAAGCAGGCCTTGTTCCCAGTTTAGTCTTATACTCGTGCCACATGCGCACAAGAAATGGCACTAAATGCTTAAGGCCTTAAGTTTGTTAATGCCATTATTTTTGGAGTTGGTGCTACACGTCCACATTTAATGCCATTATCGAAAGTGATGATGACGATAACGCTTGCAAGGTAGTCAAAAGTTTCATCTGAATGTAAACATTCCTTATGAGCACAATATATCGGGAATGTTGTTCAAATGTAATGTAAAAACGATTTTCCAGAAAATACGGCTGTTCCTGCTTTACAAGTCAAAAAAGTAGCCACAAACTCGCATGTCAGCACACAAGTCGAGAGCACCTGTCAATAAGGCTGGTCAAAATGGCGCTCTTCGCATCGAAAATGCGGTATAGATGCCTCATCCGACTGAAAGTTAAGAATTAACCATTTCCTACTGGTTAGGAAGTTGTTACTAACAAAGCTGCATGCTTTTATGCGTGTGGAATGGGAACGAGAGTACACAATGCACGGGCGAATGAGTTGTGGCGAACTCAGTAGGTCGCGAATGGCAGTAAGGCTAATGCCATTAAATTTATTCGTGTGGCACTGCCCGAATACCATTAAAACTTAAGGCAGTAAGCACTTAATGGCATTAAATCTGTCCGTGTGGCACGGCTATTATTTTCAGTCTAGACCCTGCTCTGCATTTGAGGGAAGGAAAGGTGCATAACTGGCTCATTGAGTAGGTGGACACTTTAGTCATGCAAAAGACACAAGCACAAGTTGGGAACTGAAGCTTTTGTTCGGTGTTGTATTTTCCCCCCCCTCAAAGTGAGGTTGAGGTATCCACCTGTAATGTGACCCAGTTATGGACCTTTCCTTTCCTCAAAACTAAGAGAGGGTTTAGACTGTGAATACGAAAAGACTGGGAACCAGCCCCTCTTATTTGCTTCACACAAGTCGGCCAAGGTGTTTCCCAAAGTATCCGACTGGAGCTCTATTAGGTGTCCTTACTGCTAGTGTCCCATTGGCTTAGCCTGTTTCTGTCTCCTAATGTAACACATCGTCCCCTGCACCACTCATGGCATTGCTCTCAGCTGTTTTCTAGGCATTTTGTTTTGGCCCAATTGGCGAGTACTGGCAACACACATTTATTCTACACTTTCTTTTTCATGTAATCCCAGGGTTCGACAGTATACCATCTGGTGAGGGAGGGACATTGCAGAAAACTAAATGTATGCTTTGTGAACAAGGGGTACCAGCCACACAGCGTGTTTTCACATTTTTTTCCCTTCATTTGTGGCGAGTGCACCTTTATTTTTCTACAACTTTCCTCTTCAGGGATATGGATAAGCTGCTGGCCGTAATTTGGGAGTGACAGCCAACGCCGCTTCACCCCATTCATATCTGCCTGCCAACCTCTTTCCCATGACCTGAATGTGCTCTAAATACCTGACCTAGATAGCCTTGCTACTTAACTGATACCAGTACTTTATTACCCATCATAAAATGTTGTTCCATTGCTAAACAGTTCAAAACAACTCTGGCTTTATTGATAGGACCACCACGGCATTTTGCATGTCTAGGTTCAATTCACCCTCTGAACTGATTACAAGGTTAGCATTGTAAGAATATCTGAGTTCACTTAGGCACTCTCTGTTACCTAACTCTACTCATCATCAATACTAATGCTTAACTTGTTTCACTTTCACTCAAGCATTCCCTGCTTACACACGGCCAATAACAGCAAACAGCTTGTCTCCCTGCTTCACACTAAAGTAGATATCTCCTCCCAGGTTCCTGCACAGCTACTACTGTTTCTACAGAACCAAATGCTCTTTTCTTTCTATTCCATCTCATTCAAGATATCAATATTTGTCTAGAAGCCCCTTAAACAAGTTCCAGTCTTGACGCGGACGTGCAGCGATTACAGGATGTATTGGCAGCGTAACTCACTTCAATACGTTGGCAGGCATCATCTGAGATTCGGGCGCTGCCTCTATTAATGACTGCCACGTATTGGTGGAATTGGGGATGACGAAGCCAAACTCAAAGAACCACTCTGAAAGAAAAAGTGAAAACATTATTCAGAGGAGAGAACTTTGCATGAAATCACAACACTGCTAAACTGAAATCACAACATATCCCGTGCAAAGTAATTCAGATTTTTGCGGGCAGCACAGGCAAAAAAATTTCTACAGAAGTTTGGTTTCTCGGCAAAACAAAACACACGTGCAGATGAGCGCACAAACAAAAAAAGAAGCAAAACACTATCGCAAAATGGCACAGATATCACGCTTATAATATTCTGCGATCTTGTGTCCTTCATTTTCTTGTGCTTTCTTTCACCATGTAAGTACCAAACAGCTCAACAGATTATGCATAAACCTAAGCTGACTAAACACATTATCCATGACCTTTTCAAAAATGTGGGCGCAAATGTATAATAACTTCATACTTTAGGATTGCTGTCAAATGCCCAGATTGATACAGAGACGACACCTAAGCACTGCGTAACATAAAATCACGCAAGAGAACTTTGCAAATAAATAAATAAATAAACTTGCGGAAGCGACCATAACTTGGTTATCACTAACTGGACACGAGGAGCACTGCATCGCTAACCAGCGGACATTGCCTAGAACAAGCGAGAAGCCAAGTTGAGGGGATAATGACACACTGTAGGGGCAGCAGCGGTACGAGCATAAAGCGCAGATGTCAAGCCGAGACCTTCCGACGAAGCATTTTGTGGAGTACGAAGGGCTGCCTACCTTCCAGGCACCGCCCTTTGAACAGGACCTTCTGCTCCAGCCGAAATTTTTCCATAGACTCTACGGAGGAGAAATTGATCTCTCGAGACACGGCTCTACATTTCAGTATCTTCTTTGGTACCCTAGCTGCAGATGTGAGAAAAAGAGGGTTCGAAATTGCGAGAACAATTAGACGGAGATCGCGCACATTCCTAAACCTAGAAAATAATAAAGAGAATCATCGCAGGGGTTTTACCTTCGTGTTCGACGTCCGGCTTTGAGCTGAAACCACAAATAAAGTTTCGATTAACCCCACGCAAAATAAAATACCGACAAAGAATTGCATTTGGTGCCGGCACTTACAGATCATCGGTCCCTTGCCAAAGCATCTTGCCGGTGTCGGCATCTCTCAAATTCATCCAATTCCTGAAGTGGAGCAGGAGTCAGGGAAAATATTTGGTCATGTTACACAAATGGGAAGCGATGCGCGACTCGGAGGGGCCATGGCCCCACAGCAATCAATGAGCGCCCCACATGCGCTCGCAACAAGCGTGCGATTCAGTTGCGCGATGGGAAATGCAAAAAAGGATACAGCTTAAATCCATTCAGTATGTCTTCGCCTTTCGAAGGCATTTAAGAACACCGTTCAGCACAGAAACCAACTGCTCCACAAGCGAATGTTTTTCACGCGGTAGCCGGCGGAGCCACAGGGCTACAGTGCCACAGCAACACGAGTAGCTGCCGATGTTTACGAGGTTAGCTACGGACCCAGTACTCACTAATAAAATTACTAAGAGTGTCGACTCAAGACGACTGCTTCGCGCTAGTTATTACCCATGTACAACAAAATTTAAAAGCTTCTTTATACTCAACAGTTTAAGTGTAGGTTCTTTTTATTATTTTATAGCTATATGTAATTGCCTGGTCTGAGATTATGGGTAGTCTGCCGTGATACGCAAACCAGCGAACCAGCTGGGAAACTAAAGAGAAAAAAAAGTTTCGTTCGATCGCGTACGAACTCGGGAGCGACGCTGTTTACAAATAAACGCCAGATTCTTTGGGACGCCTTGGCCCATACGGTCGGTAACTGTTCAATTTTGTTTCTGCGTAATGTCGCTGAGTAGTAAAACCCGCGGTTCACGCCACTCTCCTGTTAACATTTTTTTTCCTGGTTTATGTGGGGACTTGGAATGCGCATTCCGCTTCATCAAGAGAAACTGCTGTCATGCCTGTCACTGAAAAGCTTTTTTCGCTTTTTTGTCCTGCAGCCTGGCTAACAAAATGACGAAGAGGACGCTTCCGCCGAAGATCACTGCTCGCGACTTGGCTTACCAAGCGATAAGTTAGCAAATCAGCGCTTGATAAGCGGAGATCAAGATCCCCGTTGCAACTGTGATTCCGAAGACAGTGTGGCGACATGTCTGTTCGGAACTTAGTGGAAGCCGAATGTGGCACACCAAACCCACTCGTGAAACTCTCGAGTCATGCTATCCAGGACACTGCGCGGCAGCAAGTGAGCTTTCCTTTATTCGAACAACCGCTGTTCTGCACCATTCATCGCAGAAATTTACTACATCTCTGCCTTGTTTGATTGTTACAGGAAGGACTTCTGCGGCAAAGGCACCATGGACCACTCGGAGTGGTATGATCAGTTGTTCTTCGTTGCGTCGAATCGTTTTCCGTTCTAAGTTAGACCCCAAAAATAATAGGAAGCTTTTCAGTGGCCTCACTCCTTCGTATTTGCTGCTTTTGCAGATCTGTAAATTTATGGTTTAAGTTTTAGTAAAATGATTGCGTACCTTTCTTTTGTGATTTTATATAATGCTCACTGCATAGTATCATTCTAACGCAGGTCTTGTAACCTTTGATGCAGACCATACATGTCTTAGTTCCCCTGTCTGTGTAATTAATCTTATTGTAGACCACTGGCAGTTTGCTCATATCTGGTACTTGTTTAGCTAGATGTCAGTGCACGTTAAAGAGCCTAAGGTGGTCGAAATTTCCAGAGCCCCCCATTACGGCGTCCCTCATAGCCTGAGTCGCTTTGGGATGTTAAACCCCCATAAAACCAAAACCTAAAACCAAACTTCACATAATGCCGTGTTATTGAAGGAACGGGTGGGATGTTTATGAAGTAAATGTCAAGCAGTAACAGTGTGCTTTTCATTTTTCTTTTAGGCTGGAACATCAACAGAGGTGCGTATTTTGACGGCCTTCAGAAATGTGTTGTATCATCACCTTAAAAAAATGTCTCAAATTGTTTCTCCTGGTTAACTAAATGCTGACTACAATCCCCGTGTGTAGTTTTTTCAGTACAAACTTGTGCATCACCCGGTACGCTTGTCTAGTGCACACAAATAGTTTGGCCCTGATGTGTAGTAGCGACATCTACTAGCAACCTAAAGCTTGAGACAGTTTGTTAAAGCTTTCAATGCGGTATGGACAATCTGCGTTGTAACGTGCATGTCATGAAATTGCGTTGTTGTTTATGGACATTGTTAATGGCCACTAGAGCTCCATTTGCTTGGTTAGACAGGTCTGCTTTGGCCTGTACATCAGCTTGCCCTTGAGCTGTTTATATAGTGCTTGTATACAGCAGTTGAGACGTGAACTCCTATTTGTCATCATTTAATTGTGAAATAACGTTCACAGGGCACTAATGGAAGGAAATTTCTTTTAATTTCTTTTCATTTAATATGGTCATCCACTAACTTGCGCGCTTACTTTAACAGTGCAGTTATTGATCAGAACGATTTTGAGTGGCAAATTGGTATTCAGCTGTAGGCTGAGCCCATGTTTGCAAGATTGAATTCTGGCCACAGTGCTGATATTTCGTTGGTGATGAAAGAATGCCCTTGTTCTGTGCGGTCAATGCACATTAAAGAACCCCATGTGGCTTAAAGGTGCACTAAAGATGATTCTGAGCTCGTCTTTTTACCGCCAGAACTCGATCTGCACGCTTCGAGCATTTTTAGAAACTTCGAATTATTGTCCTGTGCGACCGATTTCCCTATTAAATTGAATTAAACGTCCTGGCTCCCGACATCTAGAAAAGAGGAAAAGAGGAGGATGCCTTTCAGCCAGTAGCATGGCAGCTTGCTGCTCTGCCATCGGCAGGGTGATACATAGTGATCGGCGAAAGCAAGGAGTCCTTGCGTATTTTTATTTTTGCGGGCCTAATTTGCGGCTATGTAGTCTGCGACTTAAGCCATTTATTCACGGAAACCTAAAAAAACAAAGTAAAAGTGAAAACGAAGCCGCCACACGACTGGCTGAAAGGAACTCCACGCATCAGCTGACTCCTCCTGTTTTGAAGGTAAGTTCAGGAAAAAAGGTGGGAGACGTAACGTTTATTTTGATTTGATAGGGAAATCTGCCACACAGGACAATAATTCGAGGTTTCTACGAATGCTTGGAGAGTGCAGATCGAGTTCCCTTGGTAAAAGGACGATTTCTGATTCCTTTTTTGTGCACCTTTAAATTAATTGGGTGCCCTGCGCTATGGTGCCTCTCGTAGCCAGTGTCTTTTTTTTTCTGGCTCCGCTGCGTGATCCATGCAATGGTGTCCCATAAGGGCATAGCCATATCACCATCGCCATCAATGTGCAGTTAGGGACATTATAAATTCGTCTTAACATGCCATAACAATCTGAGGCTTGTGATTTTTGTGTATAGAGGCAGCAGCAGTGCATCATTTTACATTGTGTGGAGCATAGCTAGGCTATTATTTTACTCAAAACATCCGAGAGCTGAAACTGAAGAAGCCAGCCACCATTGAAACCAAAAAAGCACACAGGAGTTGTGCTATTCTCCCCTGAACTCTCGTTGTTTTCAGAGGTTACTCATCTCTTTTATTTACTCACTTCATAGGCCCTCATTTTGCCATAATCATGTCCTTAGCACAGTGTCGAGACAGTGCTGTCATTCCTGCTACATCCCAAACACAGCTCGTCGATGAATTTGTGGCCGAGAGGCATGGACAGGAGAGGATGGCCCCGCAGACTTTCCACATGGCCGGTCTCCTTCAGGAGATGTGCGATATTGAAAAGATGTACCAGCCTCCACTGTCAGGTATGCTACATCACCGTTAGCATCTTTGATACAGCATCGAGCATCTTGTGGATTTCCCTTTGACCTTGATCTCAGCTTCCCTGCAGCATTTTTCACATGCTGTTTGGCTGCCACAGACATTAATTTAATGGGTGCGATGAAAATCAAGTGTTAACACTGGGTAAATGACGGACTTTGCCTGTATGGGTTTTTTTTGGGGGGGGGTAAGGTTAACATGCCAAGTGTGACCGATTTGATACTTTTTTCTGAATGGACAAGGGAAGGAAAAAGAGGAGCTCATTGTGGCATACATGACGGAAGCCAACATTCACTGAAACCAAGGAGCATAGGGGATGTTTCTTCTTTTCTTTGTAATTTGGGGTATTCATCAGTGGGAAATTAATAGGGAAATTATTTAAAGATAACTGATTAGAAGGCAGAAGAAAAAAGATACATACGCCGCCGGTGGGGTCTGAACCTACGACCTCCAGAATTTGGCTTCCGGTGCTCTATTATCAGAGCTACGGCGACAGCTGTCCATTCTTCTGCTTTTGGGGGTATTTATGTGTTTTGGAACTGAACCTTAAGAGTGTTCATCAATGCCACCCTCGTCTGCAGCGGTGGACGTAGTAAGTCCTGTATTACTGCGAGCGCCATGTGAAACATGATCGAACGGTGAGGGTGGAAGCTGCCTTTAACGTTTACGAACTACTCACAGTGTCAAGCTGGTAGCGGCAGTATACACGGGGTGCACATAAAAGTATCGATCCTGGTCGGTGCTGGTCTGAGGTCCTGCAGAAGCTAGGTGAATGGTGAGGTCAAGCAATGAATGTAAAGAGAAATGATGAGCAGAGAGCAGAGATTTGTTTCTTCACACTCATAAATAAGTCATTAGTTCACCTTCTTGGGAAATTTTTGCTGGAGAACATTCCTGGAACAGTGACTGCCTTGAAATCGTCAGCCAGTAATAAAATTTTCTGTCTAAATATGGTTGAGGTTCCCGCTTTTCATGACTTTCTTTCCATTTTTTTTTCAGTGCCTGGGGTTGCTGACGTGGGGATGTCTAAAGCATGGGCGGGCGAGTTTCTCCCTGCCATGCCCGCCGTGAAAGAAGAACCGGCTCTGGCCGCAGCATCCTGGACTCGGGAGTATGCAGCAGCCGCTGTTGGGGTCCCTTCAACGTCTCAGGCAACACCCATCAAGTGGGCTGCAGAGTATCTGCTAGAAGGCGAGCAGCACACTGGGCGAGTCTGGGACACCATTGTTTATAAGGCCATTTCCACACCCAAAGTTTCTGCACCCAAAGTGGTTACGACACAGTGGCATATGTCTCGTCGACAAGTCGACCATGGCTGCCGCTTTATTCTAGAAATGCAAAACACAGTGGTGCCATCTGGTGACAAAGGCTAAAAGCACATCTTGGGTGATGAGTAGAGTGCGTTGCTTTTTTTTGTGAAGGACGCACTAAAGGGAGCGAAAACTTAAGTAAAACATGAGGGACACTCCTGAAAGAAGAGAACACTGTGCATATAAAACAAACTAGTGATATTTTGCCAAAATGTGGTCATGTGGTGCACTACACCAATAATGGCACTGTTTCACCGCAGTATGACACTTCAGTTGTTTATGCGGTTTTCAGTGCCAAATTAAAATGCTCCTCGTATCTCTGATATTGCAGTGCTCGATTCTTACAATATGAGGCACAATCTTTACATTTCCACCATAAACTCGTGACATGTCCCTTTAACCTCAGTGACTTCAGCGTGAGGTGTACTGTGACTTGATCGCATCCCAATTCACTGTAAGCAAGCACTGTATTATTGCAGCATCTGTAAATACATTCAGGAGTGTAACATTTGTATCCAGAGTTTTAATTCCCATGTCACTGGTTGGCTATACTAGTCGTCATAGCAAATGGCTGCACAATTAAATAGTACCTGTTGTTACTTGAAGAGTTTTCTGATTTCACCAGCTGTATTGCATTAACACTTCTTTTTGGGCTAGTTGATGCGTACTTGAATTGGTGAAAAAATAGCGCAAAACCATGAAAATTACAAGAAAGAATGAAGACGAGGCACAGTTCAAGGGCTGTATCAAAATGCCAAAAGAAATCAGAAACAGTTGTTAAGGTTTAAAGCTATATTGTGAAATTTCAACACATGTTGATGTGCACGCCTGATTGCCATTGAACATATGCAGTGCACAGGCTTCAGAAGGCAGTCAAAGCATGGCCCAGGTGGCTGATGAGCTTCTGAAAGGAGTCAACGATGATGCATTGATGGAGACAGAGGTACTGCTGCATTTTCTACTTGCGAGAGAAGAAAAAATATGATGCATGTGTAGCGTGTTTGTTGAGCGCCATGGTGTTGGGAACAAGTTCACAGCGTAATGTGCCGAATGTGTGAATGTGTAGAAATAAAAATTATTGCATGAAATGTGCATGATTGTGGGAGGCTGTGTGCTGTGGAAGGACTGTTACAGAATTTTTTTTTTTTCCTTGAGCACAGGAGTGACCCACTTTCCTCGCAGATTAGCAGCAGTGAGCCTGCAGCTATGTAACTGAAACACTGAATTAGGCTGCGCAGTTATTTTGAACAGTGTGATGCAGCTGTGGAAAGTGGCAGCTGAAGGCCCCCCACCAAGTTGGACGCACTGAAGTACATTGAGCTGTGTGCTTGGCGCCCACTCCGTGCGCTAGTTTATGCAGTTTGTGAAGAGGCTAAGAGACGGCGACGCAGACTTAGACGAACAAGCTGCGGGCTGGGCCGAAGACTTTACGCAGGAATATGGCAGGCCGCGGCAGCAGCAACAGCATGTACTGCAGTCGCAGGTAAAGATCCGAAGCCATGTTGGTATAGTAGTTACTGCGGCTTTGGAGGTCAGACTAGGGGTGGCCCAATGCAATTAGTTTTGATGCCAGTTTGAAATTTCACTGTCACCTAGTGACCACTGGCAGCCTGCTGCTGGGGGTCAGACCAAAGCATGTGGTTAAAACTACAAAGATCTGAATGTTGCAAAGTGTTTTTTTTTTTTTTTTGCACTGAAACTTTGGTTTTTGAAAGGAAGAGAAGCTAACGGCTTTATGCTGATGTGGACTACTGTTATTTGAGTTAATGAGATTGAGGAATATAATGCAGTTTTGCTACCACTGTGCAGTGATTTGGTGCTAATCTTTGTGTTGGAGCCATCATACCTTAGATAATGGTAGTTTTGAAAATGTGCAAGAACTTGGTGCCAGATGTCAGATACGGAATAGCTTTATGGAATTTACTTTATTGCTGTTATGGATTCTTGTTTTTTGACCAGGAACCGACAGCTGCACAAGTCCTGGCTAGTCAGTGGGCTGAAGGTTTTGTGGCAGAAAGCAGAGAAAAAAAAACTGACAGCGACTTCTGGGAGAGCTTACAGAAGGAGTGGGACCACGTGACGAGGTTAGGAATGGATGACTTTTGTGTTTCTCCATTCTTTAGAGGAACATCCTCACGTGTATGTGTGTCCGTTCTGGGGACCATAGCTCACAAAACAAATATTCAGTGCTTCCGTGTGAATGTGCCTTTGTGTATAAAACGATCATATAATGTGCTGATCCATGACCACAGCCTTTGAATACATGTCCGAGGCCTTCAGAATAACATTGGCCAATTTTTTCATGAAAAGTTTACGAGGATTTTTGTTAATCACTCATACCATTGTTGACTTCTTGTAACATGCACTTTCAATGTGCACTTTCAATTTTGTTTTGTTTGCTTAATGTATGGTACAGTATTTTTGTACATGATTCCGATTTAGAAAGAGATACACTACTGCAAATATAAAGCAACCTTGCTGTTCGTGTGCACCTCTTCAAAACCTTTTCCTTTTTCGTTGTTCTTGGTTACCTTATAGGGAGACACCCCAGTCGCATCCTTGGCTTTCAGATTATGAGAACCTCTCTGAACCTTACCGCGTAAGTGTGCAAGTTATGCTTAAGTGCCGCTGTTTGGTGTCCCGTCGTTTTATCTTTCTTGAATGTCTCATTTCCTCAATTGTTTTCTGTCTATATCGAAACTAGGATTACAAGTTTGCTGATGTCAATCCTTTGGAAAATGTGGAGCACCCTTTTGAAGAAGGCCTCAAGAAGCTTCAGGAGAATGACATTCCCAGTGCAGTACTTCTTTTTGAAGCAGCTGTGCAGAAAAATCCACAGCATGTAGAGGTGAATAAGTTCATTTCATATGTGTGACAGCAGTATTTCGATGGAGGTGAAATGTAAGAGGCCCATGTACCGTGTGATGTATATACACCTCAAAGAACCCGAAGTGGTTGAAATTATCCAGAGCCCTCCACTGCGGCATCACTGAGTTGCTTTGGGATGTTAAACCCAATAAACCAACGAACCAAACCAGCAGTATTCGTTACTTTTGTAGAGTCAATTTTTAGAGTGTATAACTCTAATCTTTTTTAAAGGAAGGTTCATTCTAATGCAGCATTGCTATGTTAAGTTATGTTTGTTGATTGCAAAAGTAAAAATATTCATGTGAACGAGTGCATGCACTCCATTGCAGTAAAATATAAAGGGTCAGAAAAAGTTTTTTATAAGTTTGATTCGCAGAATTTCGCAGTGCCACCAAAGAAGCCCATTGTGGCAGCAAACAATTAACTCGAGGAGCACCATGTTCATGTAATTGCATCGCATTGTAGTGATTTAACTGCTTTTCAGTGAGGAACTTTTTTCTCTTCCACCCTCAGTCGTAAATTTGCTTCATATTCCAATAGAAGATAGGTAATGTATTCATTTGTCATATATTCAATAGCAGGCACACGTCTAGATTGCTTGGGAGTATATTTTAGCAAAGTGGCACATCATATCACTGTGTGATGCCAGCTGAAAACTAGTGTAACACTGAAGTGCAGGTGTTCAAGGTGTGTATTGGACCGGGTATTAGCCGTTTTGGCTCTTGGTCCAGATGTTTTGTATTATTACATTAAAAAATGAAACAGTACAAAGAAAAAAAGGAAATGATGTTGCTCAGCCGATTGATGAAGAAAAGATAAGGATATGCTTATTATGTGCATGTGCTCGTATGGGTTGGTCACCGAAGAAATGCATACTGCAATGTGATTGTTTCTTCAATTTTACAGGCATGGCAATACTTGGGTACAACACAAGCTGAAAATGAGCAAGACCCAGCTGCCATTGCAGCACTGAAGAAGTAAGAGCGTTCTGCCAAGTTTGTTTCATGAGCCCATGTTATAGACCTCAGGCGTTGCTCACAGCTATGGAGAACTTGCCTTGAAGCATTGAGCAAAGGGCAAATTAGTTGGTGTACACAGATGTCATATACATGTAGTGGTTTCGGACCAATCTGTTATGGGCTGTTCTTGGCTGGAAGCAACAGTTTCGCTTGGCTTGAATTTGGGTAAATGACTCTTGTAGTGGCAGTGTTTGATTCCATTTATCCTCTGCAGGTGTCTGCAGCTCAGCCCACAGAACCTGACAGCTCTCATGGCCTTAGCCGTGAGCTACACCAATGAGTCGTTACAGCTGCAGGCGTGCGAATCCCTGCTGCAGTGGCTCAAGTGCAATCCTCGTTATCAGTCCCTGCTCTCATCGGCCGACATACCCACCACAGAGATGGCCTTCCCCGTGTCTTCCATAATGTCCAGGTTTGTAGAGGTTTATGGGGTTTAACGTCCCGCTCAGGCTATGAGGGACGCCATAGTGAAGGGCTCCGGAAGTTTCGACCGCCTGGGGTTCTTTAACGTGCACTGACATCGCACAGTACACGGGCCAGGATCGAACCTGCGTATTTAGGGTCAGCAGCTGGGCTCCATAACCACCAAGTCACCGTGGCGGAACACCAGGTTTGCAGAAAAACGCCGGAGTGGTGGTGGTGGTGGTCAGTTTAGTCGGGGCCTTGTGCTGCTAGGTCTTGCTTCAGTGTTTCTGCTTGTGCAGAGCCAGCTGTTTTGCACTGAGAGTGGGGTAAAAAGATAGCAAAACGAAAACACAAAAATACAAACATGAAAAAATACTATAGTAGATGCTTGTTAATTTGAACTGTTACTTTATTTCTGAGAACATCCATTGTGTCCCCATAAAGTTCTTATATCGAGAGTTGATTGCTTAAATTAAAGGCACAAAATGACAAAAACACAGTTCAAAGTAATACAAATAAAAGCAAAGAAGAATACAAAACTGCACACTGACCGGCAGATTAGTTAAAGTAAAGGAGGAAAAAGTTCATGGCAGCATTAGTTGGTGATTGTGAGGGTTAGAGCTGGAACTGTGCCCAAGTTTTAGTTCAGGTGGTCTTCTCTTGCCTCAGAGGACACTGCCATGCTTCCTGGCTGATAACCCTCCTGACAACAGCTGTGTGTGACAGAATACTATGGAACGTATGCTCTGAATGTGTAGCTGCTGAAATATGCTTCATATGCCTGCCGCTTCAAAACATGGCCTAAAAGTGACTGCCATAAAGCATGACCGGTTGAGCCATACGATGGTTGAGCCATTGACTTGAGGTATATTTTCTATATGTGCACAGCTTTTGCTACGTACTAATGCCTCAGGCATTGCGGGGCTCCTAAGTGAAGGTTCGTTTCACAGCAGACAGAGACGGCCATATCCCTTTCAGGCAGCATTTTTTGTTTTATTGAAATCACATTTTTTTCACCTAAGTAGTATATTCAGGACTCAAGAAACGGAGTTTGTTAGTTTTTGAGCGTGAAAGACCAGTGGGTAAGTTTTTGCAATGATGTGCAGAATTCCGTACAAAGTGACAGATTTGTTAGAAATAGTAACGTCGAAATGTTCTCGTGTGTCAGGTAAGCGCCCTAGGAATCATGGAATCATTTTGTGTTTCGAAGGTGCACATTACACCCGAAATTGAGCAAAAGCAGTCAATGTTTTCACTTGTAGCAAAATCCATCTGCACAAAAATGGTGGACAAAGTGCTACCTAGCTTACTGTTGAGTGAAATATTGTATTTACTGCGTTCGCTACCTGGCACAAAAAACCAATTTATTTGCTACAAGAAGGGTGCTGAATTTGACTGAAACAATGAAATCACTGCTAGGTGCACCAGACTCTCAGAAAAAGCTGTAAGTTTGCTGGATTCAGAGAGCAGACTGTCAGCACCTGGTCAAGGTCATAAATTCACTGTCACCTAACCAGTTCCAGGCACCTGAACTCCCGCCCGTTGCAATTGTGGTAGCCCAGGAGGCATGAGCAAAAGATGGGTAGCAGCACGGCGACAGCTTTCTTTGAGTGTTAGGCAGCAGAGAGCGAACACTTAACAATTTTTCATGTTTAACCATGCAGCGAACAGCATGGCAGAACTCGAGACCTGTTCATTGCGGCAGCCCGAATGTCACCCACTGACCCTGACCCGGATGTCCAGTGCGGCTTGGGTGTGCTGTTCAATTTGTCTGGCGAGTACGACAAGGCGGCCGACTGCTTCCGCGCAGCGCTCACCGTGCGGCCAAATGTGAGTGGTTGCCAGAAGCAGCTCTGCTCTCGATACCTGTGCTATCTGGAGCAGGTTGTTGTACTTTGTGGAGGTGCAATATTGCAGAGTTGGTAGGAGTAGTAGTAAGTGGCGTGTGCTGTGGTTCGCTTGCATGATTAATGCTGCCAGGAAGCAGTTTCGAGCTGCTGTTGTGCCATTAAACCCCCAACTTCATGCTGTTACAGTTGCAAAACACTATTACGTAGTTGCTGGTTACGAATGTCAGACTCTGTTTCGCAGTTCATTGTCTCTGAAGTTGAAGCTACTGCTGCGACCAGGTCTTATATACCATGTCTTTTATGGTTTAGTATTGCATGGCATAAAGACGAAGCACGGTGATCAGTATGAGACAGTAAAACTAGTGTTTTCGATTTTACTGAAAAGTAACGGCGCATAGGTAAATAGTACTTTTCTAAAACTGAACCAAATATGAAAAATGAGCTAAAATCTGGATCAAATATGACTTCAATATTCCTACAAATAGTGGCTACTTGTGCATTATTGTACAAAACAATCCTGTAAACTGCAAACTGCAAGCTTTGTGACACTGGAAAGGCTATGTGGCCATGCTACATGATGCCATGCTCTCAAGGAATGACATAGCAGAAACTCAGCTGTAGATGTAAAGAAAAAATTCAGGGGGCACTTTGACTGTCTAAAGTGCATAGAGGCGAAAGCGTTTTCCGCACCACTTTGACTGCTTCTGTGGCACTGGTGGCGTCACATGTAACTGAGTACTAATTACTAAGTGATGACAAATCACTAATTAATGTTTAATTACTTATTTGTGCCTGAATACTAATTAACTGCTAATTAATGACGCTTAAGCTTCGCCTTTAGGAGTGGAACGCGACAGCGTGTTGTAGCACTGCCAGGGAGTCCACGGAACACCACCACCCTTTCGGCGCGATGCCTTGCCCTTTGAACGCTTTTTGAGGAAAGGAAATGGCGCAGTGATTCTCCCTCATCTCGGTGGACACCTAAACCGCACCGTAGAGGAAGGGAGGAAGTGGGAGTGGAAGAAGAAAGACAAAGATGCTGTAATGAAGAAAATTAAAATTGTATTTGAGGAAAGGAAATTAAGCAGTAACTGTGTCACACATCTCGGTGGACACCCGTCAGAATTCAGGGTGGCACTTTTTTGACCTAAAGTGCGGTCACTGATGTGTGGTCAAGATGTTAAGCTTCTCCTCTAAGAGTGGAACGCGAAGGAAATGTATCAGTCTCTCATATCTCGGTGGACACCTAAACCTCGCTGGAAGGGAAGGGAGGAGGATGGGAGTGAGCGACGACACCGTATTCACTAGACGCACCTTTGTTCTTCCCAAACCATCGAGCTGGCATGGCAGAGTGGATAGCGTGCTCGTATCACGCTCCGAAGACCGGGGTTCGATCCCAGAGCTCGACCAATTTCTTACTCGGTTTTATTTATTTATATGGCCTGACTAGAAAAGTTAATTAGGCTAACTGAGTAATTAAGCAATTAACTAAGCTCAGTTCCACTTACTTGGAGCATCACTATACGATCCCTTCAATTGGTTGCCTGGGTACTAGCCAAAGTACAATTGGCCCCGTTTGAAATTCGCGCACTGTGACGTCACGACCGTTTCGACCAACTGAAAAGCGTGACATTTCTGTCGACAACTGCTGCTTACAACGATGAGACATTAAAGGCTTTCGCCTTAAAAAGAAGGAAGAATGGCTTGTTCTCAGAGCAAGAGTTGTGGCTACCGCATTCGAACGATGCCACACTGATCTCTACTATGGGGTATGCAACATACCGTATAAACGCTTGTATGGGCCGCACCTCGTTTTCCTGAAGGAAATGTTTTGAAAAAAATAAATCCGTGTAAGGGCCGCACCTGAGTTTTGCATGACCCAGGCGAGAATAGCCTTCTAAGTGCATGCGCAGTGGCCTCCATGATCAGCTCTAGCTGCGAGCAACGGTGCGCTTGATCGCGGAGGCTACGTGCGCGCACAGGAACTTCCAAGTGCCGTCCTTGGATCGCGCCCGAGGCCCCGGTCATCATCGTCAACTTTTTTCTCTGCCGCGATTTCCCGCTATCCACATCGGCATCAGTATCGCCAGCTCCAGCCTTTCGGGACACGTTAGCACGTTCGCCGTAATAGTTGTGCTAGTGGCTTTCACGTGCTGCCGCCGAGTGTAGCAGTTTTAGCACGATGGGCAAGCACCTTAATAGCTACATGGCTAGGAGTTAGCTCTCGAACACGGTAAGCGTGCGGCGGGCAGGAAGTTCGACAGAGCCGAGAAGTGCGTCCAATGACGGTGCAACCAAAAGAGAAACACAAGCTGCAAAAAGCTTGCTTTCCGAGGCAAGCCGTGCGAGCTTCCCCGAACTGGAAGAAGAGCTGCTCATCTATGTGATGGAAGTGCGGAACAACGACTATGCGTTGACAGCAGACATGCTGCGCGGCTTTTTTTGGGATGAGTGTGCACCAGAGCACAGCACCAGCTCAAGAGCCAAAATACTCCGCGAGTGACGATTGAACGTAGAATAAATGTCGCTCATTCCCTGGTTGGTGTTTTTTTACTTAAGAAAAAAAAAAAATTTTTTGTACATCGCGTGTATGGGCCGCACCCTGAAAATTGGCCCTCGAATCTGGAGAAAAAAGTCCGGCCCTTATATGCATTTATACGGTAGTATATTAACCCCATGACTGACGTGGAAATTAGGTCTCTTTTGCTGCTGCTGATGATAACATCTCAGTAATTCAGAGTTGCGTGAGCTACATGTGAGCTGTAGGCTCAGAGATCAGGCATCAAAATGCGGTTTGCTTCACCTGCTGCACCGCACAATTTAGAAGCCATGTATGAGCATTGTGAACACTCCCACGCGAATGAGCTTCGTCATGGTGTTGGTGTGCGGTGATTTATTCAACGGTTAAAATAAGACAAAATTCATTTTGCTATTAGAAATTTTAGACCATTTGCACACTCCTACTGAAAAGCAAAAAAAGTGTGGAGTGGAAGAGAGTTTCTAATCAGCACTATTTTTCTCATGCACAGTTTTGAATGTCTGTGTATGCATCATTGTCTCACACCAGGGTTGACAAATTGCAAAGCAAAGTCAAGCAGTGTGCTAATGACAAACTATAATTGTGCAACGTGTCCCTGGAGTAATTGTGCAAACATCTTGACAACTGATGCAATGTTGGTACAAGACCATTGGCTTATGATGAACCCCCATCTGTTTTTGTGTGTGCAGGATAGCCAGTTGTGGAACAAGCTTGGCGCCACACTCGCTAATGGCAGCCGGTCTGAGGAGGCCGTTGATGCATACCGTCAAGCTCTTCACCTTTCACCTGGATTCATTCGTTCTAGGTTCAACCTTGGCATCAGCTGTATAAACTTGGGATCTTACAGGTATGTGCGTGTTCGGTGTGCAATACATTGCCCGTTGATTTGGTTGAAGTGTCCTTTGACAGTGTCCAGGAACTTCTGTTTCGAAACAAAATTCCATGTCTTAGTAGGCTAAGTGGAAGGAAGAAATTAATGCATTTCTTTGAAGTACTAACATGAAAAGTACTTCCTGTATGCTTTCAGAGGTCATCCAGAGAATGGTCACGAAGGCAAATGTAGCTTATGGCATCCTGTGAAAGTGATGCACTGGCTTTATTGCTTTGAGGGTAATAAGATAGAAATACTGCATCTGCCTTAACATTCAAGCAAAGAAAATTTTTTATGGTTTCTTGACAGCGTTCCCAAGCATGGCATTAATTAGGACTGAAACCATGTGCCAACAGCTTTCCTTCGAAAACTCCATGATGGATGCGAACTGTTCTTGTAGTCATTCGGCAGCTTGCCGTTTTCGCGAGACTTCAGGAATGTTTTTAGCACTCTTATGAACTTGTGAGAGCACAGGGTTGAAAAGCATCTCTGTGTACAGCTCCTAGAGGGCTCTGTGCCTGAACATCTGGCGGAGGGCATGTTGCCGATTACCTTACGAAACAAGCCGTTTTTCTGCTCCGATAAAAGTGTGGTGGCAGTGGTGGTCATGAGAAGTAGTGGCATTGTAGTAGTCTTGCTTCTGGTTGAAGGAGTCATCTGTCACATGTGGCACAGAGAAGCAGTTCATTCATGGTAATCAGTCTCATTTCTGCAACTTTTGTACTAGACCGGAGGTTCTCAAACTGCGTTTCTCGGAGTGTTTTTTTTTTTCGATTCCCCGATTACCTGAATCCATGTACAATATACCCAAGCCATCACGTCTCGCTATTTTTTTTTTACCAACTTTAGTTTGAGACTAGTCAGTTGTACTGCAACTGATTACAGCAAACTGTCTCACTATACGTGTAGCCAAGCACTTATATTGAATTTGTGCAATTTTACGAGGAGCTGTGCGCCTGCTTACTTTTTTTTGCGTGCATCTTCTAGGCAGGAATAGACAGAAGTGAATGCACACAGGGTTCCTCAGCACTTTGTGAAAACCATTGGGGTTCCCTCCCAAGGGCAAAATACAGCCCCCTGTACGAGACAGTACACGCCAATACGTGTTTTCACTGCTTGCCAAAGCTTATTCTTGTAAACAGTTTCGTGCTAGCAAAACTGGAGCCATGTCCAAGCGAGGGCTTGAGGAGGCTTGTTTGTTTCCCTGTAACATTGCCTATAACTATAAAAGCTGTTCGTAGCATTGTGAATGCTCCGCGACTAGAGCATAGTGGCCCGATATTTCAGGCATTCGGCATCACCCCCCTTCCCCAGTTGTATGAAACGTTGCTCTTAAGACGGTATGAAACAAGTGTTGTTAAAAACAATTGCTTTATGTTACAGAGCTCTGGACTGAAATACAAAGAGTCTAAATACTCTACTCGAACAGTTTTGAATTGGTTTGTACCTAAGACCCGCACAAATTACGGGTATCAAATGCTGAACTTCACTCTCCCACATTTATTAAATAAGAAATCCTTATAAATGTATAGCTAAATAATGCCAACAACTGTTATATGTCTTGTGTATTTGTACGTTTCTTTTTTTTCTCTGAAAGTGCCCTCGTACTGTTTCTTTCGTTTGTTTTGTTAACGTGAACAAGTGTATCACTGCCAAGCTTCTGTAGGGTGCGCCGGCCTCGTCAAGCCTTGCCACTGGCTTTTTGCCGGTGCACCCAACATCGCCATGATGTTAAATAAATATATTCTGATTCTGATAACTTGCAGTTTCCTCATTGCATCAGGGTGTTGAGTATCTCTCTCTCTGATCTGTGCAGGGAAGCTGCGGAGCACTTCTTGACAGCACTGAACATGCAGTCAGCTGGAAGGGGTCCCGCAGGAATGCAGTCCATCAACAGTGCAGTCTCTGAGAACATTTGGTCGACGCTGCGCATGGTGCTTACACTCCTCAACCGGCCCGACCTGTACAAGGTGGCTGACCAGAGGGACTTGGCCCACCTGAACAGAGAGTTCGGCATAGACTCGTGACTATGCTCCGGCGAAGTGCTGTGCGAGTGCTGCTACTATACCGGACTTCCGGAGTCGTGCTTGAACTCCAAACCGCTATCGTGCCCATCTGGGAGCACAAGCTTCAAACTTTTGGAGTAGGAAAGCCGTTTCCAGTGTGTGCACCTGTGGTGTTACTGGGAGAAAGCAGGATGTGCCCAGGACTATATGTACAATCGCAATAAAAAGAATTGCGAACAGCGTGGCACCGACATGCTCAGTTCTTCGAATTTGTTTCTTTCCCATTCAGGTACAAGCGCAATGAAAAGAAAGTACGCTACATTCATCCATGATTGTATCACAGACCACTCTATCATCTTTTTGTTACCATTCAGGTGCAAGTGCAACGAGAAATGCAAAAAGCAGAGCATGTAGGTGCCACACCGGTCCAAAGTCTTTTTATCACCCCTGTACATTGAAGATTCAGTGAAGGCCTCCCAGTGTCATACATTGCGACCGAATAGAGATTGAGGGCAGTCTAAATGAAAAAAAGAGATTAAATTCACTCTGTGTGATGGGTGCAGCTATACTTGTAAAAGAACCGAGTCTCCAGAAGTGAAAGTACAGGTTCTATCGTGTATTTTCACAAGTCTAACTGCTAGCAGCTAGTGTCACATCAACAGTGAGAAGCAGCAGCAGCTTTTTATGCAGTGTCATACAAGGGTGCGTGACATCAATTCCACTTCAATGAAATTTAGTTTACTTGGGCTAACACATGCTTGAATGGTGATTCGGATTTTATTTTTTTTTGTATTAGCCACCTAAATACTTGCAAAAGAATGAATGCAGAGTGGTTGCGTTGTGTGTGTGTACTGCTGGAAGTCAGCATGTCATGTAAATTGTAGGAGAATAAAAGGTTTATTGGGCAATTTTTAGCTCATTAAAACTCAAGCGAGTACATGTGCCGAACCTCCGGTTAAACATACGCAGCACGAACACACATTATAGAGGCAACCTGCAAAGGCAGGTAGGGGCGACACGGTGCTCTTTCCCACTATACAGGCGAGTGCAAGACAAAATGGTCAACAAGGTAGCCCAGTAATGCCCTCTGTGTGATACACCCACAGTAAAAAATAGACACCAGGCCAAAAAAAGAAAGGAGCAGTGGTGTATAGTACATACGTACGGTCCCTGTCAAAAGCAGACAGGTACCCTGACAAGACTGTACTGAGTGGCTGCAAGTGCATAACATTTGGCTTGAAGCTTACCAAAAGCAAAAACTGCTGTGAAAGGGTTATCAAAGTTCAACACATCAACATTTGTGCGCAAAGTCGTAGAAAATAAAGCTCAAGCCAATTTTATAATGCTCTGCTACGACTGTACATATTAAAACCATCTATAATTTAGTGTAGGACATAAGTGGGTCAATGCAGATTCAGACTGCCTGCTGTAAGCCTAGCAGTTCCTGCAAAAGGTAACTCAGGTTTGGCAAAGTTTGGCTGCTGTAAGCCTAGCAGTTCCTCAAAAAGTAACTCAGGTGATCGCTACCTAACAAACTTTTTAACAAACAGCACAAGTGAACAGCAGCAGTAAACGTACCTCAACTGCTGTGCAATGCCATTAACAGGATATTCAATACATTACTATTGTGTTGAGTGGATAATGAGTGACAGAGCAACGTAAACACCTCAACAGTGAAGGTGGTGGTAAGTAACCTTTATAGTGTTTTTTTGACCACTCAAAGCTACCTGGCTAGATGACCTCCAGCAGCTGCTTTAACTTCTCATAGAGAAGTGAAACATCTTCGCAGACTTTCAAGATGTTCCTGCAAATTCAAATTCAGAGCGCACACACACACCGCACACTGTCAGACTCCACACAGAAAGCTGCACAACACGTTTAATTCGTAAAATCGTCGGCCTTCACGAGGACTGGTATACTTGCCAAAAAGTGACAACCTCTCAAAAGAATAAAGGCCAACGAAAAAACAAAAAAAAAGGAATGTTCCGTTACACCGTGGTTTAAAAGTGCAAAAACACAAGCAAAACAGAAGAGAACAAAAACGAGAGCTTAAAGAATTATGTACAGCATCTCACCAAGCTACTCACTTTCAAATTCAGATCACGAGTCAAATAAGAAACACTAATCTCGAGCGCAGATTTCTATACTTGAATGTGTCGGCAACAATAATAATTTCAGTAATTACTACTGCAGTGCTTTGGACTGTGGACAAAGCACCCGCAGCTCTAGAACGAAGCTGAAATTAAATGCAAATGCTTTTGTCTAGACACACAAATATTAGTGCACAGAAACTACACGGTACAAACGGGCAGGAACCTGGCATGTACATAACATCTTGAGACAAAGTAAGTACCTTGCTTTCCTGAAGCCTGTTACTATCAAGAAGAGGAACGCAATGGGAAAGAATGTCCCAACAATCACATGGCTGAGCCGCAATGTACAATTTAAAATTCAATAACAGTTTTAGGTACACGATAGAAAAAATATTCTGAAAAACCAGAACCTTTGGACAAGTACATACAGCAAAGAAACAAGGCAACATGCAGCAAAAGCTAAGCCCTGTTACTGGCAAAAACATAGCCAGAGATGCAAATGCTGCAAGAAACAGAGGTTTCAGTTTTAAGCTGGCAAACAATGCAATAACATGCGAATGCTGAGCTCCTGAGGAGTTCCAGACTGCGTTAAAGGAGCCGCAAGAAGGAAGGAACTGGCTTGTCCAACAAGTGAACAATGGCCACAACAATATTGACTAGAAAAAAAAAGTATGTAATAATGCTTGTACAAGAGTCAGTTGCAGAACTGGTAAAGTGGAGGAAGGCGAAGCTTTCCAATCTTTCGCAAAAGAATTAGTTGCAGAAAATGCAAAAATGAGGGCCAGTGTCTTTTTGTAACCAGAGCTGCAGCTTCTGATGACGTACAGACATGTTGGTTTCACACACAACAAAATTCAAATTTTCTAAGAGCAAATCGCAAAGCAGGTGCTGAAGATAACAAAATGTCTTTCTCAACTACTACTACATCTTGCATGACAGCAAGCGTGGCATTTATTGTGCAAGCAGCGCTGCCTACCTGGTGCCTACAGCCTGCACTGAATTAACCTCTGAAGCCTTTGTCCTCGTGCTGAGCCGATTCTCCGCAACAGAACTGGCAGGTCGTCTTCAATCGCCAAGCATGAGTGATCACTGAGCATCCCTCTATACTTCAGATAGAAACCTTGCAATATAAATTTTTGTTTGTAGCAAATGCTACTCTCGAATGCTGCAGTTAAGGTCTTCACACGAATGCCGAGAAAATATGCTATTCAGTTGTTGCTTAGCCAAGAGGCTCGAAAGCATGGCCAGCATGCATCAAACAACAGAGCTAATATCCAAGAACAATGTTTTCAATTTACAAAAATAGAAATACAGTAATGAGAGCAGTGGATTGTGAACTATTAGCAAGAACGTCTGCAATTCAGGAGGAAAAGAATCCTTGTCAGATTAAATTTGATACTATAAGTGATTCAGCATGGTTGGTGCCACCAGTACAGTTCAGCCACTGAAGCCATTCGATGTAGCTATAAAAGAAAACCTTCGCAGATTCTGCATCACAAGGCGAAGCAAAATACCACAGTACTTCAAGCCCATTAGGATGTGCGATGTCAAACATGACAGGCAACCACATCCAGTCAGAGAAGTGACGACTGAACTTTGGTGTAATGACCAGATTTGGTGCAATTATCGGCAGAATACGAATTGCCTTAATTACTCTAATGCAGTTGAACTCCAATGTGCACCTAGCTGCAAAAGATGCAGATCATGAGTGCCATGAAAAAATTTTTTCTCCACAGCTTAGGTGCACAGCCGGGAACTTAGAGCAGCTTACAGAACATTACCGCGTAAAGAAGCAAACTACAGACATTATAACCCACACAGGTATGGAAAGGATTGAGACAAATTAGTGTAACAGAGCATGGAGCCTTCACATCCACTAAATTGACTTTTGAAGCCCAATTCTGAGCCCCGTAGCTCTTACAAAATGTCAGGTACAACCCTAAAAAGCACATCTTTACTTCAGAGTCAAAAGGCCAACTGCAATATTGATTGCATGCAAGCCTTCAGGGAAAAGCAACAAACAAACTTGGGTCTAGGCACAGCCGTGATCACATCAATTTTGGCCATTGAAGACGGCACTGATCAAAATCAACTTGGTGGGGAAGGGTTACTATGGCTGCTGGGAATACGGTGGCAGCCCGTCACCTCCCGAGGAATAGCCATGGCTTGGGCTACCCGTGTCTATTCCGGTCTTTGGCACACTCTGTGTGGTGGTCTGGTCGATGTCATCATACTGGCCTCGGCCGGTGCCAACACCTGCTACCAACACAACAGAGTGATACACGTCAGAGCATGAAGTTGGGCTACTCGGTTTCCCAAGTCTTACAGAATATAGTGTAAAAAATGGGACTTGCAGAAGAGACAACACAAGCATTACTAACAACTTGCTCGCTTGCTCTTGCTCGTAACACTCGCAACGCTTGTGGTGCTTTTTCTGGACGCCCCATATTTTTACACTAACTTCTGTAAGCTATGATCCACTCATGCTTTGCTACAGTGTAACCAATGAAATGTGTCTTTATGGAACTTTGAAAAACTACTGCAGGCTAATGTCACAAAACAGTTCTGTTCAGCCAAAAGTCATCAAATAAAGCACAAATTAACAGTGCATATCACAGCTACACTTCTATTAAGCAGAAAGATGCAATGCTGATCAAGACAGCATTCAGCAATCAACATTTCATCAAGGGGGACAGGAAAAATACCCGGCTAACAAAGCATGTACAATGCCTAAAATGTATAATTATAATGTATAATAAGATTTCGCAGCACAAAGTAGATAAGGAAACTGCAGAACAGTATGCATGACTATCATCTTCCTGAAGTTCTGGATGCGTGCATTAAACTGAACACACTTATTCTTTACACAGCACTAAAATTGAGTAGATGCTGGGAATGAAGACGTGGATAAATTATAATATTTTGTCACTGTTGCAGCACTTGGGCACAATGCTCACATAACCATGTCGTGTAACACCACAAAATATCCATCACTAGAAGAAACATCACTGGTAGGGAAACAAAGGATTCAACATACCTCCAGTGAAATTGGGAATGCCCAGATCTGCATACCTGCCTCCTCGCTCGTTGAAAATGCGTAGCAGAAACACGCACGACACTGGCCTAAACAGAAGATTAACGATGGCGATGCTGGGTGGTTCATGGTATTAAGGAAAACAAGGTTCATGACACGCAATGTGACGGAAACAGAAAAATTTCCAGACTCTCCAACTAAGCAAGAAAAGTGATAGCAAGACCTGCCTAGCAAGGGTTAAGAGCTATGCACCGTTCTCAGCTGCACGATGCAAGCTTTGGGAGACCTGGTTTATGTTTTGGGTCAACATGTAACAATGTGAATATAAAAATGGCCTTCTTGAAGGTTAAGCAAACTTTCCAGGCAAAATCTGAGGTGCTACAACTAAACAATGTGAGCAACACACATGCTAATGATAAGCCCTCCCCTAAACTTTTTGTTTTTCCATTCAAAGGCTTCAACACATTTGTCCACTCATTCACCATTCACCTCGATCCACACAATGCGAACGCTTTCTACAGCACTCCTGCGGCACAGAAGTTCAGCGATAAATTGCATAATGGAAACACAAATATACAACCAAATGCACTGCTATGGGCACATAACGAAGGCCACAAAAGGGCAAGTTAGGCTACTTTCGGGTCTTTAGATGAGAAGATAATCAAGAAAGCAACAATCCAAAGAGGATACCCAGCGCAAAATGTGAACTGATGTGGGAAGTGCATTCCCAGAGTAACAATGTCCATTAGTATTGTGCCAAGGTTTATGGCTAGTGCCTGCGAGGAAAGAGGAAACATCGTGAGTGCGAGATAAATACTCTAATGCACATTTCTAGTCAGAGGGCTGTGCGCAACTTTCTTATTCTGAGAAAGATTCGAAATTTGCATAAAATTCCACACAATCAGTTTGGCAAATAAATGCAAAGAATGCTTTCCTAACACTGATCAAGTCTGCCAATATGCTGGCTCAGACAACCTTTTCTGTTGGGAAACCAACATCATAACTAGGTAATAACAAAGAAACAAACAAATACTAAAGCCCATGCAAAAGTTACATTACGGAAGAACTGTGGGAGTTCACATTCCCTCATTGAAATTGCATGGCTGAATTAAGTTCCTAAAATCAGTCCAGGTTGCGCATGCTCCTTCACTGCTTTTGGAAACTTCAAGTTTGAATTGCTGCTTCCACTTCTAGAGCGTAACCCATAGCTCAAACTGACCATGTGTTTGTTTCAAGCTACAATGCTCCTGTTGAGAATTAAACAAACATGGCAACCAAAGCTCCGGGCCTTTTAAGTTTTGCAGGAGAAATAAATTACTTCGTCTACTAAACAAATGCAAAAATAAAACTATTGAAGAACTGTGGTGCTTTACATGACCCCTAAGCAAATTGCCATGGCGAAAATCTACGGCATGTCATGCTGAAAGTGCCGAACGACCGATTTTAATAACACTCGATCTTTATCTCTTGAATGAACTGTGCTTTTTACATTGCAGCCTTGGAGTGCTTTCAGAACCCAGTGACCTGGACAGATTATAATAATGTTCCTACCCGCCAACTCGAAAATAGACGTAAAAACCTATTTCATGTAAAAGTTACCTGCACACCAAAAGGGCTTTGATACTTGCCATAAACACAGGCTCTTCAGAATCCTTGTGATGTATCGCCCAGGCCAACGTCAGGAGATAAATAAGGTTATAGTAGAGATATGAAGCTGGAGCCCATGATTCCTGTAACGGCCTAAAAAGTAAAATTATTAGGACAGCATTGATAAAGCGCAAATCGCAGGCAATGTATATATTTAAAGGATGCTCACCACACTGTCAGAAGCATATGAACGAGGAATATGGCCTGAAACGATAAAAACGTATATGATCGAAACGAGAGCCAAGTTAACGGTAGAGCGAGTTTCAACACAGTTTACGGACGTCGGTGAGCAGCACACGCGCGTCAACAAACTGCGCGCCTTAAGACTCCTCAATAATAAGCTGAAAAGGTACACAACCTGTTAATTTCAAAAACATATCGTCAAGACATGCGAGGTGCGCTCATACTGCTTATTAATACGCCGAGGCTGGAACCGAAAGGTAGGTAGGATAGTTTGCCTCCATGTTTCAATACTGCTGCCTTGTGTGATATTTTGTTTGCATAATTATTTGTAACACAGAGATCTCAAGATTTTCGCCGCTGCGTAGTTTCACGCGTGCTGCAGAAAAAAGTAGGCGGGTGCTTACCTTGAGCTGCGGGTTCTGGATAGAAATCATCTTTCTACACAGGCTAGTTGAACGCGGGAAACCTCCAGAAAAATTCACGCGGCTCACTGAACTCTGTCTCAGAGAGAAGACCGATAAGTTACGATAGTGCTATCGCATGACGAATTATTATTTTTGCGCCACGAAAAACACTCTCCGCAGGACACTGCCTGTTGCACAGCGTCGCTTCTGGTAACGTAGATAAAATGTACGCTTCGCGAGGAACAGACGGCGCCAGTTTCGCTTTTCAGAGTACCTTGCAAGAAAACGGTAACGACCAAAATTAGGCACAAGTTTGTTTACTTTACGCCGTATCTGCTTAAATACTCAACTTACATTTTGTATGCTTCGTCAATATTTTTATGATTCCGCAATTTTACAAATAGTCTTGTTTGTTTTTAATTTATGTTTTTTTAAATTGATTTTGAATCGCTCATAGCTAAGACAAATGCGAAGCCTAGCCGATCATGGTCCTCGTGTGAGCTGTGGCTCTGCGGTCCTTGTAATGTAGAGTTGTAGATGTGATCGCCGTACGAAAGGTAAGTTTTCACAGCGGATTTTTTTCTCGTGTGGTTCTCTATGTTTCCAGCAAATGCGTAATGTCATTTTTAAGTACACGATACGATGCACTTCCTTCACGCCGTGGTGTGGAGCAGAGTGTATGGTGTGCAATTACTGTTACCGATCGAGTGCTTCTCATCACTGTGCTTTTTGCAGCACCTAAAAGAGCCCGGCCATGGCTTTCGTACGGGCTTTTACGCGAGCAGCGACTGAACTTGGTTGCGCTGCAAAGAATGCTTGCCTCATCTCTGCGCCAAGAAGTAAGTTTCGCAACGCTGCTATTTGAAGATCTCTACAACTGGTTTAGCTTCGAAGACACATAAGTGCAGGTTCTTTCAGTTAATAATGTGTTAGCCACTCATATTAGACGATGCAACGTATCAGAAGAATTCATCACAGATGGCATGAAAGTCGCCCACAATGAAAACAGTAATGCAAAACAGGCGAATTGAGTTACTACGACGCGCATTGCAACCGGAGCAGAAATTCATATGGTTATCACAGATAAGTAAAAAGCCGTACAATGAAAAATAAAAAAGCAAACAAACACGGAATAAAAGCCATTTCACGTATGGTTTTCTGGGGTACAAGCTGATTGCAATGCTTTTTTTCAATTTGCAGTTTATTTTAATACTAAAGATGCTGGGGGGTAATCCGTTAAAGGATGATTGCACATGGTAGCTGTGCATTCTTTATGGTTTTACCTAGTGTAGCACCAATGTGTTCTGTACAGGAACCTGGGTCTTTCACTACGAGTAGGAGCATACTTGACTCCAAACTGATTTGCTCACAAATGCTTTCAGACAATTATTTTTATGAGTAAATTTGTCATCCTTGAGGCTTTGAGCACAACGATGGCACCAGGCAAGTCAAGACCTCATGCAACATATTTCAGAGAAAAAAAAAACATGAAGTATAAATTGTTCTGTTTTGGCCATCATACTGTGCAGTTTATTGCATACTGTATTATGCTTTGTTCTAAGGCATGTGTTTGGGTAATAGCAAAAATACCTTAGGGAGCATGAGAAACGAGAATCCCCATGACCTTTTACACACTTTGGTTACATGAGAGTTCCAAGTGAGGTTGTCATCAAAGATTAAGCAAGGCATTTCACAGAGGACGCATACTTTGCAGGTTTGCAAGTGCGAGAGAACTTTTAATCGTATGTAAAGTAGTTGGTAACTAAGAGGAACATTTATCTAAGCAAACCAGTTCATTTGTGCTTGCTGTTGCAGCTTGTGTAGCAGAGATCAGTTTTGGATATGGTATCATTGTCCTTAGATATGCATACTAATGCCAGCAATTTATTTAAATCATGAAATGTTGGTTGAACGATATATGTACTGATGTACACAAGTTCATCTTGCGCACGATGTGACGGGGCTAAACCAGGCTTGTCAGGAACGATTCCTAGTGCAACAAGGTAGCTGGTAAACCGATATCAGTGCTACTGATAGTTGAGTCATGCATTAAACACAAGATGATAAGTTTTACTTTTGAAAAAGTAAGGTTTGTCTATCACGTTGACTATGTATCTTTAGTGGATACTTTAATGCCCTTGCTTTTCCTCTGGACGAGTTGTTACAAACTTGTTCTAATTCTATTCTCGGGCACAGACCACTTAGACCTATTAGACCTTTGCTTCACAAGGGAGTCGTTGCTTTGCTTTATCATCAAATAAGAGTGCTACCGTAGCTGATGCTTAAATGCTTTTTTGTGGTCTAATATGTAGTGCAGCTGCCAAGTGAAAGTGCTTCTGGGAAGCTCTGCTTCCTGCTACAGCAAGTGAATGGTTTCTTTTTTCTTTTTTTTTTCAGGAAGCCTAAACCAGCTTGCTCAAAGCAACACCACATGTCTCTCTGTGAGCAGTCGGGTCAAAGTCGCAGCAGAGTGTTCGCCAGCAACTCCATCTGTCAACCGCAGTGTCGTGTATGTCCCACCAGGTGTCAAAAAACCTGTTATCCTACCAATGCTGAGGACACCGTGGGACTACACTCTTCCATCCTTTGTGAAGCCAACAGCTGCCATTGGTGATCGAAAGGTCATAGCCCCATCAAGTGAAACAAACTCTAATGACCGCGTAGAAAAAACAGATCCGCAGCCAACAGGCAGTGTCACCGAAAAGCGTGCTGTGAACATGCTGATCATTCGGCGGAAAAAAATGAAGAAGCACAAGCTTAAGAAGCTGCGCAAAAGAATGTACTTTCTGTGGGCAAAGCGAAGGTTTCGCCGTGAAAAGCTAAAGGAACAAGCTTTCAGGGCAGAGCTTCTGTCTCAGATTCATGAGGCACAGTCTTTTGATGCAGAGAAGTTTGTGACAGGAGTACTGGAGAAGTTGCGCAACAGGCCGAGGCCAGAGACTCCTGAAGAGAGAAGGGAAAAGCTGCTTGAACTGATGCGCAAGCATAGGAGCAATGTTCAGTATGTCAAGCCAAAGTTTGATTGATTGTATTTCGAAGGTGATAAATTTAAGTTGCTCATAGGCCATTTTGGAGGTGTGAGTAGATTTGCCATCAATAAAATGCAATTTACTCCATAGACATTGCACATTCTTTCTTTTTCATGCATTTTCATACAAATTTGACATGGAAGTGACGAAGTGGTCGTCGTAATGAGTGGCATGTATACAGGGTGTTTCACCTAAGACTTTCTGCAATTTTTAAAAATAAGCTATTTGAATTAGATGCGCGCTTTTTCTGGCATAGCATTGTCAGTGGTGTAGTACATCATAATGCAGCTAAGACGTGCTAAGTAGCAGGCTTGTTAACCAATATTTAATAGTTAACTTTTAAACTATTACCGTTGGGCTCCGTAATTATTGAGAGGCGTGTAGCCCACCGTAAGTAATGTCCATATCCGTTTTTAGAATTTCGAGAACGCGATTATCCTCGGCGCTGTGGCCCAACAAATTTTGGCTATCTCGACGAGTTAGGTTCACTGGAGAGGTTGCTTTGCCTGCAAGCTTCTCAAACTGCGTGTATTTTTGCGCGATGTAGGCGAAATTTGTTGGGCCATAGCGCCGAGGATAATCGCGTTCTCGAAATTCTAGAAACTGATATGGACATTACTTACGGTGGGCTACATTTCTCTCAATAATTAAGGAGCCCAACGGTAACAGTTTAAAAGTTAACTATTAAATATTGGTTAACAAGCCTGCTAGTTAGCACGTCTTAGCTGCATTATGATGTACTACACCACTGACAATGCTATGCCAGAAAAAGCGCGCATCTAATTCAAATAGCTTATTTTTAAAAATTGTAGAAAGTCTTGGGTGAAACACCCTGTATATAGTTGCAAGGGTGAACTGGAAAAGACCATCCCGAAGCAAAACTCATCAAAATTGAACAAAACTGTAGAATTCTCACTAGTGTGTATGATGACTACACTACCTCTGCACAGGAGCTGAGGCTGGGGTGCACACTGTATTGAAAACAAAAATTTGTTGTTTTTTTTTGTATAAATGACTTTTGTTCATGGATGGTTTGATTTGGTTTACGGAGTTTAGCGTCCAAAAGCGACTAAGGCTATGGGGACGCCTTAATAGAGGGCTCCGAGTAATTTTGACCATTTGTGGTTCTTTATGGTGCACCGACATTGGTCAGTACATGGGTCAAGCATTTCACCTCTGTCGAAATGCAACCGCCGCAGCCAGGTTAGAGCCTGTGTCTTTGGAATCAGCTGGTGAGCACCACAGCCGCTGAGCCACCACGGCGGCTGTTCATGGTTGGTATCATCCAACATTTTGTAGGTGTCGTTGAAATGAAATGCAGATGTGCCCTGTTGCTGCTTTCACACATGGTAAATCTGACCAGCTGGCACATATGTGGGTGGCACAGGAATGTTCTAACATCATGTAAAGAATATCTTCATATATCTTGAAAACGAGCCGCTGAGGCGGCTTGGTGGTTATAGTGCTCAGCTGCTAATCCAAAAGACTGTTGAATCCCGGCCGTGGCAGTTGCATTTCGATGGAGGCGAAATGCTAGAGGCTCACATACAGTGCGATGTCAGTGTAGAATCCCAGGTGGTCAAAATTATCCGGAGCCCTCCACTACGGCATCCCTCATAGCCTAAGTCGCTTTGGGACACTAAACCAAACCAAAATATATCTTGAAAGCGAAATTCTTGGTTAAAAAAATGATTTGATATGAGCGATCACCAAGTGTCTGCTTCATTTTGATAGAGAAGGCTTGAACAGCCGTGTTAGCTTTCAGATATTTTGCATAGTACAATAAAAGCCCAGCATTTTATGTTGTTCCTCCATGTAGGTATGCAGTTAAACAACTTTGTGTACACTGTGTACCAATAGTGAACCATTGCAGGCCTTGTGTGAGCTATTTATAGCTGTGCTGAAGTTGGTGTTGGTACTGTAGCAGCAGCAGCGAAGATGCTTTGCAAGATGGAAGGCTTAATAATTCTTATGTGCGCAGTGTGCCTGGTAGTGTACACTAAGATTTAAAGAAAGGCAGAGCGCTGTAGACTTTAGTAAATTTGTGAGGCATTGTAATTAGTAGTTGGTATTATTTCACTGTGCCCACTTATTAACTGTTCAACATTGATTAGTAAGTTGTCTTTATTTGTTGCACATATGTTTGGGCCACTGAAGTTATGTTTGTTTGGCAGGTTATCTTTTTGTGCATGCCTTCATTTTTTTAAAGTACTAAATTTAAAGAAATACCAGTGACAGTGTGTGTGAGTGTTCCTTGATTACCAATTGCTCCAGTGCAACAAAATGGATACTTCAGCCACAGACAAGCGCCAGTAGCTGAATGCTGATGGCACACTGTCAGCTTGCAGTTATGGGCTCTTAACACAAGGCCAGCACCAATGCTCAACTGCCCAGGTCGCTGAGAGGGAGCTTGAAGTAGTCTTTTTCATTAGACCTCAGTTGAAACCGCAGTTGATGTGGCACTTTTATTTTTCTTTCTTTTTAAAGCCCTTTTAACATATGTTGATATGGCAGGCTCAGGCACACATGGTACTGTTGTATAGTATTGGTCAAATGTTTTTTAGGGGAATCCCCCAAGGTGGAGTAGATTTGTAATAAGGGAGTAATTACTCATTGACATCCACCCAAGCGCAGCCATACGGCTACAAAGGAAAGCTATACGGCTTTCTCAGAAACTTCGCAGTTAAAGAAAAATTCGTCCTGGTCCGGGACCAGTAGTATATTTTATGGGCTTCTATTTTTTCTTTTTTGCTGGAAAAAGTACAGTAAAGATATCTGGTTGCAAACATTAAAACCAGAGGTCTCGCACAACGCTCTAAATCATTCTTATTAGTGTCCGAGCTTTGAAGGCAGTATCCAGTAAGCTGCTGTACCCCACATGCAGAAGAATTTTCTTGGTTCTGTAGTTCAAGAATGTGCAATTTAAAAAAAAAAAATCCTAGTGTACGTTGACTAGGAGATCCTATGTTGTTATATTAGGTTTTATGCTTGCTCCTGATGACCATCATGATGTCCATATTTCAAGATTACAAGTACGTGATGAGAAGTTAACACAATTAATGATGTGATGCTACTTTACTGCTGCATAGTTGGTATGTCACACTGAGATTGAAATCACTCATTGTGAAAAAATATCATTGTCTCCGTTGTAATAATGTTGGTAAAAATGTCTCGCTTACTTTTTTTTTGACATATTTTAGTTTGGCAGCAAACATAAGATGACAGTTTTGGATAAAGTCTTAAATTTTTTCGCGTAACAACCTTAGTCACTCATTCTATGCCTGTGCAGGTACTGAAAGGCATGAACATACAAGAAAAATGCTTTTTTTGTACTTGTTCTTAAAATGCTGTACTATGACTCTAAGTACTGCTCAACTACCACGCTGGCTCATAATGTTTGAAATAGCACGAGAGTGCATTCCTTAAGCAAGGCACTGCTATGGTACGCTTGCCTGCTGTAGAGAACCACAAAAAAAAGAAAACATTTCAGCATATGATTCTCCTAATTGCTAAAATGTTTTTAAAAGAGTAATGTGTTGCCCTTCTTTATTTGTTACGGTGCAGTCATGATACAACGGCAGAATAAAAGGAACTGAGGACATTGAAAGGAAGAATAGTTTTTATTTGTTTTTGTGGTTTTTACACAGCGAGAAACACGCATGAGAAATCAGTGATAATGATGGCATTGGGGGTAACAGATGAGATCAAGAAAAAGTCATTGCGGCACAAGAAGAACAGCAACTCAAGACAATGTCTACTAGCACTGTGGTATAACGGAAGCGTCCTTCAACTATCACACATTCCTCTGCCCCACAATTTAAGAGAAAGGGGGAGAAAGAAAAAAAAAGAAAATGTTCACAGAACTTACGACGACCTTACTAGCTCCACCTCCGAGCCAGCACTTCTTGCTCTTAACAGCTGTTTAACATGTCTGTCCTTTCCAACGCTATTCTCTTCAACACTCCGACCGCATCACCTTCTTTTGACCGGCATCGATCATGCAGTTTTTCTTCACTCACTATTAAGACGTCTTGGCTAGACTGGTGAAAAACATGAACCAAAAAACAAGAAAATTGCAACTGTTGCAAAAATATTCAGTCGTCAAAAATACCAAGGAACTGGCAGTAAATATATATATTATATATATATTTATATATTATATATATGTAAAAAATCGTTAACACGAGGCTCTTAACAAACTCTACAAGTGACTCCTAGGTAGAAATTACAAAACAGCTATGGACACCACATATTTATCGAGCAGAACGGAGGAAAGGAGACAAGGGAAGGACATGGGGCCAACAGTAGAAAAACGGTTTCGACATGAAAAATAAGAAATCTTCGAATTTTCCCTTCCAAGAGGGCTCAGGTAATAGCCGTGGCAACATCTGCACTGACGGCCCTGTATTGGCGCTGGACAATCCAGCCGTACATGAACAGCACTAAGAAAGAAGAACATAACATGGCGACATCTTGTGCTATCACGATTATTCACATCTCGCGATGAAGGTCTGAGCACAAATATAGTTATATATGTGTATATAGGAGTGGTACTAGAGAGTGACAGAAAGACGGCGAGAGAGAGAGAGAGAGAGAGAGAGAGAAGTGTTTAACTATGCTCGCTTTTCCTTTGGATGTGCTTTCAGGCTTTCCTTGTCTTTCCTGGTTCAGCTGTCACCGATTAGACTGATGTGTCAGCTTGAATGCTGCTTCCCCAATCAGCTTGACGTAATCCATTACCTCTCCACTGAGAGCCTGCACATTTCTGCAGCTATGAGATTCATTACTCATTGAGATTCCAGAAGACTAGTCAACAATACAGGCTGCGTGTTGTACTGGCCAAACCACTGCTGCAATACTTCCAAAAGCATTCCTTTCTTTTCTTTTTACTTATTGACATGCATACAATACTTCCAAAAGCATTCTTTTCTTTTTACTTGTTGACATGTGTAGTGTACTAAAATTTTGCACAGAAGAAACCCAGAAAATACTTCCAGCATTGTTCTTGAAGCTCTTGTATGAAGTTATGGCTGTAGCATGGAAATTAAAGAACAAGCTTGCTCTTTTCGGTGTGCACTTCAAAAAGGCAGGCAAGTAGAAATCCTGGCATGAGCAAATAAGAATTTCAATGTTGGAAGGTAGTTGGAATAAAAAGCTGTCAGTTCTGATGTTTATGATGCTTTTCACATGCATTTCTAAAACAAACATTGCAGTCACTGTAATGACTGTGTCCCCAGCCACCTCCCCAAGTGAACACATCTCTCTGCTCTGCCACAAATATATACAGACTATAATATCAATATGGGAATGTAGTTAATCAAACCTAATGCTACATTCCTTGCTTACAAAAGGCATTCTAGCCAGGATGTTGTTTGAAGGTTTGCCTTTAGTGTACCACCTTCTTTTTTGCAAATGCAGAAGTTACGCCTCAAGCATGGTTATTTTTATTTTGTATGCAAGGGCGTACACAAAGAAATGTATGCTACTGAAGTTCTGCCAGGCTCGTCAGCGAGTTGCATTATTAGTGTTCTGTGGATTTAGACACAAAGGCATATGGCGCCTTTAATTTGAAAGATGCATATGACAATAGCTAGCCTTGTGCAAAGGTTGACACAATGAGGCATCGCTTGAGTTGGGCTTGTTCCGGAACTGGACAAGGTGAATTATAAGTTCGCATTAAATCTACGCCTCCGAATTTGTAGCTTAATGCAGAAGACATGGCGCACTCGCAAGCAGACCCAAAAATTTTTTCTCTCTCTCCCTCTGCAAAGCAAGAGTGACAGCAACGACTATTCTGGGTTCCTCCACATCTAACGGCGCTCACAGACGCCCATCACACTTGGACTTGGGGGTGGTATTTGTACTGGTATACTTCACTTGAAGTAGAGACGGTGAGAGAAGAAACTAGAGAGTAGTTATAGTTAGGTAGCGCTTACAAGTGAAAGCTTTAAGAAAAAGACAGCACACTACCATGTCTCGTATGTTGCTCATTTTTCGTAACCTTTCCTCAGTACATTAGGACTGCACTGCTGGGGGTACAGCGTAACTACATGAAGTGTATGTACACACAGCGAACTCTGCTCACAAGGCGCACGCCAATGTTGCGCGACTGCCTCAAGACAACATGACCAGAATAACACAGGTGCGCACACAGACGCTGGAGTGGGTGGGGGTACATATGACAAGCAGCCTGGGATGTGGACAGTTTCTGGCATCGAGGACACTCAAAAAGAATCACCAACACCTGTGCGTATGTCACACACCCTTCTTCATTGGCATTCAACACTTGGGAGACTTATGCTTTTTATTCACTACTACTGCCAATGCCTCTTCTCACACCTGCTGGCCTGTTTTGCTGTGTGAATCCCTGTGCTGCCTTGTACTGCTCCTAAGAAGTTTGCATTCACGCGAGTGAAAGAAATCGTGCCGACTCTTCTACGGATCTAGCAGGTCCCTTGGATAGATTACTAACCATATGTGCTCTGAGAAGCTTGCTTACCAATATATAACATAAACGAGCTAACTGCAATAGTCGGAAGGAAATCTCTGCACCTCCAGTTGCCATCTTGTGTGTCATGTACATGGAAGGGTCACTTATCTGCATGTGCGAGTGCCAGTCTCCTAAAAGAATGGTGCTAGCCCCAAGAGTGCAGACACTGAACATCTGCTCACACCGAGGGGTACATGAGCTATGCAGGACTATTCAGAAGTAATACAAAAGCTGAAACGAGTTTGACCAAGCTCCCAGAACATCACCACTTTAGCCTTAACATCATGCCTCACAACATTAGACAAAATACTAGTGATGTTCCTTGTTAACTGTAGATTTGGCAATAGGGGACGTGGAGTATACCAAGGCATTTTTCTCAGGTCGTGCTTCACAGAAGTACATGCAGGGCCTGAAAAATGCTACCACTTGCCAACAACAACACCTGGCACACTTTTATTCAATGCGGCAGCATAAGATGTGACCACTCCAGTACTGTGCTCCACCAAGTAAGCACAGCGGCACAGATGTCTTTTGCTGCTTGCTCAGACTCATGCAACATGACAGCATGCTTCAATTTTCATCCAAATTACTGTGTGAAGGGTAGATGTGTGCTATATAGTTATCAGAGCGTAATGCGGTAGCTTTGTGTATATTCTCAAAACAGAAATAAAATGGGACAGCTTGCACCACAGTCTGACGGTGCACTATCTGGCTTCTCCCACTTCGACTTAACTGTGGGCAGACTCACTCATGTTATTTATGCTTTGGGAATACAAATGGCGCTATACCGCACTACATGAGAGCAGCAAGCACCTATTTTGGACAAATGAAGCCGTGAGCTGCTGTGCTTACCGGTGGTCACAACATGTAGTGGCACCCAGTTCTGACCACCTGCAAGAGCATTTTCCCAAAGCAGGTTTCGTAGGGTTGCAAAGCCATGCTTACAACATCTGTCTTCAGCAAGAGCCCGCCCAGCAAACCAACCAGGTAGCCTATATGCAAAGCAAAATCCACTGACGCCTGCCAACAGCACGCTTTTTAAGAAGCAACAATCCCTGCGCAACCCTCAGTCTGGCTTACTATGTAGTTTGTACCTATGGCACGGACATGTGACAACAGGAGAGAACAGACAAGGCGCATTGTGGGAGTGTACATCACTGCACAGCGAAAAACAAAAACAGCGGGCAACAAAGGTGCACATCATGACACTCCCTCAAATGTGTCAATATCGCAGGTGCCTGTGACGTACCAATGTGGTGAAGCATGTCAGAAGGGTGTCTTACTAACCACTTCCCTTTCCTTGGTTATAAAGAACCTAGAAGGAAATTTCTGACTAGAACATTCAATTTCTTACTTCTCTCCAACAATTACAGAGTGCCTTTTGCACTGGGAATCCAGGTTCAGCTCATGAACCAGCAAAACTATTTCTATGAACATATCAAATAAAGAATAAGGAAAAAGTGTTGTGTGCGCAGAAGCAAATTTAGCGAACCCCATCTTCAATGCGGTAAAAGATAAAGGAACTGCAACCTATACTGCATCGAACATGCACGGTACCCAGAACATTGATTTCCGAAGAAATGAAATGGCCTCCTTTTGACAATTTTCATGGTTAAATTTTTCTTAGTATGCAGTACCTATGGGCAATCACTCTACTGTTGTTAGTTTAATAACTGCTTGTTTTCTCTTATGACTACACTGTTAGGAATTGTTTGTCACAAGCCAAGTGTTCTGCACACACACACAGCACTGCATTTCTGTGGCACACAAAAATAATTTTTCAATTCAGCAGCTAAAGTGGTTCATAACATACAGTCAAGCAAGCGTTGCCGACAACAGGAATATATGTGTATATATAATATATATATATAGTATCAGCGATGTGACAGAGCAACAACAAAGAAACTCAGGGACATCCGCTGCAGGGCTTGCATCCCGCCTTGGTTTACATAGCAGTTATCATACTGTGAGTGCAAAATATGGAGTGATTGACACTTCCGCAAAAAACATAAAAATAAGAACCTGTGTCAAGAAGGCAACACTGAGCTTTGTATCTTTTTTTTTTTACAGACAACATTCAAAAAGTCACAATGAAGATAAATTATATTGATGAACAAACACGAACAGTTGTCACAAACAATGCTCTTCATTTCTCTCCACCATTTTTTTTTTCTCGTGTCCTGTGAAGATGAAAGGCGCAGAGAAAAGATTTGTGTCTAATGGAGGAAGGAGGCTTCCGTGGTTTTACAAACATTTGTACCATACTGCATTTTTGTGTATGTATGTATGTGTGTGTGTGTATGTATGTCATCAATACACAGAAGCAAGCTATAAGCTTGGGAACCGATGAGTAAAGGATGAAAACAAGTGGAACTTCGGAAACACAATGTGAGAAGAGAAAAAAAAAGTCGGTGCAAGTAGTGGTAAGTGAAATTAATTTTCCTCAATGCTAAAAAATTCTGCAGCAAGGCCAAGAAAGCCAAGTCACATGCTCATCTGGGCTTTTGTGCAGCAACGTCGCATGGATGAAGCAGTACTGCTGCATAAAGCACAGGAATTGAATGCTCTGTACGGGGGTTCTCTCTGGGCATGGAAACAAGTTCACATAAAACATTTCTCAATAAAATGGCGAGAAATGAAAAACATAAAGTGTGTAAGAAAACCCAACCAGCAGGGCTTGAATTACACACCTACCCAAAAAGTAATTGAGGACATAGCTAAAACTGCTGTAAAACAGAAAATCCCGCAGCAGCAGAGTGACTGCTGTGCACTACGTCGTCTCTCCTCCATCAGACATTGCTTTCCCTCTCACGCACTTGTTGCTTGAGCTCACACTGCTGAAATGAGAAGAGAAGTAGTGGGTTGTTATGACCAATGTACTAGCTGCTGGCAAGAGAAAGATTCTGGAACTTGTTACCCTCTCACATGAAACACTATCGCAATGTTTCAAAGACAAGGGAAACCTCTGCACAGCTGTTACTGAGCACAGGCTCAAATTCTCAATTAAAACAGTGCTAAGAATTAGCGTCTGCAGCAGTTTTTTACTATTAAAAAAGAACAACTACCCATCAAGTAACTTAAGCCAAAGGGGCTGGAACAAGTCTAGAATAGAACTGGGCAGAGGTACTATCGAGGACAAAGGTCTCCATGACCCGCAACTGTGCCAATGTTTCACTGATTTCACTGTCACACATTAGAGATCCCAAGAGCAATTTTCATCACCGCAAGTGTGGTCTGTGACCACCAACTGATAACGAAGCTATACGCGTTGCTTGCTGGTCGCGTGTTCTGGGGACTTCTGTCCCTGATAGTACATCTGCAATGCAAGAGAGAGAGCACATGCTTTTAATAAATGAATTGTATCTTGTGATACAAAAAGATTAGCACTATCTTTGCCTAACATGTCATGGACACATGGCATCATTATGATCATTTTGAGAACTTCACGAAACGGTGTATTATGTATAGTAATAACTTGCCATCTCTGCACCGCTATTTTCAGAAGGAATATCATATCCAAAGCATTTTCATGTCTCCCAGTGCCCATCTTCCCAGCTTTTACAATCACCTAAGTGCGTGTCCTGCATTAGTGATTCACAGCTGCACTTGTTTTGTCTAGTCTCCCTTTTGTCTGTGTTTGCTGCGTTGTTGTGAATCATGAATATGTGCCAACAGCCCAGCTCTCTTCTTTCGTGTCCTGCACTCAGCTTAGTTATGACAGCTACAAACAGGTGGCTCCACAGACACTTCAGCATCATTTGCTGAGGAGCACGGCATGAGCGCTTCACCTAGATGTGCTCTCAAGTGATGGCTAAGCAGGAAAGATGAACTTCAGAGGACGTGAGAACAGCAAACATTTCACAGTCAAACTAATGGCCAACAGTGAGCAGTAAGCAAGCTATGCAGTGCATATTTTACTAAGCTGACCGTGCATTAATTTGACAGCTATTCCTGAACCTAATATTTGCCTGCCTTCACAGTACAGCTGAAATGAGGAAGTTTGTTCAGCTACTATTAGGGTGTACTTTTACTAAAACAATAATACACAGAGAAACAAAACAAAAACGTCTTGTAGACGTCACTGTGCATTAACGTTTTGCAAAGAATGAAGCAGTTCTGCATAAGAGGATGGCCTTTCAGGCTGCGCTCAAAATCGACATGCTTAGCTTTCACCAGCAATGAGTTCCAGCTGGCTTTAGCTGAATGGCCTCACCTTTCAAGCCTCCTTGAAGCTAGAAGGCAGTTCCTGGGATTTTGTGGGCAGCCGGGGCGGCGCCGGTACGACCACTGCTGGCCTCTCTCTTTCGGCAGCTAAGGCACGCTCTCTCTGCAATCTGCAAGGGCAGCAGCGGAAGCAATATGACGGGTGCAGTGCCTTAAAATTTCCCCCGAGCAGCACAATCTAAACTGCATGTTACAGCACCTTCAGCGTTTGAATACCTTGCACCAGTGTGGGTGAAAGGCATACATAACGATGTTAACTAGGTGCAGCTACGTTTGACCAAGTACACAAAGTGACCTTTGTTTTCCTTCAATACAACTTTATTTTTCTGAAGTAGCTGTAAGAATCACATGACTGGGGTCGCACTATTCAGGTACAGCCTGACTAAGCCCTCTTCTTGAATTCGTATTATTGAAATGCTTGAAAAATAAATTTTGACAACACGAGCCAAGTTACTCCCCACACTCAGCTCACTGTGCAGCATTGCTGTCACAAGGACTCTGAATTGCCCATCGCTAGAGTTGCCCATTCCATTCACACAGCGGGATATAGTCACGGATGCGAAGTGCACTGTGATGACCTTCCTCAATCTGAAGTATGTGAGGGGCAGCTGCAACTATGTTGCTCTTGCTCTCTCAGAATTTTGTTTACCCCTTTCCTGTGTTTCTTCTCAGCAAGCAGACAGGAGCTTGACAGCCCCTTGTTACGATGTGAGAGTCAATATTACCTAACGACATCACTCCAAAGCATACGCCTGCTACATAGAGTCTGTTTCCTCGGTGCACCAGTTGTGTTTAATGGTGGAGAATCACGTCTAAATTCTTCTTCTTAGGTACTGCAAACAGCCACTTGCATTTCTCAATTGCAAAATAATCAATCTGGCTGATGCCTTGAAATAACAGTGCTCTGACAGAGTGAATCATTTTGCTACAGCTTAATTTGCCTCTATAAGCTTTCCACTATATAAGTTGCAGCAAACGGTTGGCACTGTCCAATGTGTTCTGGCCATAATGTATTTTTGCACCATGTATGTTCTAAGCAAAAGAATGTACCGACATACATGCACAACATTCATAAAGGAGTTACAAGCTAGGTACATACATTTATATATACGCAGCTCCATAAAAGAACTTAAATGTTTGAGATACGAAACAGAAAAAAAAAAAAATGTATGCGACGCACAAAAAAAAGAACAGGAAGTGGTGCAAGTGGACAGAAAAAATGGAATGGCACAGACAGGAGTGAACAAACCACTCACCACTTTCCCATGTAAAAACTCCCACATGCTGCTTTTTGTGCAAAAGTTTGAGGAAAAGAGAGGCTGTCAGCATACTAAGTGAGCATAGAGACAGAATGCAGGAAACAGCAATTGAAAAAGGCTCACAAGCACAGTGGTTGCACTACAAACCTTAAACTAGACACATGAAACAGTGCACGAATGTCATCAAGCAAAATGTGAATGATTCCGTGAAACCACTTACATTTGCGTGAATCTATATTAATTCTGCACACTATGTCACCTTACTTGTAGCATCACTGCTTTGTTCATGACTAGGCTGATATCCCAGTTATATGTAAAGCCAAAACATTGCACTGCAGCCCCCCTCCACTCCCCCCAATTGCAGTTAGCAATAATCGATCTGCAAATTACTAGACAGAAAAAAGTGAATCATCAAGACGTTGCAACTAACTTCTCCTAAAAAAAATTGGTATGTTCCACATGGAAGCAAGAATAAATGTAATCAACTAACACAGTGAGCTCCATTTCTCTATCCTTGGTACAGTCTTTGTCAGAAGTTTGAAGCTCACTGGCAAGCGGCAGTGCTGCTATCAACAGTGCGCGCCAGTGCCGAAACTGTGCATGGTTTAGGGGTTGTGTCCTCCTCGCTCTCATGTGACCCCACTGTTGTTAAGAGCACAAGAGGGAGAAGGAAACGCCTTCTTGCCCAGCGCAATCTAGGTACTTCTGAGTGCCACCGATCATGTCAATGCTGTTTGGTAGCATTCCTGCTCTGGCCACGGAAACAGTGGGCTACAAACTTTTGACAAAGACTGATCATCAGAGAAGACAGCCAGCATATGGGGCTGATGACAACTAGAAGTATGCAAGCCTGGTGCCAGCATCTCAGCTAGGAGACTTGTCCATGTAAAGGCAGCTGCTGTCATCTTTGGCAGAGTTTATATGCTTCTGAGGATAGGGAGCTAAAGAGACTCGTGCACCCAGGAGGTATAGGGAAAGGCAGAAGAAAGAGTAGCAGAAGTGAAAGAGGTTTCACCCAAAAGGATTGTTGTAGGTGAAACAGTGAGGTGCCCAGTGCTCTTATTCTCCATCAGGATTGGGTGCACTCTTTTTCTAGTCCTTCTCATGGCAGCACATACTGTAGCGCCTACCGAGACTTCTACATGCTATCCTAGAGATACGGTATTGAGCAGGTGCTGTGCCTGTCTGGTCTTTTATGTTTCTGTTTCCAGCACATCTGTTTTTTTCATGTGGTGATTGCTCGATACCATGGATCCTAACTAACCGGCCCAAACAACCATGCTACCCTAGAGAACATTGTTTCCAAGTGGCTGAACATGTCTTGTAAAGATCAAGCACAATGTGTTATCTCGAACTTGTTTAGGTTGCTTAGGGGCCCAGAAACACTTTTTTGAACATGGTTGCTAAACCATCCCACTTGTTGATCACTTGCCGATAAACACCTGAGGTTGAGGTTGTTACTGGCTTAGCATCCGAGCCTAACAGAGCTGCTCTGTGTACAGTGCAAGGCCTACAATCTTCATCTCGAAACTCTCGAAACTCTGCTTTGGTGTCACTTCCACTGCTACCACGTCATGGCAGCTGTTGGCTGTATGGATTTGTTAGCATCATAAGCAGCAGGTGCCAATGAGAGTGGAGCAGCAGGGAAAGAAGGCTGGACATTGTACACCTAGGCCAGCATTCACTGAATTATGCACGTAAGTAAAAAATGTCTACACAAAGCATAGACATTGGGCGGAACATTCCGAGTGCTTCAGTATATGCCAGTGACAACTTTTGACTGCTGAAAACACCAATAATACAAATTACCTTTAAAATATTTGTTGGTGGCTGATAGAAGGGTGGGTCCTTCATACTGAACATTTTTCTACAATTTTGATAAAATTTGTTTAAGGGATCTTTAAAGTTACATACAGAGCTCATTTTCGTCCAGCACATCTCGTGCCTAGAGTGAGAGATATGTCATCCTTGTCTTCCCAATTCTCTTGCTACAGCCTGTAAGGCTTCTTTTTGTCTTTTGGTTTCATATTTCATAAGTCCATTTCCCTCTTCACTTGTCCTTTTTCTTTACATTTTCTCTGCCTACGCTTTTCTGTGCGCTTTCAAGTCTTCTTTCTCCCAAGGTAGGTAGGCCGTCCTCCTTCATGGACTAGCTTTCAGACTCTCCCCTTTTGTTTTTCCTTTTCCCTCATGCTTTATCTTCTGCAGTTTTGCAATGCCGATAATAAGCACTAGGCAACTTACTTTCTTCCTGGTCTCCGTCCTTCACATTTTTTAAGCAAGCCCACAGTAACTTTAACAACACTCTTTTCTATTCTCCTGTCCTACTCAAGATGGCAGGAGTCGGAATGCACCTTACTCAGGCAAAGCTAGAAGACACCTAACTTAAGCAAAGCAGAGCCTTTGTAAACCTTGCCAATGATGACCATACTTGCCTTGACAAAGATGAGTCCACTAGTTTTAATGCTGACACCAGAATAATTCCTTACTTTGTTTCCTCATTCTGGTTATTTGCATATAGCTTGCGCCTCAGAGGATGGAAGGCATATATGCTCCTCAGAATAGACTCACTTGTTTTTCGACTGTCTCATGAACTGCTGAATCTTCCTAGCGGCCTGGTGCTGACGCCGCTGGGAATACGTTCGTCTGTAACAAGAAGAGGGTAACCAGGAATATAAAATACCGCTCTCTTAAGGTCTTAGAAGCTTCAAAGCAAGACATATTTGTGCAGAACCTTTCAGTGCTGTTTCTACAGAGTCACTGCTTTTGTAAGTTCTTCATATCTTACACTCATACGTGAATTTTAATCCCTGCAAATGAAGAAAGTAAGGAAGGAGACACCCTTGGCTTGTGGTCACTCTTGAATGCGCCTTCAAGCAGTGTATCTATGTGAACGCATATAAGTAGAGTCGCAATAAACTCACAGAGTACAATAAATTGTTTGCCTGTTTTGTTACCATGAGTTTCTGTGTAGTTCTGTTTACACAGTTCATGCCAACGCTGATGTTGGTGTGTACAATAGAGACCATAATATGGAGCATGCTTCGGCAATCAAACTCCTCTCATGCCTTATCTACAGGAAATCAGGATGCTCTTCATACATGTCCTAGCAAGTGCCACTGGTATGCTTGCGGGTAAACTCAAGAAACCTTCATATACTCTGTAAGGAGTGTGTGAGAAAATTTCAAACATGAAACGTGCTCTATTATTTTGGCTGCAACTGTACATGCATACTTTTACACTGTTGCAATAGTTTTCTTCCTGTTTAAAAGTAACTTCTCCAGTGTTCTTTGTGCTAGGGCTGCCACTGTCTTTAGTGGGCTAGGGACTCCTCAAGCCATCATAGAGTGGTCCTGCCCTTGTCCAATTACCCTTTATTGAAAATGAAATTCTTGAAGTGGAATGTTCAGTACTGGTCCATGTAGGCTGTCTGAATCTGCAAAATAACTGACGGCATGAAATGTCACTGCAGCATATTCTTTCTGAATGCTCTTACATTCGTTAACGAAAAGTGGCCATAAACAATCATGCATCCAGTTATTACTTAACATGGACTATAGAGTTAAATTCATTTCAGTGCACTTAAGTATGTTGTTAAACAAGATGTTTGGTATCTCCTATTAACCAGAACTTGCAGCATGACTAAAGTTGATGCATTCACAATTGTTTTGAAGACATGATACGAATCAAGGAAAGCATGCTCAGATTGCTCACAATTATACAAGCCTAAACCTTTCCAGCTTGAAAGAAACCTTGGGTGGTATTGGGTAGCAGCTTTGGCAAAGCCATCAGCAATTTGTGTTGGCTCCCTAAAAATCTGGCATAATTAATGAGTGAGTTGAAGAATTGGTGCAGTAATGTACAAAGTAATTCCCGCTTTTTCCAGGTGAAGTTTTTTTTTTTTTTGACAATTTGTGCAGCCATTCTCAGCAGAATGTCGTTTTCTTTTTAGACAACTGAAAAATTTTAGAATCTTGAATCTGGCCTATGGATGCAGTGAAACACAAAGCACACCAAAGCACATACAAAGCACACGGAATGCAAACCACGGGGCATTAGCATTCTGCACAAGTGTACTGCCCCCCCCCTATTCTCTTATTCCCATAACAGATAGGGCCACAATATTAAAAAAAATTTCCATAATATATTAAGGTTTAGAATAGAGTCACACTGTAACACTGTAAGTTTTAGAATAGGGTGACCCTGTAAGTTTTAGAATAGGGTGACCCTGTAAGTTTTAGAATAGGGTGACCCTGTAAATTTTAGAATAGGGTGACCCTATTGGCTAGGAGAACAGGGAATAGTAGACACCAGTGCGCATGCGCGGAACGCTAACCCAAGGGGCTTTAAAGTTCTGCGCATTAGCACTGCTGCTCATACTCCCCAATCTCCCTAACTGATAGCATTACCGTATTCTAAAGCTTCCTGGCATCTGCAACCTGGTGTATTTTAATGACACGCTGAAGTGGTTTACAAAGTGTTCTGGGTTAGACGTGCCGAAGTATGTGGCCGATGAAAGCAAGTGTTGAATACAGCGTGGACTGAAGGGAAGCGATGCTGCACTTGAGCAGTGCAAGGGTGACACATATGAAATGATGAACCTGAAAGCCGAGGTGGTGGGAGTTCCCTCCCGGCTCGAGAGGGAAGATGGCCGTCGGTCATCGGAGTAGCCTCTGTGGAAGAAGCCCTGCCCAGGGCTGCCTGTGGCTGCCTCCCCTTCTGGACTCTTCTTGAACCTTTTGTGCTGCTCGCACCAGCCGTGGAAGCTCTCAACTGCTGCCTTGGTCATCTGCTTGTAGTACATGTACTGTGAAAAGAATTGGTGAGAAGAAGTGAGTCAAGTGTTGTGTAGTGCTGTGTACTGTACAGCCGTCCACACATCTCACTCAAACACAGCACTAGAACAGTGCGCTCGGGACCACACTTGAGTCTTTTATGAGTGGCCTAGGGCTTGAAACCAGACCTCGTGGTGCATGCATATTCACATGTACTGTCTTTAATTCCTTACATCTTTCAGTGTTAAATTGGGCCCACCAAGAAACATCCTGACAGAGCATGCTGCTTGAGCGCTCTAGGCAGGTATGTGAACAATTGCATAAATGGGTTCTTTCTTTGTATGTGGAGCCTAATTATTCTGGTGCTTAAAAAAGGTCTTCTTATAGTGTCTACTTGGTGAAATGTGAGTTGATACAAAGCATTAAAAAACCAGAAAGCAAGATCAAGCCTAATCTTACATGAAAGCTGAATAGTTAGGCAGGAGTTCACCACGCAACTTGGCTCAATTCACCAGCGGGGTTTTATAAATAAAGTTATAGTAGTAATTATAAAGGTACTAGTAGAATATTGGCAATAACAGAACTAGCCCCAACAAATGATTCCATTTCTACCAGCAGGGCTCTAGAACATTAATCGCACTGGAATCATCCCACAAAACTTAGGCCTAGGTTTCACCTATGTTTTAAGAGAACGTTGCTGAAGCCAATATGGCAGAAGGTTAGGGCACAGCTATCACCAAAACCACTAAGTTCATTCACTACTTCAGCTATCAGAACGGGGGACCTACAATTCAGTAAAGGAACTGACAAATTAATTTTTGCAACCCTATTTTTTTTTTTTCGTCACAACAAGAATCTTGGAGTCTAAAACACGATGCTTCCGAATAGTCATGCTAAAAAAAGCCGTGAGACTTTTTTATCACGAATATTTTCATCTGTGTGCACAATTTTTTTTTTATTACTCTGGTGTTTATGACACTAATAGGTGAGTGTGATAGTGATTGCATTCCAGGAAAACTGAGAAACAGAAGGCAAATACCAGCAGCAAAAAAGTAATCTTTCGTTGAAAATTATGATGTACGCTAGGCACATGTACTGAGGTATATGTATACTGCCTGCACATGCTTTTTCTATGTATGTCTACATCTATACGTAATGAAGAATGCACAGATGCAAAATGCCCTGTCATGAGAGCTGCATGGTACTAACTGCTGATTTACATCAATGCAAAGGCAGTTCCACTTTTCAACAAAAATGTTCTTTACGATAAAAGATGCACTTTAAGGAGTGCAACTGTTAATGAAATGAAACTCAGCGTTAAAAACAAACACAATGTATTTCCCAGCAGCCAAGTTACATATGCAATCACAGGGTGAGAACGCATTGCTAGAACTAAATTTCTATTTCTTTGCTTTTGTTGTGTTTTACAAGACCTTATTTATTTATTTATTTATTTATTTATTTATTTATTTATTTATTTCCTCAAAGGTCTCGGTTGAGACATTACATGAGGGAGTGGATGGTATCTGGCAAACAATGGTAAAAAATGTTAAGATGAAAGGTTGGCGATGCTCCGCTTGAATTCTAGTGGGTTGATGATAATGGCAACTTCGGTGGGCAGGTCATTCCAGTCTCGTGCAGTACGCTGAAAAAATGACTGCTGAAATGTCACAGTATGGGCTTGTAGGGGATACACTGCATTACTGTGGCTGAACCGGGCGACGCGGTGGGCTCTTTTTATGTAGGGGTTATCAAGAGGCAAAGAATGGAAAAATTTATGAAAAAGGTTAAGACGTGCTATCTTACGGCGCGAGGCTAGGGGGGGCAAGTTGATTCGAGCTTTTAGTGCTGAGATGCTTGAGTGGTAGAAATAATTAGATAGAATGAATCGTGTTGCACGGTTCTGAACCAATTCAAGGGCGTTAGTAAGATTATTGTGGTGCGGATCAAAAATAGCGCATCAATTTAAGATTGTTGCTTTATGTGGGATGCATTAATCTTATTACAGTTACCTTTTCATGCCTCTGTGAATATATATCCACTTTGCTCATCCGTGGCAAGCAAACAAGGGCAGCAGGGAAAGTACCTCAGATCAGCACGTACCTGCTTGTACCTTCGATAGTAGCTCTGGATGAGCACAGCAGCAGCTCTTTCCTTTTCTTGCTCTTCTTGACGCTTGCGTCCCTTGTATGAGCGGTATGCCTTCTGGATGATCTTGGCTGCCTCATATAACTCCCGCTGCTCCTTGTCTGGACAGAGGGTAGCAAAGTGGGATGGCAGGCATTGAAGACTAGATTAAAGGGCAAGGCAGGAAAAAAAAGATGGTGCAAGGATACTAAAAATAATATGTATAGGTTTGGAATCGCAAGAAGGTAAGATTGAGAAAATAAACCAAAGCATTCTTCTAACTTTTTCTTTAAACCTGCTCATTATTGCACTTTTTCATAAAAGGTAGCAAGTAACAAAGACACAAACAAGTACTTTCAACAGCGGGGATTAGCGGTGTTAGGAGGTGGCATTTTGCGATCAGGTACTCTAGGGGAAGCATGACAGACATTGGGAACAATAAAAAACATGTTGTATATGACATCACCAAAATCTCTGTGGAAATGCTGGAGGCCTTCAATCTCCACAAGCTACCTATGGCTATGCCTCTCAAAAATTCAACACATGGTAGTGCACATTCATTGCAGGCAACTACTCAGCAGTGTCTCTACAGCTGTGGCACAATGCTGTGAGAGTAAAATTGTGGGTTCAATCCTGACCCTGGCCACTTCAGTAGAGATGAGATGCTGCAACACTAGCACAGGTTTTCACTCTCAACTGGAAAAAACACCCGTGTACCATGGCTTAAATGCATGCAAAAGAACCTCAGATGGCTGAAACTAATCCAGAGCCCTCCATTACAAAAAACCTGATCTAGCATGCAAATACTGCAAATTTCGCAAAAAAAAGTTACAAAACTTTTCACTTTGAACTGCATGAATACTGTGATGTGTTTAAGCAGTTAAAGGTTATTGCCACCAGCACATGACTTTTTCATTTTGTTTGCCACACTAAGTGAGCTATCAGGTATATGGGTATAAGATGCTGCATGTCCTCAATGATTCAAGATGACAAGTGGGCAATTCTCTGCCATTCGGAACTTTTCACAGAGACCTTTGTCCATCATCCAGAATGTTGTCAGTCTGGTTACACAGACCTGGACTGACAGCCTTGGACATCCTGATACCAAAGCCTGCCATGTGTATGTGTTACTGTTAACCAGCACAAGTTTACCCAAATAAACAGTTAGTTTCAAGCATCATGAAAGCTTGCCTCTTTTCGTGTTCTGACTACCACCACGCGACAATATGCACAGCAGAATAAATACCTAGTGATGCTGTGAGTAATCAAGCTTCAGCACTGACCAGCATGGTTTTGTTCGCAGAAAATTTGTATGTCCCAAAACACTGAACAATTTGTTGCGTTAAGTAGTTTAGATGTCACTGTGAGCAAAAATTAATTCAAGAAGCACAATACTCCAGCTGCAGCTGATACAAAAAGAAATTGCCAATACAACTGTTGTTTCATTCAGTCCTACCTTTTATGAGATGTCATGATAAACAACGTGGCCAAAAGTAAGAGGGGAGGTACAACCTTAGCTTCTTCCAAAGTATTCACAATACTTTGCGAGTGACCACAGCAGTCATGAGAGGCTGTAGCAAGGCTCTGAAGGCACTCCTTATGCTTCTAAGAGTAGTGTGGTAAGACAAGTTGTTCCTATTTTCGACACCTTCTGAGTACAGCTAACAATACAGCAGCCAAACGGACAGACAAAAAAATGACAGCTCTAGTCACGTGCAAAGTGGCCCAAGTACTTTTAAGAGACTGCACACTGTTGCACTTGCATACGCACTGCCACCTTTGTCCCACCTGAAAGAGTGAGGTTGGAGAAATCTCTCTCCATGATTTTTCCAGAAGCTTTGAAGAACTCGCAGAAATCTGCAGTGGTTGGTGGAGGTGAAGGTGATTCTAGTGTGAAACTTCCAGGACTCTGCAGGCATGATGATGAGGCTGGGCTCAAAGATGATGACGGAGTTCCTGCTTCACAGTACCTGCACAAAGTGAATGCCAAGTGCCTAGACTTTAGAAGATAGCAAACCATACCTTAATACTCTGCTTCTGAAGCAAAAAGGATATACTAGTATTAAGTCCAATAATAGTTTAAAAGAAGTGGCGATATGAAGTAGTCAGGTAGCGAACAATGCACAGACAAGACAGCCATAGTGATGTAAGTCATACATGTAAATGTGCCCCAAATAAATGATTTCAATTTTTACTATGCCTTAGACTTTTGAATTTGGTACATGTATGTGAACACTCAAGTTCTGAACCAGATAAACTGCTCCATTTCTCTCTCCCTGTCTTTCCTTTTCAGCATGCAAAAATGCACTTCATGCAGAGTACTAAAGGCGATACGTCAGCAAAGGCAAAATCTGCTGTACGCGCTTAACTTTTCCGCCTTAATCATTAATGAGGTGCGTCCAGGTTGTGTACCTAAATCTTATAGCACCCAACAAAAATGAACCACTGCAGCCCTGAGAATGGCCAACACTGTGGCAAAAAAATATCGCTCAAAGCAAGTGTTTTGTGCCATATTTCGGAGCACTCATAGAAAAAGTTACTGAGTGTTGGGTATTATAACCTAATAAGTAGCCCAACGGTGCAGTATTTGCCTAAATTGCTAACTAATGGCAAGGTGCGGATACGAGAAAGCACTTGTGCGTATGTGTGCAATATTTTCTTTTCTTAGCACCAGGGCTGAAGCATGCGTGTGATGCCATGAGCAAGCAATAGCCAAAGTAAAAGTACCACTAGGCAAAGTTCCATAGCTACAGCTGTCAATAGCTACATGTTCTGGCACTCAAATTTGCTCAGAATTTGCTCAGAAAACATACAAAGCACTATCTGCCACTCCTCACGCTGCAAAAATGTGACTGCCCACTCCTCGGATAGAAAATCATACCAATTTTAAAGCAGTAATAGAGCACATGTTTTTATGAACACTTTTATGGCACGTTTATGGCCAAGATTCCACAGCACATATTTTGCCATGCCAGGCCTGGCCCTAAGGTGCATTTACCTGTAGTTGTAGTCGCTGAATTCGAAGTTGAAGTCATCACTGAGAAGAGGCGGTGGTGGATCATCAACGGGGCAGATGGATGTTGCCAAGCCAGGGCTGTGCGGACCGCCAGCCGTTTCGGGTGACGACAGCAGCAGGAAGAGGCCCTCAGCCTCCATTGAGTCATCCTCCTCATCATCCAGTGTGCGCGGCGCCGCCTTTATGCGCTCTGGTAATGCCGCAATTATCTGCTCGGCCAGCGTCAACACTCGACTGTCCGCTGGCACGTGGCTTGTCGCGTCTGTTGCCGATGCCGAAGAGCCAAGGTCACAGCCCATGTTGCCATGGCTTTCTCGTCGCCGGCCCAGGGGGCTAGCTCCTGTGCGAGGTATTAAGAACTCTGAGTGCCATGAGCTTGCTGTGCCCTGCTACAGTGAATAGCGAAGCTGGCACTATCACAGTAAACTGACGCCACCTAACTAGTTCTGAGGCAATGCATTTTACTAATATAAGTGCAATGCTTTCCAAGTGCTATTGCTTTTCATGTTTGGATTGTACAGCTCTTTTTCATTAAGGGCCATGTGACAAAAACTCATAGCCAGCATTTTGAGAAACGTTACGAAAATCCAATGCAAGAAACCAAGAGAAAGTGATTGAGGCACAGTGCTAGGAATATAAATTCTTATGGAATGTCAACAAGCGATGTTCTTAAGAAATTTTTCCAGTACAAAGGTTTCACAGAAAACACTCCCGACCAGCCCTACAACATTTATTTCTTATGTTCTACTTTACACCTGTTTTACAAACAGTCATAATGAGACCTAAATGTTCACAGAATACCACTGGCACATTTACATTTAAAACTTCAGTTTATTATTATTATTATTTTACAATGTTAAGATCCCAGCGCCTTTGATGCCTTTGCTCTTTCATCAAATAGAGCTAGTACTCTGCAGTTTTCAGGTTGAAGGTAAATGCTACTAATGCCTTAACTATTTATTTTGCACATTCTTATATATTTATGCAGATATTCTTTCACATATTCTTATATTCTTTCTTTCAGATATTCAAAATAAGGCATATGGACCGAATACTGTAAAGAGGCCCAAAGCAACTTCCATCCATGCAGCCATTTCTTTTTCTCTCCAAGACTTTCCTTCCGGTCTCATACTTGCTAGCATGCTGGAAAATACAAGGGCAGCCCTGACTTCCATGATGCTTATGATTATGCTGAATTACTGCTGTGTATGTGTATTGAGTGCGTGGCAAGAGATGGCGCCACCATCCCAGCGCCTGTGTGTGCGTGTATTGAGTGCGTGGCACGAGACGGCGCCACCGCCCCGAGCGCCCCAGCAAGTGCTGTGTGTGTACATCCAGACGCCGGCCCTGTGTAACGTGTAACCCATGTGAATAAAGATTGCTGTTACGTTATCCAAAAACACAACAATTACTATACTTGATTTATTGTGTGTCTTCATTCTGTACATTGTGGCCTTCTTTACTTTCTTTTTAGGCAACGAACTTACAAAGGAACTCTTCTCTCATGCAACAAAACAGGCCAATGATGACCCTTTACTTTCAGTCTACTTTCAGTCAAGATAAAAGCCATCCCTATGCAACAGAGTAATGAATTATTGCAGGAGAACGAAAGAAACAAAAAGCGGCAGATAATAATGCCTTGGAGCCATTTAAAAGGTGATCCTCATGCTTTGGCTCTTGCCCCAGCGGTAGTGCACTATTATGAACACAAAGCAGCACGCTGCTCAACCTTTACTGGGAACTGCAGTCAGCTAGTGCCATGCTGTAGATATTACCACCACCATGAGCTGACATAGTGAGACAAGTGTGAAATGAAATGATACCAGCCATGAGTTCAAAAGACATGAATTAGAACTAGTAACAGTACTCACCTGAAGACCGAACAGGATTCTGCATTTCTATTTCCTCATCTGAGACACCGACAACATCAATAAATGGGCTTTCACTGCTTCCTTGCGCATCTAAAAAGATGAAAAGGGGGCAAAGGATTATAAACAAAACAAAGCTGCCTATTTTTAAGTTCTAAACACACTCAGAGTACAATTATACAAAATTACCCGTTTAATTTTTGTTGTTTCTAGAGTTAAAGAACACCTTGAGCAGCTACTATATTTATTTCGCTGCTACAACTAAAAAAACGAGGTGTAGCTCTGCTGCCAGGGCAGACAAATTCGTTGTCTACACATGCAGTTATCAAGTGGCTTGAACAGTGAAGCATAATATGGTAGCTTTAAACAGCGTGGTAGAGAATTTTTTGATAACCTGCACATGAATCCAGCTGCAAGAAGTAACGTAACAGGAGCAACAATCTATTACTGTGCTAAACACATACCTGGCTCAAGAACAACATTGCTGAGGTCCAGCTTGGACACGAGTCTCGATGAAAGCATCATTGATGAAGGCAGCGATGAAGAGCCTTCACACATGCCACTATCTACAGAGGAGCGCTTGGAGGATTCAGCATCAGTGGATGAACTGCCACTCATGTTGCCGTCAGCTGATGCTCGCTTAGTCAGCCGGCCGTGTGAGGATGTGGACGCGCTCTTCGAACTCCGTGAATGCTGCTGCTGCTGTTGGGGCTGCTGTTGCTGATGCTGTTGCTGCTGTAGTAACTGGCAGTGAGGACTGAAAAAAGAAAAGAAAAACGATGTTGTAACTACAATAAATTTAAACCGAGAGAAAAGGAAGCGAAAGCATATCCTTCCTGTCCTCTGTTCTTGCATTGTCAAGCCACATTCTGTGTTTTGTCTTGCACAAAAATGAGAAATTAGAAGGCAAAAACCAATTTGTACCCCAGTTCTGGACATGCATGGGAGCGATACGCTTGAAGAGAGGTAACATCTGATTGTAGGAGCCAGGTTTGCAATGACAATGTTTTTGCACAAGTATGATCCACACAGACACCTGCTTTGTATTTGGAACCCTGCAGGTGCTGTCAGCCTTCACTTCACAGCCCTACTTGAGTGGTTCAGGTGTGTGCAACTGAGCTCCTTTATAATAATCTTGAGCAACTTGAGAATAAGGTATAAGAACCACACTAAAACATTGACGGGCACAATAAAAGATGGACAGACAAAAACCAGAAAGAGTTTCATGTTAAAAATTTTTCACAAAAGTTCCTGCACGCACTTTTGAAGGGAAGTACACAGTATATTGAGTGTAAAAAAAAAAAAAAGACACCGTTCATCAATGCCGCTCTTTCTGTGTGCGCAAGACTTTCATTCTTCTTGAAGTACTGTAAACATGCTGTAGTGTATACAGGAATGTAGTAAGATGCAGCTAGCTACTGCTATGCCAACCATGCATTATGCTGTGCCTTTTCTTTGCCTTTTCTGAAAATGCACTCATGAAAGCTCCCGTTCTACTCTTCTTCTCTCACACAAAGAATGTGGCTCGCAATAAACCAATAACGACTGCATGCAACTGAACTAGAGGCCACAAGGGTTGCCAGGGGTTTGAAAGAAACACAAGAAAAGGCCAACAGAAAATTTAAGGGCGTACTAGTGATCCAGTGGCAGGCTCTGAAAGTTTGTGCCAGTGGTTAGTATGACTAGAGGGATTTGCTGCATCCTCTGATTTTCACGCATACCTGGTGGCAGAGCCCTGAGAGAGTTGCTGTTTGGTGACCGCTTGCTCCAGCTCCTCGGCAAGACTGGCATGCCCACTGTCCCGAGCAAGTGTGGTGGCAGTGCGGCCGTCCGCATTGTAGACCTTGGCAGCCGAGACATTCCACTGAAGCAGCAGCAAGGCCACCTCCCGTTGCCCTCGGGCACATGCCCAGTGCTGCAGGGGTGGAAAGGATACATGCACAAGAGGCATTACAAGAGTGACAGATATGTTTACTTATCACTCCTCATTGCTGCAAGACACAATTTCTGTTTGAGTATTGCTCATTCGTAGATACCAAGACACTCGCATAGCACAATTTGAGAATAGCTACCAAATTAAGTCAGCAGGATGTTTCATCTGTAACTGAAAGCTCTGAAAGTGTGACAGGTCTTGAAAGCAGAGGCATCAGAAAGCAAGAAAAAAAAAGCTGCCAAACATTGGCAAAGGCATTAAGGTAACAGTTCATGAATCCATATTTTGCTGCTTTTGAAGGCAAGCAAGTGCCACAGATTATCACGTTTTTTTTTTACAACATAGATTTGGTCTAATGGTTGAAAGATTTCAGTTCGTTGTGTTCTAAGCTTAACATTATTACTACAGCAAAACATGGATGAAAGAGGTAAGGAAGCAGGCTAGAGGCAGGTTGGAAGTTGCTGCCTTTCCCTTACAACATGATAATGTCTGATGTATATCTAGCCAATTCTTTGTAAGCATTGATCAAATGGCTGTAAAATGTTCTGTGACAAAGTGAAGTGGCTAAACCAGCTGCAAAGAGCAAGCTTGTGCTAATATGCGCATTTCCACCAGTTTCACCACCTTGCTTTGTCCTATGCGCTCTACACCTGCATGTTCAATGCTCGTGCAGTACTGTTAAAAAATTTTCCAGGTGTACAAACAAGATCTGACCACAAGGTAGCAGCACACGATGGTGCAGCTCATAAACCAGGAGAGTTAAGCTTCAGGTTTCAAAAAAGCTTGCCAATGACCTGCGCATCTGCGAGCAATCAAGGACAGTAAGAACTCGGGAGCGATATGAAGGTATAGGCAGCGGAGATGTGCAAGAGACAATGAGCCCTCAAATAGCTGGGCTCTATGCTCCTCGGAAGGAAACTTTCACGAACCACAATGTGCAAAATGCGCATGAAAATGCTGCATCTCATTGAAGCCTTGCTAGGAGACATACAAGACAAAAGTGATTAACCATTCGAGTAAAAAATGGCAGCACTTCTCTTGCCAACACACGAGCCCATCCTGAGAGCTGCTATTCAATCTTATCAGTAAAAAAAATCCTTGCTGGCTATTGGTTACAAACTGCACTGCTGAGCGATTTAAGACTTAAAGGTCCATGGGCCATCATGTCATCTGTGTCAGAGTAGAATAAACTACTCTGGGCTGCTCAAAAATAGCAGAGTGCCAGCAATAGCTAGTGTCATGTCTCATAGGTGGTGCCTCTGTTAGCTATCCTCTAGAATCTGACTGCAGGTGGCATCCCAGATTTTAAATAATGGTAAGACTGAGGCACTATGTACAGTACGGTCTATAGTACAGTACTGCATTGAAGTTGAGTATGATCAAAGTACAGTACGTAACTGAACTACAGCATGATCAATGTTACAGTACTATATCAAACTACAGCAAGATCAAAGTTACGGTACCTCACTGAAATACAATATGACTGAAGTTTCACTACAGCACTGAAGTAGAGTATATATAAGTGAAGTTACAGTACTGTATCTCAGAACAGTGTGATCAAAATAAGGTGCAGTCGATGTTTGTAAAAAAAAAAAAAAATGCTTCTCTACTAATTCTCACGCACCAGGGGAGTGCACTGTGCAGCGTCCCTGGCGAGTGCGTCCACCTCAGCGTCCAGCGTGGGCGATGGGCTCTGGAGGCGCCAGCGCAACAGACAGCGCGCCAGGCGAGAGAAGCCCAGAGCAGCGGCCAGATGCAGCAGGCTCAGGTCTGGCCGTGTCAGGGCACGTACGGGCGAGCTGTCACCGCCACTGCGCGGCAGCCACGCGCCCCAGCGAAGCTCCTGGCACAGCGACACAAGGCGCTCCTCAAACGGACGCTGCCGGTCCGCGAAGCCCTGTGTGCACGCAAGAAACAAGGTCTCTTCTAGCTCTGCACCAACCAAACCTGACGAAATGCTTACCATGCTATACACCAGTTCTGGATGAAACTAGCAACCGATGTAATTGCTGACTGTTATTAATCAGAGGGCAGGTCACTGAGTGCCCACCTTACTGAATCCGAATGCTAAAGGAGTAAACTCTTATAACAAAGAAAAAGAACGTTGCACTTACCTGGGCCAGGACACCTGGAAAAAGTGTGCTGCCTTTGTTTCCCAAGGAAAGCCTGGCTTCGACCATTTCCAGCCTCTCCAACAGTGAGAATTTGAGAGTGCCCTCTGGAAAAAGAGGAAATGTTGAAAATTCACACTATGTTTGTTCGTCAATCTAAAAACTGGATCAATGAGTTGGTAGGCAGCACCAAAGTTTTGTACAAAGGCCACCAAAATCTGTCGGTGCTTGAGGAAGATTAATTACATCCGGGTTACGTATGTTTCCTCACTGATATCCAAGTTGACTCATAGGAGCTGATTATATAGTCAACCTAGAGTGTAGTATGTGCATTCCTTTTTTTTTTGCTACACTGCTAAACTTCTAAGCTTCTAATACCATTCTGCACTACAGCATTCATACTTAAGTTGTGCATATGTACAAAATATATCATCTTTCATATATATCTTTTAAATATATCATAGACCTTCTTTTTTGAGCACTCAGACTTTTTGGTCCCAAAACAGGAAAACTTGTGAATGACTTGGGAATGACAGTACTAGTTGACTTACAAGAAGTCTATCGCTACTGTATAGTGGGGAATACTAGTTATTTACTGGCTAGCACTTTTGGTTCCTAATAAAGATGCTGCACGTTGCTCAGTGTTAAGCTCAACTGCTCTGCAGCATTTGGATAGGCACTGAAGAAAATAATATTAACCTTTAGACTTGGTACAGCAGCCCAGGTGTCAAGTATACAGTATTCACCGAAATCATCCAAAACATACAATACAAGAGCAAGCAAAATAACACAGCTGTCAAGTGAACCTTCCGTTTTTTTACAGGTATTTATTATTTGAAAAATTGTGAACAGTAAAAAGCCACCAAGGTTTGGTGAAAAGGCATTCTGATTTACCGCTTCCACAAAGTAGCCTACTTATCAAGGTATCGGTTGAAACAGCCATAACAAAAATCTTTCCAAACAACATACAGAGTGGCATAATGTGATGCAAATACCAATGTGCTATTATTTCTTGGAGGATTATCAATTTGCTTTTAAAGCTATTAAAGGCATTAAGACTGAAGTTGCCCTGGTCCTTACTCTTAACACTACTGTAAATAGCAAATATCCACTCCTTGCAGAAAATTGTACATCGCAAATAGCCATAACAACCTGACACTTTCTGCCACAACCACAAAAGTCCCATAAATAAGCAGCTCAGCTAGACTGCCTCCAACTAACAAATTTTTGCCTTTGCTCCTCTGTCGTGCCCTAGTCTCAAGATACAAAGGCTATCCACACAAAAGCTGCAGTTAGCACTGTATACCATTGTTGCCTATGGCGGCTGAGAAGCCTGATCTGCTTAGGAGGCAGGTAGCGGTGCCGCCTCGTATGCTTCATGTACAGTGCTGATCGTAAAAGGTATACATTTTATAAATTTTCTTGTGTTACAGTAGAAACTGTATACAAAGCTGTGACAACTACTGCAGAGAAATACTCTAGCAATGAAGTGGACATCAGTTGCATACATTTACTACGATGGACACTTGGCTGAGTTGATAATGAAAACTGTGTTGAAAGCAGAGCATGAAACGATGACACAAGAACTAAAAAAAGTGCTGCAGTTATGACTTTTTTTATTATTAGTTTTCTGCGGTCATTTTGTGTGTTATCATAGGTGCAGTGGGCATATGTAATTTAATTTGCACAGGAGTTTAGCAGGCTGTTGGTTTCTGGCACTTACCGTCCACACCAAACCAATCCTTGGCCTTTTGGGTGCTTACAAGGGGCTGCTCACGGTACTCAAAGATGACTGAATTGGATATGACAAAGCCTTCACAGGCTACCTGGAGTGTTACCAGTCCAGCTTCATGGGCTAGGAAAAGGGAAAAAAAAAACACCACTATTCAGTCACACAAATGCTGGACTTGGGCTGTAGTAACAGGCATGGCGACTTAAGCAGTGAAAAAGGAAGACACTGAGGAGACATGGGATAGTTATCCTCCAGTAAAAAAAAAAAAATAGAAATTTGACAGTACAGGTAAAATTGCCAAATAAAAAAAGGCACTCTGTTGCCATTCTGGTAGCTTTACAAAAGTTTGGGCAAAGAGCATGTGCTCACTTTAATGTTAGGTGAGATAACGACTCCATTGTCAGATTAAGTAACTTCAAGAAGTGAAGAACTAACTGGTGACTGTGCTTTCCACAAGCCTAACAAATGTATTCAAACTAACTTGTACGAAAAGCTTACTGACTACTACTGGCCTAAACTGCACCTTCTTCTAGCTACCGTATTCACTTTTACAAATTTAAAAATGCAATGCAGCCGATAGTCAACTAGGAAGGAATGCAAAACTGCTGTGAAATCAAGAACAAAAAATACAAAGAAACTGTTTTATTGTGAAGATTATGGCTGCAGGTAACGGCTCTGTTAAAGAATTTTTGTGTCCACAAAAATGCAGAGAAAAAGAAATAGATTAGGTGAAAGCAGCACTAACCTGGACAAAAGCATCGCAGCACACCGCTTTGAACAAGGGTAGTTGGTACACTAACTCCATCGAAAAGAATCATGTATGGTGATGATGAGGAATACCACGGCCCTGTGATCAGGACTTTTACACCACCCTGTAATCAACAGAAAAAATAAGCAAAAGAAAGCAATCACAGCAAAATGTGTTATGAGACAAATGATGGATCGAGCACTGTGGCATTGACCGCATAAATCAATTCAAGCCATGTTGTATTGCCTTGTACTGCACTTAAAACAAGAAAGCAGCACAAGGATAAAATCAGGTGGATATTTCACATCGTCATATTGCCTCATCAACACAAAAAGAGAAAAAAGTTGCTTTCAATGCCAGTTTTCCACCTATGCCATATTTCATTCACAAGGAAGGAAAAATTGTGGGAAGAACTCTTTAAGCACAATGCCACTATTTACAAAGACGAATTGATGGGCATTCATAACCAAGTCCTCTCAATACCATAAACTACTTTTTGTTTCACTTGTTTCTTTCTCCTGGCAGCAGAATATATGGGCTTCATTTCTACAGTTATTGGAGCTTTGGGTGACTGACTCTAGAAAAACCCTGGTTACTGTACCAAAGTGCTCCTAAAGGTAGAGCAACACTTAGTATTCAGTTTTCTTTCCATTCTGCACCATGTAAATTTAGTGTCAAACATATATGTGCCCAGTCCTATGCTTCGTGGGCTTGGAGACAAGCCACATAGAGATTTGTTGCAAAAAACATTATATGTTGAGGCTGCACACCACAGAACTGCAAATTTCCTCACAAAAGGTTGTAGTCTCCACACTTTCTGCTTAGATGGAAGTGTATAAAGAACTGGGAGAGCCATGAGTAGGGAACCTTCAATGAACCACTAAATCGAATTTTGGCACAGCTGGGGTTCCTTATCTCTGGAGTGCTGCTGCAGTGGCTCAGTGGTTATGGTGCTCGGCATCTGACCCAAAAGATGCGAGTTCGATCCTAGCCGCGGAGGTCGAATCCTAGAGGTCCCTGCACTGTGTGATGTCAGTGCATGTTAAAGAACCCCAGGTGGTCAAAATTTCCGGAGCCCTTCATATGATGTCCCTCATAGCCTGAGTCACTTTGGGACGTTAAAACCCCCGTAAGCTATTAGCCTTATATATGGAGCTTCCTTGCTTTGTTTAGGTACTGATAGCACCGAAATGTATATCGAATGCAGCATGTGAAATGCTCCTCATGCTTGACTAGCTTAACATTATTAAAATGTTATTGTCTTCTTCCTTGCAGACATACACACCAATGCCCTGCCACCTTATCTTGTACATATCTAAGATCAACCAAGTAAATAATCCCTTGAAACCACTCCGTAGTTCGCCACCGCTCACCTCTGTGTATGACCAGTCGGGCGAGTAGTCAGTGATGTTGGCGGTGCCTTCGCGGTAGGTCATGCCTGAATGTGACGACTGTGTGCTTGGCGTCTTGTGTGCGAGTGACAGAGCGCTGCCCCCGCCGCTGCCCAAGCCAGAAGAGGAAGAGGATAAAATGCCTCCTGCACTGGCGGTCGACGAGGCCGTAGTGGTCGTGGTCGCCGCCAGGTCCGAGTTGAAGTCGTCCCAGTTTGGGAGGTCAGTCAGCATGTCGAAGGTATCCAGGTTGAACACCTGAGGATGTAAGCATAGACCCCTTTACCACGGCACCTTCGTCTCTTGACGACAACAGATTCGTTTTTGATTTTCAGAAGCTCAAAACGGCATTATTCACCGGTCATATCATTCCGGGCGCTATTATATACTAACCATAAAGTAACCAACTGATAATATCAGAAATTAGTCTGCAATAAGATGCAGCTAAGGGTGGCACAGAGAATAAACGTCGACAAATATTGAAAACAACTCCAAGTGTAACGCGGAGTTTACTTAGCAGGCAGCAGAGGCATAAAGTCCAGCATCTGTAACAAAACTCAAAATGCATGACAGCCGTAAATGCCTTTTAAATAACGGTAAATTACAGAACAAACTTAGGTTGGTCAAATGTTTAGGGGAATCCCCCAAGGTGGAGTAGATTTGTAATAAGGGAGTAATTACTCATTGACATCCACCCAAGCGCAGCCATACGGCTACAAATCTACTCCACCTTGGGGGATTCCCCTAAACATTTGACCAACCCAGTTCCCACTTCGAGTTATTGATCAATTCGCTCTCGCCCTACCATAAGCTTGCCGTCCCGGTTAGCTCAGTTGGTAGAGCGACTGCTCCGGTGAAGCGGTGGTCCCGGGTTCGAACCTCGGACCAGGACGAATTTTTCTTTAACTACGAAACTTCTGAGAAAGCTGCATAGCTTTCCTTTGTAGCCGTATGGCTGCGCTTGGGTGGATGTCAATGAGTAATTACTCCCTTATTAGAACAAACTTAGGCATCACTATGACCAAAATTACAAGAATTAAGACAATATTTTCAACACTGCAGCTCCACTAGCCGTTACCTATGGTTCGATCGTAACAGAGTTCTGTATTTACACCTAGCAGCACCAGCCGCTGCTCGGCGCCGTTCGTGTTCCACTGCATTGCCAACGGCGATGGTGTTCCTACTAGAGCACTGCACGGGCCTCAATTTGAGGCCCGAGCCCGGCCCGGGCCCGAGACCTGAAGCCCGAGCCCGGCCCAGGCCCGCGGATTCAAGCCCGGGCCCGGCCCGGGCCCGCTAAATTATCGCTCTAGTGAGCCCGGCCCGGCCCGTGAATCCCGGAGTGAAGCCCAGCCCGGGCCCGGCCCGGCCCGGCCCGTTTCACAGTAACGCTTGAGGTATACTGCTCACTCTGAGCAAGTAGACTGCTACTACACCGATAAGGAGCTGGCCGACAAAGGTTCTGAAACCGCAGTTTGGCTTCCAGAAAGTTGGTTCTTTTTAACCCAGAAGGAAGTGATGAAGAGTAGTTCTCGGCAGGCCCGTCTTTTGGAGGGTGATCTCGTGTAGGTGGGCAAAGATAAACTCGGAAGCTCCGAGAGCCAAATAAGGGCTGCATACACGAGCATTAGTCTACTCTGCGTTCCCCCATGATTGTAATCAGTTATATTCTGCCGCCCGCGAAGTATAAATATTAAAGCTGCCTAGCAAGCAGTAGGATGACATTTTTTTTTTACTGAACGCGATCTCACAGGTTGAGCTCATAGCCGAACTGGTCACCTTCCAGCAGAAACGAAAAGCTAAAAGGCTTGAGTATTTCATGGTATGTGCTTGAAGACCATAAGCGTCCTAAACTAATATGTTCTTCCCTAATGCATTTCTAATAGTGTATGGTATGTTTTGGGAACGCGAATGATCAATGGCCAATTAAGGCCGGTTGAATTTTACTCTTACTGCACCGCGGCGTGGAAATAAGGAAATAAATAAGTCAATGAATAAAGCTTAGTTTTTTTCTCAGCGCGTACTATAACTCATAACTCATCCGTGTCGCTGCTTCAATGCCGCAGTTGTGCACTTCACTCTGCAATATTGAATGAAAAGCCGGACACCAGCCGTTTCTGTACGGACCCAAGCCTGGCTCGGGCCCGCAGCTTTAAGCCCGAGCCCGGCCCGGGCCCGCAACTTCAGGCCCGGGCCCGGCCCAGGCCCGGCAAAATAAATCATGTCCCGGCCCGGGCTTTCGGGCTGGCCCGAGCCCGTGCAGTGCACTAGTTCCTACACACCATTGAGTGGTTTTGTCTTCGATGCTGACCGCCGCCTTGCAAGCGTGCTTTCCCTCAGCACTACAATATATGCGGCAAAGCCTACACTATGAGAAAAAAAAAAATGCTTGACATCGCTGCCGACTTTCGTTCAAACCCAATAGCATTAGTCAGCTCAACGAGGAGTACGCAGAGAAAAAAAAAACAGAATAAAAACTGGACACGAAGATAACTCCACTGTTGTTCATCTCAAATGTGGGCATCGTTTCGCAGCCCTAACATTGTTTTCAGGAATCGTAAAGAAACTTGGTAGCGACGCGGTGGCATCTCACTCGCGTTGCAGACGCAGCTGCCACTCTTCGTTTTCTTCTTGTGATGCATTATTGTGACGCACGAACGTACCGTCATTGCCAAAAGTATCCGGGCAACGGGGTCTGCTTCTGAGCCGTACAGTGGTGCCCTTATGGCATCGCTAAAGACCTGAAGGCCTCGAAAGGCAAGGAAAAGGGTTCCCCTTGCACAGATTCAGAGTGTGCTTTACTGTACGGGTATGAAACAAACCTTGTTGCCTAGTTACTTCTGGCAATGACGGTACACCGAGCATGCGCAAAGCATCCTTATCCACGAGGCGCGTTACGCCACTACGCCCTGACTCCAAGGCCGAAAGATAGTGTGCTAGTGTGAGTACGACCGCCTTTTGGAGGAACACAATACAAAACTAGGAAAAGCGGAGGAAGCACCCGAGAGGCTAGAGAGTCCTCTGAGAGGCAGGTACACTCCCCACATGGTCGCATATGAATCCAAGGATATTCTGTGGACGCCCTCAGTTTTGCGGCGATGCGAATACGGTAGATGGTATAGCACTGAAAAGTACAAAAATAAAATCCTCGACTCGGTAGCACAGAGATATGAAAAACACGACTATCTTGAAAGGGCTAGCATGCTAAAAATGACCCGAAGGCCGTGGGTTTGTACAATGACATTAAGACACCGAAAGGTTATCAAGAAGATGGAAGTTCAATGGAAGGATCAAAGCTGAGGTGATGCTCCATACGGTGGAGATTTTTTTAGGTGTCCAAGACAGCACGCCTTTAATTAGGAGACGCTATTTAAAACAGACTAGCTGTTAACTTGCGGCTCTTGCATCAAGAGCAGAGGAAGCCTATAGCCTGATTGTATACAATATACGCTAACAGCTCACGGTCTCGAAAGGCAGGTGGCAACGTCGCGCTAAGGTGGCTGCAACGGACGCACCTCTTCGTCGGGGGTGGAGATGTCGTTGTCGATGAAGTCCATCGGATTGAGGTCGACGGGGTCCGCATCGGCGGGCCCGTTTTCGCTCTTGACGAGCACCCCGCCACCCGACGACGAGTCCGACGAGGGCCTCCTGTGCGAGGCGGCCAAGTTGGCCGTCAACGTCTTCTGGATGCCGTCGTGGCTCAGGTCGAGGGAGTCGTCGAACAGCCCGCGGCCCTCGGTTGCCGACGCCGCGGGCTCCTTCGAGTCCTCGCCCATGAGGCTGCTGCTGCACAGCTCCGGGTCCCTGTCGCCGAACTCCATGTCCTCGCCACAGAGCACGCGACTGGCCCCCTCCATCTTGACCTCGGTGCGCGTCGTGGTGATCGCTGCCGCCGCTTCGGAGCTGCCGCTGCTCGATGAAGAGACCGAGCACGGGGTCGACGAGGCCGCCGCGCTGGACGCCGCTCCGCTGCCGCCGCCGGACGATGACGGTGTCTCCACGGCAGTCTGCTCTTTGGCCGCAGTGCCGAGCGCCGTGCCGCCCTCGGTGGAAGAGGCTGCAGCGGCGGCAGCGGCAGCGGCCGCCGCTGTGCCTCCGGCGCCGCACAGGAGCGTCACGGGCGTCACGGAGGCGGACGCCAAGCCCGTGGCCGCGGCCGCGCTGTTGAGAATGAGCAAGCCGCCGCCTCCCTGCAGCTGCGACAGGTTGAGGATGAACGAGGTGGTGGTGGCAGCGGCGGGTGTACCCGCAGCGCCGGCCTCGCGCACGGGCGCCGCAAGGATGACGCTGCCGCCGCTCGTGGCGCCGCCAGAGGCAGCGGCGGAGGCGGCGCGGCCCTCCTTGTGGCCCAGGGCCACCAGGGAGCCGCCGGCGGCCGCCACCACCGACGACGACGACGAGTGGGGCGGCTGCGGCACGGGCGTCGACGACGTGGCCGCCGCGCAGCGCGTCTTGGGCGAGATGATCCGGTGCAGGCTGTGGCCGCACTTCTTGGACGCGCTGCTGCTTCCACCGCCGCTGCCCCCGTCGGTCGCCGTGGTGGCGGCTGCCGGCGAGGGCGTCGACGAAGAGGCGGCCGAGAACGCCTGCGGAGGCGCGGACGAAGGCGCCGGCGGCGGCGTGGGCGTCGAGGCGGGCGACAATGACGTCTTGGTCGTCGAGTCACAGGGACACTCGTGGGTGCGTGCCCCGCTCCCGCCACCGGCGCTGCCGCCGCCACCGGCGTTGCCTTTGGCCCGCTGCTTCTCCATGAGCTGCTGCACGATGGCCTCCACCGTCTCGGCCGTCTGCGCACGCGACAGAGAAGGGCACGCGTGCTGCGGACTTGGTACACACAGCATGACACGCGCGCGGATTTGAGAAAGGGAAGAATGGCTGTGCCCCAGACTCTAGCCTGTTGGCAGATCAACCGGGACGTGTACCCCAACCACAGTTCTAACGCTGATTTGCATTGCTGAAGGAGGAAGCCATGCCAGAGGGCAGTTCGTGCCTATGGAGAGCGTGCGACAGGAGCTCGCAGCATCGAACCGCAAGCGCTTAAAATGCGTTACGTTGCCAAGCATCCGGCTGTCACGTGACCAACAAGCAACTTCTTTTTCAATACTCGCCATAATCTAGACAAAGTTACTCTCTTTGCCTTACGACATCTTCTTGGAGGTATGTGATAGCATAGTCCTTCAACGGTGATACCTATGCCTGACAGTGAGTGAATTCTTAGAAGAGTTTAATGTACGCATTTTTTCTCATGAATCGGGGCTATCTTGCAATATGAAATTTCACTCAAGCAGCAAGGCCTAGACATACATTTGACAAAGTTCCCTGGCAGTTCCCTGGCGCAGGCTATCGACTGAATTTTCATCACAGAAAGGAAGCTATATAGGTGCACAAAACCAGATACGAGAGAAAAGAAAGGAAAGGAAACACTACCCTCACTTCTACACCAGCGATAGGAAGCCACAATCAACTTAAACCAACACAGCCTGAAAATAGACAACCACTAAAGAAAACAAAAAGAAAACAAAAGGTAACGCATCACCCCCTTCTCCCTCTCCGTATGTGCACTCGTACTGAAGAAGCTACGTAAAAACGCTATCTCCTTATCAAGCACGTTGGCCGAAGGTGATCCGACACACGCGTTCGCTTCTTTTTTGATCAATTAAGCTTCCACCAGCTCACATGTCTGATCACTGTGAGTAAACAAGATACTTGTTTTATCTAGCAAAGGAAAACAATCTTTGCAACCTCTGCAGTGCAATGCAAGCTTAAAGGACACAGCACCTTTCAACGACCTACGGTGTTCCGTAAGACGTTCATTAATACATCGGCCAGTCCGGCCGATGTAGTTCTTGCCACATGAAAGCGGAACATGATACAGAACACCTGTGTCACAGCCTATAAGCCTCTTTCTGTGGGCTACCGTGCATCCTCTACTTGCACTGTCACCACTACATTGGCCACATCAGCCACATCGGCCGATGTATTAATTAACGTCTGGCGGAACACCGTAGGTCGTTGAAAGGTGCTGCGTCCTCTAACCGTGCATTCCACTGCAGAGGTTGCAAAGATTGTTTTCTTTTGCTGGATAAAACAAGTATCTTGTTTACTTACAGTGATCAGACATGTCGATCGTGGGCTGGTGGAAGCTTACCTGACACAAAAAAGAGGTAACGTTACCTGATGCGTTACCTTTTGTTTTTTTGTTTTCTGGTAACGTTACCTGGTGCGTTACCTTTTGCTTTTTTGTTTTCTTTAGTGGTTGTCTGTTTTTAGGCCATGTTGGTCTGAGTTGATTGTGACTTCCGATCGCTGGTGCGGAAGAGAGAGTAGTGTTCCATTTTCTTTCTTTTCTTTCGTATCTGGTTTTGTGCACCTATATAGCTTCCTTCCTGCAATAAAAATTCAGTTGATAGTCTGCGCCTGTGTTGTGTCTCCTCGTTCGCTTTGGTCCTGTTCTTTCGCACTGCCAATTATGAATCCTCCCCAACTAGCCCGGTTTTCTGTTCTTATTTCCCCGGCATGAAAGGCAAGCGAAGACATGAACGAAATGGCATGCACACATGCACAGTTCTCGAAAGTCTTTTGTTACGGACATACAGCCACTTCATTAAAAAAATGCCATCGACGGCCGCAAAGCGAAACATGCTATTACAATGCTCTGGATACTCACCGACACCTCTAGCTCATTGTTGAGGTCCGGCTCGTTTTCGCTGTAAACTGCAAGACAGGAAAAAAAAAAAAAAAAGGGAGACACGCTTGAACAGCTCAAAACTGAGAATGGTACTAGAGGTTTGTCTACAAACATCGCTAACCAACCGCAAGTTACAAGCGAGAACGCAAACAGTGATTCTCAACTGAGCGCGTATGAATAGCTACAACCACCGTCCGGCAACTTGCGACGTCTTTACCGCGGGGGGCCGCTGGAAGCATTCGGTTACAACGAAACCCGTGCTAACTAAGTAGAAGGGACGTCCAATTTTGTTCGTTATAACCACCGTTTCTCAATATTCACAGACGACGTTCACCACAAGAAGCTGTATAGCAGGGATGCTGTACTCAACAACGGGTAAACCAAAGCTGGCTTTCTCGGACGGATCAGCGACCGCGCACGTGAGTGCGCGGTCTTTCATAGCGATCGCTTATACTATACAGGCCACAGTGAATGATTTTTTTTTTATTATTTGATACCTCAAAAGCCTCTGGTATGGGGCACTGCATGAGGAATGAATGATGAAGAACGCTTCGCACTGCTTCGAAAAGACCGCGTGGCGCGAAAAGGCCACTTTTTTCTTCGTATATCGCGGTTATAGCTTGTACCAGAAAAGTTTTACTGCATTGAAGAAGGATGGATAGTTGGGCGAGTTTGTAATAATTCATCATGGGGGGTACAGCGCGAACAAGACGAAGCATGAAGACTACACAGATGAGCGCTGACTCGTGATTATTGTGTATATATGTTTGCTTCTTTCAATAAAAAATTCAGTTTCGAGTCAGCGCTCGTCTGCGTAGTCTTCTTGCTTCACCCTTCGTCTTGTTCGCGCTGTACACCCCACGCTGAAGCTTTACTGCGTTAGAACAAAGTAATATCGGCCTAAATCACGAGGCTACGATGAAACTTCGGCGGTATGCCCCCCCCCCCCCCCGACCCCCTCCCCTTTTCGACAGGGGTCTCTCACACATGGGCTTGAGCTGCGAGACGAGTTCGTCCTTGGTCCACTCCTTCTTGTCCGCGCAGTAGCTGAGCGTGGGCGCGATCACCATCTTGTTGTCGTCGCTGTACGGCACGTTCAGGTAGTGTACCAGCACGATGTCCGGGTTCTGCGCGCAAGGTGCGACAAGCAAGGCGAGAGGAAATAAATGTCTAAGAGGTACCACGAGATGATCGCCCAGGGAGCACAAATCAGAGGGTTCACATACGCCGGAAACCGATGCTGCCGGCACGCGCCAACCGATCTCTAGCTTGGCGGTCGGCTGAAGTACCCGATATAATACACAAAGCACCAGGACTACAAAGAGAAGCAAAAGTGCTTTTACACTTTTACACCTTTCCATACAATCCGTAACAATTTACGCTCAACGCGTTAATAGGGAAAATCGCGAGAAAAACTAAGAGAAAAAAAAAGGAAACGAAAGTGAATGGAGAATTAGCAATCACCACTGATCTTAAGCGGACATGGACGCGCTGAGCCACGCATCAGGAAGCAAAAAGCTCAAGTTAATATTGCTATTATTTGAGTAGAGAACATAAGACGAACACAGGGAAAGCAGGAAAAAAATGCGAGAAAATAAGAATACAGAATGGAGAAGGGAAAGAAACATGGAACGTCAACAGATCTCATAACCTACACGATATTAACGAAATGAGCATCCTACGTTAGATGCACCTGCTGTTTAGTACATGCAATGCACGAACATTAGCGGCGTCGCCGAGATACTATTAAAACGGATTTACAATTACAGGAGCTACGCGATAATAGGCGCGAGAGGAGTAACAAGAGCGCCCTGGTTTCCCTGTTTTCTTTAAAATATATAGGCACGCAGGTCACAAGGCTAACTGCCTCAGAAAGAGCGTTCTCAGACTTCGGCATAAGGTCACAGAGAGAGAGGGAGAGGGAGAAAGAGAGAGAGGGAGTCGAGGCAAACTTCCGCGCGCTCCGAGCTAGGCGTAATGAGAGCCCGCTCCTTCTGTCCCGAGAGGCGGAGTACCTGCACATTTTACAAAAGCAAGGAAGAGTCGTGTTCGCTCGCGGCAAAACCGCACACCGATGAAGACGGCTAAGCTGAAAGTCGGGAAGAGCGGCCCGCAAGAGAAAACAAAAGACTTGGTTCCCGCCGGCACTGCAGCGTGCGTTCGAAGAATATTCATCAAGCCGGACGCACGCGAGGCCATTCCGGTTCCATCCATCTTCGTTAGTTCCGATGTCCGACAACAACGGATCAAGTTCCGCCGCGGCGCGAGAAGCCTCTCCGAGTGCCAAGCGTGAGCACGGCGCAGGCGCCGCCGGGTCGTTAGCTGCCAGAACTTCGCTCGGCGTTCGTACGCGCTCGAAGAGAGCGCGCGGCGAAAAAGGTAAAAAAGTTCTCCGCCAGCTCCCGACCATCAGTTTGGGCACCGCCTCTTTGACGCGCTTGGTGGCGGAAAATCGCTACGGGTGCGCCGAAATGAAGACTAATAGAACCGCGATGGCCTTTCTTTGTGCTCGCATGCTCGCCTGGGGGCGTCTGGCGATGCTAGCACAGCGGCGGGGGACTGGCAACGGCCCCGAAAGTGCACGGATGCTGACAGATAAAGGCGATAAGCATGCAGTCGAGTCTGAAGTTTCGTCGGGCCTGTGATGTTCTGAACAGCATATACACCCTGACGGAAGAAATGAATCCCTGCTCCAATACGCGCCGCGAATACGAAGGATCGATCACCCGTCCTATGAATCTAACATGTCTCTGCCATCGCTAGAATGGTTGTGTGTTTGAAATGCGATAATATTAGCAGCAACAAGACGTGACTTTTCTCTAGCCAATGAGAATTATCCGGTTTGGTCACATCATTTCCCTCCAGCCAATGGGAATGCTGCGGCCTGGTGACGTCACTTCTCTCCAGCCAATGGGCGAATTTTATGCCCGAGAGCGCATTTGGCACCATGGCGCTTCTTATGCGATCGCATTAAAAAAAATGGTTAAATCAGGCAACGGCCTAGTTAAACAATCGGCGTGAGCGATGAGCTCCCACCGCATAACCTATAAATGTGCGGCACGGCAGCTGTTGCATCATCCACGCACGCTGGTTTTTCGATTTGTTTTGTTTCCCCGCTGGCCCCCAGAGGGAATCTAGGTTGAACTTCCTCTCATCGAGTACTTTCACTTCTCTCCCTGTCCTCGACAACGTCCCTCAGTTTTCTCCCCCAGCTTCTTCCCTTCTTTCTCTCATCGCCACCCCTCACTTCGTGCTCTCATTTTTCTCTCCTGGCCACATCGATCGGTGACCTTGGACGGACCTCATCCATGCGACGGCTCAGTGTGGGCTCCGTAAAACGGCTAGAGCCGCATGAAAAGCGCACATAATCTAGCGCGATCGACTGATGACATAGCATTTAGATTGGAAGCTCGCGACGCGTCTGCGCAGCCTTGCGTCAAGACACGCGAAGTTTCATAAGTTCCGCTTTCACGTTACTCTAAGTGCTGCGTGTAACATCCCCACTGGGAAACTCGTTGTAATGGCAGTTTGTCAACAAATGAACGTCATAATGAACTCGAAACACCGCAATGTATCGCACAAAGAACAACGAGTAGACAGGGGGTGCCCATATATACGTACCTGAAGGAGCCAGTAACAGCGGCGGTGAAAGGTTGGCAGAATCGCAGAGTGAACATAGCACCCGTAGATGCACTGGAAAGAGAAAAATGTTTGAATTGGCATTGTGGAAAAATTCGCAGTTAAACAAGGACTTTCTCTGACAACAGAAGGTTGGGAAGACAAGAAGGGCTACAAAAGGTTGCCGCACGGAGCTTGCGCGGCCCACTGATCACCCTCATAGCTTAAATACGGCCCCGTAGACAAACCTTACCACGACACTACCGTATTTACACACAGTATACTAGGGCGTCACGAAAAAAACAACAACACAACATCTCATCAATAAATCTGAAATATCAGCTAAGTTCCGCGCAGAGTTTTGCGCAGCATATTTCATCTTTTGTGCTCATGATTAGAAAACACCAACGAGGCAGGCGTACCCGCTGCTGAAGTTAAATTTATTAGCTTCTCGCAAATACTTTAAAATTAAATTTACAGACGTACGCTTGGCTGACAAGCTTGACAACGTTCTGGTTCGCATCTATCGAGATGGAGAGAGAAACACGTAATGAAGTCCCAGCACCCCACCTGCTGAACGGGCGGTAACGTACGCGACATGACATAAGAAAAGGTCTGTGTCGTGTCGCACCTCACACCTTGCCTGTGAAACATGAATAACCTATATTTATACTTTCTCCCCTCCTTCCGGCTCTTTTACACAACCTAGCTCCCTTCCATCTCCATAAAGTAATGCCTGCCGACAACGCTACAATGCTGCGGCTGTCGCCAGAAGTGCCATGCATCACCATGATATTCATATCAATTTTAATACATCGGGTTACTGTGCCACAGAAGGAGGACTCGAAGTAATAAGTGTCCGGGGGACCTCCCCTCTGGTGACTTACTTAAATATTAACTTATTAAACAAAAACGTCGCCCAGGCGTCTTCCCGGAGAATCATTATGGTTATTCGAACCTGAAGGTCAGCATCCGAGGAGCCCAGGAGAGGCCCGAATAATTTTCTTGCTAGGGGAATAAATAATGCGCCACCATGACATGAAAATATGCATAATTCATTCGACGCTGCATTGCCCCAGAGCGGCGACCACAAACCATGAATTTTACATTGCGGTTGTAGGATTGTGTGTTTGCTTTTCTCCGGTGTCCTTACCGAGTCTCCTTGTTTAATTATTACACAGAGCTGCAGCTCCACCGCAGCGACAGTTCTTTAAAGGGACCTTTCGTCGCAAGCCGGACAGAGGCGGGGAGGGGCAGGAGCGGGGAATTTTCGCCGAGATTGTGCGGTGTGTACACTCGCGCAAAAAAAGCAAAGAAATCAAAGCAAACTAATGGCTTCTCTGGAACGCGGAATTCGCTTATTTTTATGGTAACGAAAATAATCAATGAAAGTAGTGAATAATAAGACAGCTGTTATCGGACCATTAAACTACAGAGCAGAGGGAGCCGAAGCGCGTCTCTCGCGCATGCAGTGCACGAACAAGAACATGAACGCCCAAGCACCACGCACGATTTGCAAATTCCCCTCGCTCGATTACAGGGCTGCCGTTTACTATACCCGCCCTTCTCTCCTTCGGAGGAACCATCAAAGGGCATGCCTTAACGCTGGTGTATGAGTTTCTCGATAGTTATATTACTGCAGCCAAGAAACTTCTGTTTTTAAGCTTATTTCTTTCTTTAGTTCCCCCTCTTCTTTCTTTTTACTCGTGTCGTCGATTTCCATTTCTACCGCATCAAAATCTTTCCAAATTCATTATTCACTTTCCCTGGTTCCTAAATCTTTATTTAGGTACCGCATGACACAAGTTAGAGTGAATATTTATTATGCTTGGGTATGCATCAAACCACAATCCCCACCTCCCCTCCTTGAGTATCTGCCATTCCTTTAGAGGGAAAAAAAAACAATCGACGCTTCGGGCCTATCTGATTGTAAATTATAAGCACATACGTGATCAGAGCACACGTATAAAGTAACCCGCGCTCTGTGATCTGCCGACAAACCCCGTTCTCAAAGGCACGCTACACCCGGTATATTCGTTAACGCCTAATGCTTAGAGGCACACTGCGTTTGCTGAAATGTCTTGACAGGCCTTCTTTCCTCTCTTTTTCTTTCCACCTTCAACCCTGACATTCTCGGCCTGTCAGTTCGCGAGTTCAGGTTAATCCGCTGCGATTCTGTTAGGCGCTACATTTCGCCGACGCACTGCAACTCACTGGAGTGGCTTGTACGGTGTATCCCAAGTCTCCTCTTTCTCTGGATCCCACTCCGTCTTTCTCTACATCTTCTCCGGCCGAGGCATAGTGCACCCCCCCCCCCCCCCCCTTTTCTGTAACTTTCGCCGCTCACAGCTGAAGCTAAGTGCCGGCGCATTGCCCGCTACTATAGCGAGGCGGTGGTCTCGCGAGTTCAGACAGTTGAACGAACGACGTGCACTGGGATACCTCATCCAGCCGGACGCGTGGGACTTGAAAGCGGCCGCTGTCAAGTCCCGTTCGGGAAACACGTAAGTGGACGGCCAGCAGGAGAGTACACAGAGGCGGCACTGGAATGTTGTTGCGTGGCGCTCCGACAAGTGTCATCTCTCCCTCATTAGGCGGGGAGCTCGCAAAGCGTTGAACGACCGTGACAGTGCACGAAGTAACAAGCGGAACTACCCTTTTAACAGGGTGGCGACGGCCAGCTGCCCGTCATCCGTGTCTGTCTGCTTCCCTCTACATATCTACTCTGATGAAATTAGTGGGACGATAATCTCGTGTAGTTATACGAGAGCTGCTCGTCGAGGATAATTACTGCCCCCTAAATTGCGCGGTGACAGTGCGCAAGTTCGAAACAGGTCGCAACGGCCGCACTTAGATGGAAGCAGTGTAAAACAATATTGTGTGCAGAGACTTTGATGCCCATTAAAGCATCCTGTGCGGTCAAAATTAATGTGAAGCCCTACAGTACGGCGTGACTCAAACGTCTGCATGCAGTGTAGCTTTTGTAACGTGAAATTCCAGTTAAACTAATAATCATCATTATTTCAACTATTAATGATTAGATCGAGGTGTTCAGCAACACGTATTACTTCTAGTAATCACGCTTACGACCGTGCTTACCCATTTTCATTCCGCACTACCCAGTACGTCGGGCATGAGTAGAACTCGTAAATGTTCGCCAAGTCTCACACACGTTACACCTAGTTACATCTCGGTTTCGTGATCAAGCCCAAACTTCGGTCTTAGGCTCGTCAGCAACTACTTTCACGACAATGGCTGAAAGCAACTATCCAGTGACGCGCTATTCATAAATCAATTAGGGAGCTCAAAAGCGTCACGCCTAGCAAAGCCTAATGCGTGTCTCCCGAAGTACGCCGCAGCGACAGCAATCAATCAATAAAAAAAAGGGGGCGAACCAGCGAAAGCATCTGCGCCGCAAATGAAGGCTTCGGCCCGCGAGTCGCATTAGGTAAGGCCCGTCTTCCATCGGGCGACACGCACAGCGCCGTCCCGCATGAAACGCTCTCTAGCACGAGACAGGTATACAGGGCGGAGAAAGACAACGCGCGTGGAGAGAGAGAGAAAGAGAGAGGAACGCGAGGAGACGGGAGCACAATGTTCGCGTGGGCGATGGTCGGTAATTCCTCGCTTCGCCACCGAGGTAGAACCGAGGAATCGCCGGGCGCCAAAGCCATTTAGGCTAATTCCGCTGCCAACGGGGCAGCGGCAGCCCATCCCGGCGGAATATCTGTCAGAGCTCCGCCGCCGGCTTCCCGTGTAGCGCTGGGCCATCCTTCCATTCTGGGCTCGGCTGGCACGACGTCGGGCCTAATCCGCGGCTCGGTTGATCGAGGATGACGCGGCCGACGCGGGACAGCCGCCTCGGGTTCGTCCCTGCGTGCGCTTGCAGCCTCGGGTTTCGTTGTCCCGCGCCTTCTTCCACGCGGATACACGACCGACGCACCTCCTCTCCTCCACCCCTGCTTCGTCTCTTTCCTCCTTTCTCTTTGCACATCGCTCCCCCTTTTCCAGCGCAGCCTCACGAGTGGGCTATATAGCTAGGCCGTGGACTTTCCGGCGTTTGCTTCTGAGAAAAATCGGCGAATGTTGCTCGGCGTTTTTGGCAGCGAACGTTTTTCAGGGTTTAGCTCTTTTCGGGAAGTTTTTCGGCTTGTTGTGTGGTGCAAACGCTAGAGCCGGTGATCACAGCGAAAAAAAATATTACAAAGTTTACAAGCGATGCGGTAGAACCAAAGAGCACCATTCTCATTCTTCTTTTACCTCACTGGTACACACGTTATACATAGCAAATTGTAGCGGTAGGCTTGTCGATCTTGTTGACTTGATTGTGTTAGCATGCTTGTGTTGATAGCACCCAACTTCGAAAATGCTCGTTCAACATTACTACTTCAGATGTTAAAAGACGCTCGGGACAATACTGGCTAGCAGCACGCATGTACACTCCAAACACGAATACGCCTATATGGGAGTAAAAAGGGAGTCAGCTGTCCTTTAGCGCACACCCATTTTTAATAAAAGGGAGTGCGCTAGAGGACAGCCTACTCTCCTTTTACTCCTTTATGTTGAGAGTGTAGTTTCGAAAAGAACGGAGCGACGACCGCATCAGTCGTGTACGGCGACAAGTTTGGACCTCGGGCTGAAGCTTCTTCAGAATGCATTCGTCCCACACTGCCCCACATTGCTACCCCGTTGGCACCTTCACAAAGCGTGAATTACTGTGGCAACTCCGTTTCTCACAAGGGTGAGCATTTTGGACGTCGACCTAGGCGGCACTTCTGAAATGTCAGTCATAGTGGGCGTTCCGCTCTATGTTCTCATTGGCACCTCGTCGGGACACCTTGTAGAGTGCTCTAAAAGTGCTGCGAGCTGAATAATTAGGTTCTCATCTACTACGTTCAATAGGCTGCGCACGCTTCAGCGGCCTACTGGTGGTTCCTGATTCCACTTCTTTAGCCTTAGCAGGGCGACAAGTCTCATGCGAAGAGGAGGACACATCTCGTAGTACATGAGGTTCTTCTCCGACTGAAGCGTCTTAACAGCCTCGAGTAAGGAGGCCTTGAGGTTTGGGATCCCCTCTCTGACGTCGTCAGTGATAGTAAGAAAAGGCAAAATCTGCACATAAAGCTTTACAAAATCAGCGAGAGCCTGACAGAAAACCATCATGGCGGGGGTTCACTGCGAAGAAAGAGACCATTTTGTTCAGGAACCAATTGACGACCGAGAATGCTCAACTTACGCCGCAGTTCCTGGCAGCGCTTCGTGAGAGCCGAACGAATCTTGGAGCGTGTGCGAAGAACGCCGTATCAACCACTCGTCCTTTTGCACATACTAGTCGCGCGCGGAAGTGGCCTGAATGTTCCCGGCCGGGACTGCACCTCGAAGCATGCACCGGACTCAAGCGTGACAACACAAAGTTTCTTTCCTATACAGCTGCAAACAAACGAGCCAAGCGAAATGATAAACGAAAAGAAATACCGATAGAAAGTAGCCGTCCTCAGCGGAATACTCTCGATTAGAGCGTACGAAGCAAAAACAAACCGAGTTTTATCAGCCCGATCAGAGGCGGTGTCCGCGCTAACGCCCGTCACAATTAACACTCGTCGAGATGGGCACGCTCGCCAGATAAGACGCGAGGGGAAAGGAGCGAACTAGAAGGGAAGAAATGGAGGAAGGGTGGAGGGGTGGAGGGGTAGAGGGGAGGGGGGAGGCGCTTAGAGCGCCATCGAGGCCCGCAGGGTAAACAGATGGCCGCGGCCGCCATTACGAAACGCAAACAAAAAAAAAAGGTGGAAGAGAGAGATAGGGCGAGGAAGGAGTGGAGCAAGAACCAACTGTAGCAGAAAGGCGAGATAAAGGCGTGGTGAGACAAATAGAGAGAGCGAACAGCGCGGCGGAGTGTTCCGGAGAGCGCTGTGCGACCGTATCGCCAATTAGATAGGACACGGCTAGAAACACGGCCGGGCCGCGCAATCGGTCCGGAGAGACGCGGGCACGGAGAACGAAGCGGCGAAGGGCACCGGGTTGCCGATGCGCGGAGAATAAAAGAGCCGGCGTACGCTGGCGAAAAACAAAACAAAAAAGAAAGAAAGAAAAGGATAGCCTCTCCCCCCTCCCTTTTTTCCCGCTGATGTGTACAACGAAGACTCAGCGCGCGTAGGCGAAGAGAACGGGAGGAGGAAAGGGAAAGTTTCGTTGATAGCGCGGGGAATACAGCGACGGTAACGACGGAGATAAGACTCTTGACAGGACAATGCAGTGTCGGACCGTAACATTAGCCGGAAAGGAGCAGCAACAATGAGAGAAAAGCAGGACGAAGGGATGCAGTACAAATAGGGACAACGAAATGGCTTAGAAGGGAGCGCTCGCCTTTGTACAATCATGAAAGGAATAACGAAATAGCAAGATAACTCAATAAGAACTGTAGGCGGTCGAAATTTCAGACGATTTTTTGAATAATCTGAGTGCACTCATTTTCGCATACAACACGCAGCAACAATGTCTGAACTTAGGAACCACCTATAGGCGAATGGATTTCAGCACTGGACGCCTCACCACACTGCGTATACAATCATCAAATTACTTGGTCTAAGCTCCCTGTTGCGAACGCCACTTTGCATATCAGAGAAGCAGTCATGCGCTACCGTGGATCGACACTGTCAAAGTACCACGCAGAACACTACAATTATCACAATAACAATTTACAGAAAGAAACCTCAAAATAATAAAAAAACGAAAAAAATCCTCTTCCATTAAGCTTTCTCATTTTCATCCTAATGTGTCCGACCAGAGCAGTTTTTTTGCGCTCGCGAGCACAAAAAAACTTGTTCTTTAGCTAATTCCGATGCAATGAAGAAACTCCACCAAACACGTGCGCGGAGAGCGCTCGGACGGCTACGCGCTGCCGGTCACACCATCGGACACGGGACCACAATATGGTCACGTGATGTGTTGCGCCAACAACACGCCGACGCCACTCGCGCCACAACTCAGCGACTAAAAATTTTCGCTGTAAAGCATCGCAACAAACATTGCGATGCGCAGGCACGCTGCCACCATCACGGTATCGACGAGACAAGAGCAACAAAAATCGCTTCCTAACATGCTTACCCCGATTCTCGCTTTCCCATTCCGAGTGTTTTATTTATTTATTTTTTTCTGGCCAGATATTAAGCTATGTAAAGCGTTTCATAATTTAGCGCCGTTCTTTCCTCTTCAGTGGAAACATAACCGGGACGTAAGAGCGACAAAGATAATACTGGCCAACAGAATGACAACAAAAAGACACACAAGACAGCGTCAAAAAAAGCCATTCGCAAGAGGAGGCCGTAAAACGCCTGGATATGCGCAACCAGAAACAAGAACAAACCTTCGCAAGCGAAGCGTCGACGATGGGAGTTAACGAAAACGCGCTGCTCATATGGGGGGAAAAAAAAGAGAAAAGGCACGATACAAGCAATGGGGGTAAGGGAATAAGGTTCAGTGAAGGGATCCACTAGAGGGGAGTTAAAACAGCAGTAGAGAGAGAAATAAGAAAGGGTGCAAGTGTGGACGGACTCTACTAGGCGCAGAGCACACGAAACAGCGGCCGCATGCGTCGATAACCGGAAGAAGGCCAGCGAAGAAGGTGGGGGAAGGAGAAAGGGGAGGAGGAAAGACAACGGTCGCGCTCGCTATTACGGGAGCGTCGGCGAAAGCAGCGGGCGGCCGTCCGGCAGGGACTCGGAAGGCTTAATTATCTCCCCTCTACGCGTCTTCCATTTAGCCGAACGCCCGCCGAAGCATTATCCGCCCCCATTCTCCCGCTGATCACGTGACTGGCCCGCTCTGCACTGGTCAGGGACGAATGCGCGGCCTGGCCTCAAAGCAGGTCCGCAAAAAAAGAGAAAGAAACAGAAAAAAAGGGCGACATTTACTACTGCCGCAAGAGCGCGGAACACGTATAGCGTGTTGCTCTTTATGGAAAACAGAAGCGATACGGGCCGTAATGCACTACGCCTGTACCGTCACGGATAAAGACGCGCGATACAGCGTTAAAAGAAACGCGGCCCAGATCACAATGGCCGCGCGGCGAGCCAGTCCAGAACCTGGGCCGTAAAAGGATCTGGCGTGTAGCGCCCGTTCGTACGGCCCGTTTGCGGCTAACGGCACTTTGTCCGGTAACACGGCGGCATAATCACGTGCACGTGAGCGGTATTGCTACGCCGTCGATATGTATACGGCCATTAGGACCATATAAAGCACTCACGACAAACGCGTCGAAACGGTTTCGCTGGAACCCTATGTACCTAACGCGACGTGCCTATACCGCCGCCATTTTCGCGCGTACATTTTTGGTTGAGCGCAGAAATCAGATCGATCGGTCGCACACTGCGGCTCGTTCAGTACGTTAGGAAGTCGCGCAATGCACAGTATCGAACACTTAGAACTGTTTTGACTGCCCATAACGTGGAAGAACGCTAGAGCGCGCTACAAACGTATACATGGGGGATTGCGTAATAAAAAAAAGAGGGCACTAGATTAAGAAATAAAGCCTCCACAGAAACCCGCCGGCCGGTCACGAAAGCACAAAGACACGAGCACACAAAAGAAGCGGCAGCATCACGGTTTACGGTCTGCTCCTTCAAAGCGGTACAGAGATTTCTTTGGGAGCAATTCGATGAGGGCTGGACGGAGAAATTTCGGAACGAGAACTCAGCAATCGAAGGGCGATCTGCCGCTATGGGCACAAATGGCGCTCAGCAGAGTCCGATAATACATACGACTGTAAAAGAAAAAAAAAAATGTAGGAGAAAAACAGGAGCACGCTGTTTCTTTTCCGTTCGCATACCAAAATGATGGCACGTTAGAAGCCAAAGCAACACTGTACGCTTTGAGGTTCACCTTGTGCAAGGCCCCGGACAAATTTCAGCCGTCTGGCGTTCTTTAACAAGCAATCGCGATCTCAGTACGCAGTAGTTTTGCATTCGGTTTGGTTTGGTTTATGGGGTTTAACGTCCCAAAGCGACTAAGGCTATGAGAGACGCCGTAGTGGAGGGCTCCGGAAATTTGGACCACCTGGGGTTCTTTAACGTGCACTGACATCGCACAGTACACGGGCCTCTAGAATTTCTCCTCCAAAGAAATTCTAGCCGCCGCGGCCGGGATCGAACCCGCGTCTTTCGGGTCAGCAGCCGAGCACCATAACCGCTGAGCCACCGCGGCGGCAGTTTTGCATTCCACTTGTATACAGATGATTTTTGTTTAACCTTTAGAGATTTTTATTCGAAAAACTGTGAGAGATAAGTCTTTGAGGTTTCTTGACCTGCATTGTACAGCAAGGCGGACATTATGTACCTCACATAGATTAATAATTAGAAGATTAATTAATATAAATTAAATAATAAACTTTTTTATTCCTGATTTTAGGCAGCAAGGCTATATTGCAAAATTGATGGCCGCCAACATCGAAGGTGAGCTATGTTCTTAAATTTTCTTAATCGGCAATGCGCTTCTTTTTATCGAAAGTCAAAGATACGCATTTGAAGGCTCAATGAGTTGGCTTTCCCGTAATGCATTCTTATAAAATGGCGTCTTTCACACTTTTCTTGCATAAAATACAGGCGCAGTTGGTATACTAGACGATGTAGAGGACGTTAACTTGATTTCAGCAACAATACCACCCGCCGTGACGCCATTTGATAATTAGGTAATGTGGGAAAGCGAACTAAACGAGCTTTTCAATATGTATTTTTGACGCTGGATATTCCGAACCAGATTGCCGATTAAAAAAAGTTGAAAACCGAGTTCACCTTTGATATTGAGGGCCATAAATTTCGCAGTATAACCTTAACCCCGAAAATAAAAAATAACAAGTTTAGTAGTTAATTAAAATTAATTAATCGTCTAATCACTGATAAATATGAGGTACATAATGTCCGCTTTGCTACCCAATCGAGTTCAACAGACCGCGTCGACGCATCTCACACAGTTTTTCAAAATAAAAATTTCTAAAGGTAAAAAAAAAAACGCGTATAAATTCGGCTGCCGCGGCCGTTATTCAACTGCCTTGCTGAATAGCCGAGCACATATTTCTGTCCCCGTTGTGCTTCGTCTCTATGCCCCCCTTTCTGTTTTCGCACAACGTGCAATTCTAGCTATCCCTATATTTCTTCAGACCGCGGATCTGCTACTCGAGATAAACGCAGTAGTTTCTGCGGAAAACACCAATACTCTTTTTCTTTCTTTTTGTGTTCGTGTTTACGCGAGTAATACCGCTTCCGTTACCACGCATACCAAGCACTCAGGTGACGGGCGTTTTTGCATTTCGGCCAAATCGAAACGCAACCGCCTCGGCCGGGTGCCGAACCTTCGACCTCACCGCGCTCTGCAGCAGAACCACGCGACCCGCCGTGCCAACCCGGCAACCCGGAAGCAAGTTCTCCAAAGCAGCCAGCTCGCTACCGAAGGGGAGCACTATATATACGCGAAAGGAGCCGTTCTCCGCAGATGCTGCTGATCTCCCCCCTCCCCATCGGGCTCTCATGTCCGCGCTCTCAACGCCTTATACTCCGTGAAGGGCCCTCGATGAAGCGCCAGCGAGAGCGAAGCGCTGAAGCACCCTTCCAGCGCAAGCCCGTCCGGCCGCGTGTTTGCAGCAGCCACGCCCTTCACGAGGCAGCCGCCGGCACGTCGAAAGCACGAGGGACGCTCACGTCGTTCGACGCGCGTTAATTATACAGCGCGAAAAGAAGGAGGATGAGGAGAGGGGGAGGGGCAAAACGGGGACGGGGCGAGGGCACGGGAAACAAGGCTAGGAAAGACGAAAATGAAAGAAAGAAAACTCGGGTCTCCCCCGCTGTGTTGGAAACAAGCGGACTGCCAGTGAGCATGTACACAAAGAATAAAGAAAAAGAGTACGAAACAGGGCGTGCGCCAAACAAGGACGCACGTTCGGCGGGGTCGGATAAGCAGTAACGGTGCGCGATGACACGACCAATCCGGTCAGAGTACGAAACCATCCAGGGAGATACACCCTTTCAGGTATTTAAGAGGGAAGAAATGTACAGAAGGATATTTTGGAGAAAAGAAGCCGCGGTTCTTTTCAAAGGCCCTGGGTTCTTATGGGCAAAAGAGGACAGATAATGAAAGCGCGCAGATAAAAGCGCTGCAAATTAAGGTGGCGGTCCCACTCTGACGGTGAGCGGGAACCATTTTTGGTGATATTTGTACGTCGACTGTACCTCGCTCGTTCGCTTCATAAATATGGTTCGGATATCTCCGAAAAGCTACTTTTCTCTGCTTTCAAAAGATGCATTTTGTTTAACGGTAGCTGCAAATTTGTTTCAACTGTAAAAGAAAACGCAAAGATGAAAACTGGCAGTTGAGCTCAACTTGTCTCAGGAAATGCAAAATTGTGAAAAACCTCTTGCACCTAGAGAAATATCTTTCGAGATACTTTGAGATCGGATGCTAATCAACATATTTAAGCATTTAGAAGTACGTGTATAGATTAGTTTATTAGCCACGCATGTTTGAAAAGCATAGAAAACAGAACAATGTAATCTGCAATAACTTTTGGGATATGCATTGCACTGCGGCGCCTTTTTGTACAATTTGAGATCGTCTAATCGCCCTTCCATTCTGAAAATTTCATTCGTCTGCCTAGTTTAGTTTAAAAGTTATTCCTGATCAAAATTAGCGTTTTTTCGAAATAGTTAAAAACGGAATGCAAAATTGTTCAGGTAACCAGCGCGTGGCAGTTTTGAGATTTTGCGTGAAGAAACTTAATACTTCGCTCTACGCGGCTAAGCATCGCCTTTACTCTACGGCTTTTGGGGAATGCGCAATGTCTAGTTGATTTTCGCTACCTTTTTTGTTCCTCTCATGAAGGACACAAGCTCTTGAAACGTTCCGCGGCTTCTTTTTTTCTGGCAAATATACTCTTAAAATGTCGGTCTCTCATTCCTTTAATCAACTTGTAACAACTGCCAAGAACAAAGTCCACAGAATACAAACAATAATAGCAATAACGCAGCGACATGCGATAAATGTAGATAAGTTTAGTAAGTAGCGCCATCTACACACATGCACGTGTACTAAATAATCACAGTTCAAAAAAATAACGAGTGTGGCGCTGCTAAATATTTACAATCAGGAGGTGTTCACGAGAGGGAACGATACCTCCACGATGTTCGCACGTTTCCCTCGATTTTGCCCTATGTAGAGTGTGTCGAACTTCCAAGCAGATTTCCGCCATATTGCTTTGCTGGATTGTTTTGTAGCGTAAAGCTAGTAAAGCCACACTACGCGGGTCAGAGCCGAGTTTTGTGCGAGTGTGCGCCGCCTGTTATGTGCATGCGCGAGAACCGCGTGACGTCACGAGAGGCGCAGGTCTGCCGGTGCGTCGCCTCCTCGCCACAGCCGGTGCGAGCTCCTCGCTGCCGGCGCCGCGTGCGCTCCTCTCCGACGCGTGACCTCGTGTTTACGACAGTTGCGCCGCGCGCTACTGCGCATGCGCGAGGAGGGTGCGCGGAGAAATGACGGTCGCGCTCAACATGTAAGCTCTGGTAAGCTAAAGAGAGTCGAGTCGCTGCCAAACGGCGCAGAAGACTGGAAAATGTAAATTCTTCCGATCCCGAGGTTGTCGCCTGGCAGTTTGCCGTCGAGCAGCCGAGGTGAAACGTGCGGCCGAAACACCGGATCACTTTACGCTACGTATATCCAGGCATAGCAGAGCTAAGCCACTGCCAATTTTTTTCACCTGACGCTACGAAACGCATTCTGGGCGTCGTATTATTTTTCGAGGACAGCTTTGGCATTGCTAAAGCGACAGGAAAGGGAAGAGACAGGCTTTCGCTTCGTGCTGCCGGTTGTTCGTTGTTCCGGCTAGCGCTGTGGAGGGGAAGTTGGAGAGCGCTCGATTCGCCTGCACTCAATGCACCAGTTCGGCAAAGTTCTGCGGCAGCGGCGGTGCGGCGGGTGTGTACCGCTAGTTCCGGCACTTTGAGCGCAGTTTGGCACTGTCTGCTTCCAAACGGATGGTCGAGTGCAGGCCTGGTCGTCGCTAGCCTTTGCGATGCCAATGAATTGCAGCCAGCTGTTTACAGCCTACATCAGCGGCAGCCAACCTCTCGTATCTCATGAAGAAATGTGCAAACCGCACATCACAATATCATGTTGCCATGAACCAGCCTCGATCCGTTTCTTTGGAGAACTCGAGCAGCGTTCTAGCTTGTCGACGAGTGAAAGTTACTTGAGTCTCCGCCGTTTATCACAACCCGCAAACCATCATCTGCTTCCATGGCGGCTGCAGCTGCACTATTTCAGCACTAACCATGGAGCAGGTGCAGTTTTCCTGAACTAGACTCGCACTTCTTTCAAACGAATGCCGTGGTTCAGAGGGTGCCATGTTCCACCGCTGAAATGAATCCATGTGGTATATAAGTCGGGTACAACTCAAGAACGAAGCAGCACATGCCCATCAAAGGAGACCGCCCAGCCAAGCGCGTCGACCGAACAGTTTTCTGTTCGGTCTCCACAGGTGCGCCGCGACAGCAGTGGAGACTGAAGCTGCCACGACCGTCTGTTGCCGAATATGACCCCACCTGTAACATTCAGCGCTTTTGCGAAAAAGACGCTCTCGCGCGGATCTATGCGAAAGGTGAGCAGCCCAGCCCTCTCCCCCCCCCCTCCCCCTTTAGTGGCCAGTGCAGCTGAGACAATAAACGGGGGCACCACACCTACTAGTACCTTCGCCTTTCTCCCTGTCTTTTCCCCTGCTCCTGCTCAGGTGCTCCTAGAGACGATGGCGGATGCCGGGGCAGCAAAATCTCTTCCTTTCTTTTTGCGTTATTATTCTTTTAGCCTTATCCCGAACAAAGGACATCCACCGTCGGCGACACGGGGACAAAGCGCCGACTCCTTCGTTCTCTTTCGCAGGCTTGGCTGCATGCACAGCCACACAAATCGACGTGATTGGCTGGAGAGTTCCGTCTGAGTTGCGTGTGCCGCTTCGTTCTTTTGTTGTAACCGACTATAGGGCTGAGAAGTCCCCTTTTCGGGAACTGGCACAAAGGACCGCCCCCTCCCCTTGCTGCGCGCCCCTCCTGCAGGCGGGGTAGACTAGCGCCGCAGGAAAAGGAATTCTCGGAAAATGATTACAAGCACGTTATAAGCGGTGTTTACATGACGGGTTGAGTGGAGGATTTGAGCTGAAAACCGGTTACTGGGTTCATGTAAACGAGTCGGGTCCGGGAGTCGAGGGAGCGAGTCCAGTCAACTCCGCTGCAGGGGGTGGGTTGACTCACTCGACCCCAACAGCAGATAGCACGTAAACCGGTCTGAGTCGGGTTAGTGGAAGGAGGGGTGATACATGCGAACCTGTTATTCGCTTGCGCCGTAGCGCCTGCGAGGCAGCCGTGCATGCCGCAATCTTCCCGGCTGCCACTGCCCTTTCCCGCTGCGCCGTTCGACGCTTGGTGCCGCTGCTGTTGAACCGGTCGCGACTCGCTAAAATCGAGTTCATGTAAACATGCAGTCAAGTTGGGCTGACCTTGCTCAACTCGATCTCCTGGCTCGACCCGCCGAAGTCGGGTTCATGTAAACGAGGCTATAGTTTCCTGACAATAGACGGTGTGAAAATAGCAGCTGTTCCTAGAGTTTCCAGGTACGCGCGCGTGGACACGCACGCATACACACACACATACGCGGGCGCACTTTTTCAATCTTTGATCCAACCAAATCGAGGCAAATCGACGCAAGGTTAGAAAGATATACATTTCAGCACGCGATGGAAAATTCTGGAGGGAATAAGCAACCTAATGATGCAAACTGGATACAAGAAAGACGTACGTCTAAAATGAATAAGAGCACGCAGTTGAGGGTCCAAACGAGAGAGGGGAGGGGGTCGCCCTAAGTGCCTACAGAACTATCGCTTTGTAGCCGACCCCTTTTTTTTGGCAGCAGTCCTGCACCCCCCCCCCCCCCCCCCCCGTTCTTCTTCGTACAATGTCTATAAAAAAGTCTCGAGTCCGCCTCGTGAATGGTATGCATCTGTATACTGCATTTTTGTGAGCCTTGGCAAAATTCCGTCGAAGTTGATCGGAATTGGTTGCAAGGTGCCGCCGCATGTACGACGAATATTTGCTTCTGAGGAAAACACATTCCGACACCCTGCGGTGCTAACCCTCTCAATAGCAATTTCACGTCTCTTGCGCAATGTCGATTCATCTCAAGGGTAAACAGAAATTGACAATTGCCCACTTCTCTCTGCCTTTTTCTTTACCAACCATAGTTTATAAGGTTGGACAGGCATACGCTGAGCGTTGACTAAATTGTATAGCTGTCTTTGTTATAGTTTTCTTATCATAGATGCAATATCATTTGATAAAAAAAATATTTTTTTTTTCAGCGCTATAGTTAGCAGGTTACACTCTAGACCAGGAGTGTTCCGACTACTACTAATATTACTATGCATCAACAGTGACGAAGTGATTGAACGCGCAAAAGACGAGGGCAGAAGGAAGGACACAAGAAAGGCACCGATTTCAACTATAAGGTTCATTGAAAAAAAAAAACGCTAGAAATATATACATGGGACATAAACATAATTAATTTTCTTTATTTCACACCTTCCTTATTTTTGGCGTCCGCTTCCTCTTTTCGCTTACTTACTAATTTGCTCTGTGCAATTATGTCGACAATTATCACTAACTCTCCCAAGTTTCCACTGTGTCGACGTTGTGCCTTTTGCGATGCGGGCTGGGCAGCATTATTTTTTTCTTTTTCTTTGCTCCCACTAATATATGTCACGACATTGAAAACAGGAAAGTCTGTAATCGCGTAAAACTCAAGAACGAAACGGCACATTCCCTCAAAGGAGGCCCTCCAGATAGTAACATCGACGGTACAGCTTTCTGCGGCTATTTAGCCAAGGCTAAACAAGAGAGAGAAGGAAACGGTCCTCTGTTCCCGTGCTGGCATCCTTATCCCGAACAAGGATCACCTCACCTCTGACGCTGTTTGGACAATGACGGTACCCTCTCTGCCCCGGCTCTCCAACTTTTTCCCTTCACCCTTCCGGAACCATAGACCGAATAAAGGAAGCCCCACTCTCTTTGGCTTTGGCGAGGGACAGGCAGAGAAAGAAGCATGCGGAACCACCCCAGCCAACACCTCCCCCCCACGCACGACGGGGACTAGCAGCCGGGCTTGCCATGGTTCGTTTGTAATCCTCTGAAGGCAGGCGCAGCAACAAAAGAAAAGCCTTCACGCAGCACGGGTCAAGAAAGGACCGGACACGTATCTCAACATCTCAACCAAAACCAGTCTCGGGTCGCTGGGGGCAAGACGGGTACACACTTTCTCAGTGATGGATCAGTGTCGTAGCCTGGTGGCAGAATATGAACTACTCGCAAGATGGCGGCAGTGGAACCGCCACCTTAAGTGCCAGCTACTAATTTCGCGCGGAGAATAAACGCAGTAGGATGCAGTAGGCACTCAGGTGGGGACATGGAATTAGGGAGTTTGCAGGAACAGCGTGGCCGCAGCTGGTACAGGACAGAAAAATTAGGGAACAACGGAAGAGGCCCTTGTCCCGTAGCTGACGAAACCAGGCTGATGATGGTGATGACATGATAATGATTTGCTTTTCAAGTACCGTGTCTCTGAATATGTTTTCATTATCTCCATAAGAGAACAATGCGCATTAGTATTCCAGCAGGGTAATTTGTGAAGACCGAACAGGAAGTAGCACGTGCAGCGTCATCTCCATATAAATGGACGTGCGGACTCTCCTGAGCGTCCTGAGCGCGGACCACGGAATTCCGGTATGCCTATTATAAGCGCGCGAAAGACTCGCGCTGGGGTGCTTCCTTGGAGCGCTTCAAAAACATGCCATTGTCGAAGATCATCGCACTGGCAAAACCAGTACGAGGATCTTCACTGTTTCCAGCCGGCGGCTTTAAACTTTCCAGAAAACTTCGGGCTTTCATTAGTTCCTTACGCAGTGCAGGGCGGTGTTCAGCCACCTGACAACGTGTTTGGGTATATTCATACCTCTCTTGTATCCACATCACCATCCTCCTGTCTTCTATCACTCAACATAACCCACCTTCCTTAACTCATAATAATCCTCTTTTACGGTTCCCCTTCATACCCTAATGAATGACAAGTAGCGCCCCCCCCCCCCCCCCCCCACACACACACACACACCACACACACAGAATCATAGCGCATGCTGACCTCTCTGCCATTCACTGTGAATAAGTATAATCAATTATAGATGCAAACTATACTGACACGAGAAGAAACGGGCCTCATGCACGCGTTCAAGTAGTAAAATTCAACCCGAACCGTGAAACCTACCAGCGGACACGCTTCATGCGACACCACTCATTAGTTAGTCCTAAATTACAAACTTGATCGCTACAAAACAAAAGGGCTCGTATTTGCCCCGAAGTCACGGCCAGAAACACTACTCTAGTTCCATTCTCTCATAAGACGCGGCTCCTTCAAACGTTACGCGATACACCAGGCCCACTGCGTGTAAAGGAACAAGCACAGAAAAAAAAAGCAAATAGTACAGGAAGAGCGAGCCCGCACGGAACCGAGCCACGACAGCGCGGCTTGCACCGAGTGCGTCAGCGACTCCGCAGGCCCGCAGCGAAATTGCGCGCCCGACCGAAACTAGCGCCGTGAACTTTGTTCAAAGACGCACACACGCGCAACCGTGTGCCCAGGCAGGCAGTTGCCTGCGCAGCGTCTGGCGCCGCTCACGTCTTCCGAGCAACAGTGTTTCGAGTTGCGCTCTGGTGCTGCGTCGTCGTTCCAATCCCATTACGGAGGAAGCACCGACGCTTGCCGCATGCGCCCGCACTGCCAAGTCCGGAGAGAGAGGCTGCGGTGATGCTGCGTGCTAGGCAGGGAGAGAAAGAGAAGAAAGGCGCACCCGGGTACAGAGTGCAGGCAACGTTGCGCAACTCCTCCGCCGCCATTATGTCCCGCGGAGAAAGTTCCGGCCTAATTGCGTTAGCTTGCGTCACGAGCGCGGTCTTCTTCTCCGGTGGCTGCCCTCCCGCCCGCTCGCTCGCCTGCGCGCTCGCATCGGCGTCGTTTTGCCCGGCGGCCCCATAATCAAGCGAATCGAGGGCGATTGTGCCTCGCTTGATGCTGGCTTTCCACATAATGTGACGGCATGCACGAGCGCACTCGGCAGTTTTTCTGCCGCGGTTTCGGGCACACAGGACGTCGACGTACGCAAAGAGAGCACTCGATACGTTCGTTCGTCCATTTATTTGACTGTGACGCGTGCCCGCAAATCGCAGCTTCTCAGGTTGAGCGCGTTTCCATTTTCGGATCTCCATTACTCCTCCTCCGATTGAATCTGACTTTTTTTTTCTTTTTGATTTCGTAGTGGCTAGAGCATATCTGGCGACTCACTTTTCCTAATCGTCTTAGGGAGCTGGCAAAGTGCCGCAATTCTTCTGTGAAACCTTAGACAAGTTCCGTACCTTTTGCTGCTTGCATTGTGTTCTTGCTCTTTCGCTCTTAACGCAGACGGACGGTACTCTAAAATGTTCCCGTTCCGCCGTAACGCGCGCTGGCGGTTTATGAATTGTTCTTTCGCTGCGATTTCTAAAGAGGCTTCCATAACTATCGCGAAAACTACGGATTTGTTTGGAATGCGCAGTGTATATAAATGGGAGCCAACCGTCGGCTGCGCTTTTACCTTTGAATAATACAGATCGCGCCGCACAGTCAAAGACGCTGAGGTGCTTCTCAGTGTTCTGAGAACAAGATGTCCCAGTAAACAGTTTTGCGCGGTTTCTGTGCGCCGTCACCACCACGTGAGAAACAACGCCGCGAATGGTGCTTGCTTAGTTCTTTATTACTCGCGCAGAAGCTCCGTTTTCTAGTGTCTACGCTTCCCACGTGAAACATGCTCACCATATCGGCTTTCTCGCAGCCTGCGCGCATGCCTGCAAATCTTTTCTTGAATCGTCGAAACAACCACCTTTTAGGAAGGCATACATGACGATGCTTTTAGGCAGTGGCTGGTCGTACGCCGCATGCATCCTGTTTATCGACGATCAACCTGCCGCCGAGTTTGTACTTGTTTAGCGGGCGCGAGTGCGGTCCCATGAACACTGTCTTTTCTTTCATTGCGTCGGCGTCAGAACACTCATTCTCGCAAAACGCGTCCAGCGTTGGTGTGTGAAGCCTCGGTTGGCAGAAGGCGAAGTGGAGAGAGGAAAATCCCCTCTCCGCCTCTCCCTCGTTGTACCATCATTGCGAGGCGGCAATATGGTAACCGTTCACCTGTCACCATTTTATAAAATAAAGGCAAACCAAACAAGTTTCATAACGCCAGAGCACAGTATTGTGCCTTACTGTCGCGGAAGCCTTTCATTATGTGCGTCTATGCAGGCGATAGAAGCGCCTAATAGAAGTCCCTTTTACGCACTTTACGCGTTTCAGTGTTAACGAAAAAACATACGGAAAGGGAGGCATTGCGTGCGAACCAGACACACGAAACAGAGGAGTGATGTCAAGAAGTCGCCGAAACGAGACAGACACATTACCGAGCGTCTAATGAGATCGTAAATAGGCCTGCCGACAGCAATGAATGACCGCCTCGCAATTCATACATAACCAAAGTCGGTTTCACGACGTCCGCATGGAAAGCAATGCATTCACCGGACCTCCCCGACACAAGAAAACAATACGGAAGAAGAAAGGCGACGTCAGTGTGGGAGTGGCCCCATTTCCCCCGGCAGCGTGCAGACTTTAAAGCAGCTGGCCGAAAGGTCACAGTGTTTACCAGAGAACGGCGACGCGCGGTTTGCGCGAGGAAATTACTTTACGGTACTCCGAAAAAAAAAACGAAAGGAAAGAAAGAAGAGAAAAAAAAATAAAAGGACAAAAATCGCCACCACCGCCACAGCTGACGCAAAGCGGGACAAGACTGGTGACGAGGCACACAACGCCAGGAATATGAGACCAGGTCTAAATTCTGACGACAGAAGTCCCGTTGCCGGCGGAATGAAACAGAAGTAAAAAAAAAAAATAAAGAGAGAAGGTGAACACACACCGGCGCGGACAAGACTGGATATTCTCGACCGCCCACGCGTGAGGAGCAGCGGATGTGCGCGAACGAGACAATAAAACTCGGCGGGCCGTTAAATTTTCCGGAGAATGACCAGGAAAAGAGAAGCAGGAGACGCTTTTCCGTTACCTATATTTATTCCACCCCTTTTTTTTTTCTGTGCCACCGGTTCTCCAGTCTTCTATTTCGTCGCTTGTTTATGACACCAAAGGAAATAACAGACTGACAGTGGGCGTCTCGAGAGTTACAGGGACAGCAAAAGGCCTGTTTTATTGGCCCGGGACGGTTTCTGAAAGGCCGGCCGGTATTGTCATTTTAAACCGCCACGAACAGTAAAAAGCAACGAGAGTTTTCAAGCACGAGCGCAGGAAAAAAAGAAGTCTATATGGAAAGGATAGACGAAGCTCCTCTTTGGGGTTGAACTAAAAAGATTAAAAAAGCAGTAACACAAGATGCAGGAGGCAAAGGTGCCGTCATGGCGATCATGCGAAGAAAAACGGTGCCCGATAGAACGATCGACCAGCAGAATTTGCAACAGTTGTGTATCTGCACCGTGCACGTTTTGGAACAGCTTGGAAACGGCACTGTAACCTCGCGGCTATAACGCCGCTTCGTAACGAGCATAACGCAGACCTTGACACCCCCATCACAACTCGTAACCGACGCTAGCCCAGAGCTCTGACGCCGCTCTCCTTCGCTTTCCCTAAACCATAAGCGTTTAACAATCGCGCAACAATCACAAGTTGGGCGACTCAGAATGCGTGGCTCTGCTGTTTCTGCAAGTATTGTGCAGAATTAACCTCAGGCGTGTATTGCGAACAAAAATAAGGACCACGAAGCAACACTTACCTAATCACACAAAATACTGTTTGCTTACAAAGTAGTCTTCTTAGGTTAAGTAAGAACAAGCTTCGTTGTAGAAAACGTTTTGTCAACTCTTATTTTTTCCTTAGCAGCGAAGCACAGAATGACATAACGGCTATGGCGCTGCATTATTTAAGGAGAGCCGAGCATCGCACGAAAGATAACGATTACAGTCAATGATGAGGAGTATATGACAATCAACGCTCACGGAGCGATCAGTCATTATGCTAGCAAGCGATCAATAGAAACTGCAAAAAATACAAGCCTGGCTCGAGGTCAAAGCAAATGCGCGATATGCACACGGAACACATTAATCACACATTAGTAGGAGCCGCACAAGTAGATTTCGAATCCTCGTGGGTCCTGACTGTTAGGAAGCGGAAACAACGCCGCGAATTATGACAGGGCACAGGCTCCAGGGTGTCGAACCGGAATTTTTTCGGGTTCGGTTCAGGTTCGGGTTCATGCCTTTCGGGTTCAGTTCTGGGTTCGGCGCCGGAGCGACATTCCGTTCCGGTTCGAACCGCTCCGGATAGCATCGAACCGGTTCAAACGGGTTCAAACGGGTTCAGACTGTAAAAAAATTCTGAACGTAAGTTTTTATTCAACCTTGTTTTGCTGTTTACTTTTCTAAAACAGCACTGCAAAATTTGCTCCATGCGAGATGTTTTACTGTCCGCGGCAAAAAGATTTAAATTTGCGCAAGAGCCGCGAAATCAAATGAACTCAGAATTAGTGCACACCGGCTGTGCATATATACTAGACTCTATCTGATGAGATACATAAAAAGAAAAGCTGATGGATTTTTCATCTACAAAACCTTTCAGCTTCAGATGTTTCGAAGTCCCCGTCAGGCGAATAATAGGTCTCTCTTGAAGCCTGTGTCAATCGGGAATTTCTCCGGCGAAAAATGCTTAAGCGGGCGCCATCAGGACCGCTGCATGCGCCCACTATGAGCGGAAGTTGTCTTGTATTTGCAGGTATATACAGCCAAGACATCTTTCTGTCACCCCAAAAGCGGCTTGCCAGTCACCCCCCCCCCCCCCCCCCCCCCTCACTCTGGCACACCTGCAGCATGCATCTAGCGAGTTTACCAAAAATATTTTATTTTCATCTCCTGCTCTACATCGCCTTTGTAACTCGCATTATATATGTCCCGACCACCTATAGCTCAGTTTCTTGAAAAACACAGCTAATCGTGGCGTGTCGCTAGTACAGTGTAAAATTAAGATTTTGTCCTATGCTGATGTCGTCTCCGTCTCTTGCTCTGATGAAAAGAATATGATAAAAAAGCAGGCTTGCATTGGTTGGGGGCTCTTCGTGTCTGTACCGACACAAACTTGCGACGTCTTCGATGCGACGTTGCGCTGTGAATATGTTGCAATTGGTGCATTGCAAGAGGACGATCGTAAATTCGTTAAATAGAATCTTTATTACTTTTCTGGGTCGCTTTCAAAGGGAGCCCATGCGTGGACAGAATTTAATGCTACCTTGATACAGTATGGTGAGTCTTTCGTGCAGTTTTTGTCCAGTAACCTGTTTCACGATTTTTATTTTCCGAAACCGAAAACCACCGTTTCCTGGCAGCTGGGCTTATTAGGTGACTAAATGCTATCTGTCTTTTATGTACATAGTCGTGAGGGAATTTTGTGCTGATAGACTTGATTTCGTAAGTATTCGCTTTTCCTGAGAATACCTGTACGGCTTCTCCAGAAGGCAGCTGACAAAGGTTCTGACCGGTCATTACTTCCTCTATGTGCAGCCTTGCCTAGCCTTTCTTGACGGCCTTATATTAAGGCGAGTTCAGAGGATGTACATTCAATAGGCCCCAAAAACCTTTCTTAGACTTCAAAAGTCGACCTTACGTGTTAGGACATGCCATCGAGCCAAGCGGACGTATGTCCCATGATCAGTGAATTGCTACATCTGCAAGCAAGGGGGAACTATTGAACAACGAAATTATTTGTGACGCTATGTTCGCTTGAGACATAGCTCACTTCATCATTCTCTTAAAAAGGACATTGAGGTTATGGATTACACTATAAGATTTGTGCCAGTAATGAAGGACACCGGAATTCCGTGTGAACTTTTCCTGTTAATAAGACTGCTTAGCGTGTGGAGAAGCTGTATGCTTGATAAACACGCACAATCGCCACTTTCGGCGACCACTGTTCAGAGAACAGTTCATTTTAGCTCAAAACGTATATGCTGCGAAAGTTCAACCTCCTGACTGATCGCCTTTCTTGACGTGTGCGCCTTCAGGAATTTTTATGTGCGGGTAGAGCAAGGGAGTGATAGTGGCATGAGGACGTATGCCGAGGTCGCGGAATTCGACCCAGTCAAGTAAGGCAAGACGAGGTCAGGGAGGTTCCTGATATTCCATGCATGCGGCAACAATAAAAAGAATCTTCGAAGATGGCCGAGTAGCCTAAGGCAGCAGTAAACAGCAGCTTCTCTGTTGCGCCCGCCGCCACTGGCTCGATTCCCACTCGGGGTTAGAGTATTGTAGTAGGTTTCTTTACTGCGTTAGCAGTTTAGTCCTCTTTCTCAAAAATTAAAAAAATTAAATGGTGCGTGCGTGTGCATGTGCGTGCGCGCGTGCGCGTGTGTGTGTGCGTGTGGGGGGGGGGGGGGTGCCTGCGTGCGTGGGTGGGTGGGTGCGTACGTGCGCTTAAGCATGTGTATGCACACGCGTGCATAATCTGATGGGCGCACATCCGGGCACTCACTGGCAAAAAAATTGACAGACGGTTGCAATTGTCGGTAATGCGAAGTTTAAGCGCAACTCCTCACACGCTACCTGGCATGTGGCGTATTACGCTGCTATAGCCACTCTTGGGGTCTTCCCGGGGCAGCCACCTTCCAGGTGGCGTTTAATTCGCTCTGCTACTTGGACAACCGGTTACGCCGACTACGACGCGGAACGCTGGAACGGGCGCATAATAGCTTCGGTCTAAAATGTCCCATCTACCTGCAGCCGATCTACCTGAGATGGAATGCTGTGAATGCTGCACGTGTGCCATTGCAAAACGTTCCACAACAGAACGCGAAAACGCTAGCGAATCCTGACGCCGCTTTGCAATAACTTGTATTTGAGTCGTCGCGGTGGTGAACGGCGAGGTTCCAACAAGTTCGAAATTTTCGCTTGGACGCGCCGCTCAGTCGCTCATTCGCTTGCATGTGAACCAACCTTTAGCCTCTCGCCTCAGACACAAACAACCCGAAGCGAGGGTTCTCGCACAGCTTCTGCCCTCACCGTTCGACCACGTTTTTCATGTGGCACTCTCTGTAAAAGAAGACGCATTACGTACGCTGCTATTGACGAGGGTGGCGCTGGTGAACACTCTGATGGTTCGGTTACACTACACTCCGGTTGCACCGCCGAAAGCCAAAAAGATTAGACAGTCGTCACCGCAGCGCGGAAGTAGCGGACACCTTAAATTTTCTCTCTGTGCGCTTTTCTTTAGACTACCTGTATAGCCTCTCCAGAAGGCAGACGACTCACGTACTTACAGGGTATTTGTTTCCTGTACTGTTGTATCGGCAACCTTTTCTGGAGTTCCTTAACACCAGTGCTTTAAAACGTGTAAAGCAAATGTACATTTATTTCTTCTGCTGCAAAAGCGTTCTTCTCTAAAATTCACACACCGACGCTGCCTGTCAAGGCATTACTTCATGCTGAGAAGATGTTTGTGTCATGGACGGTAAATTGCCGCGTACGCAATGCGCCAAAGACCATTGACCATTGTTCTATTCTGTGCAATGATGCTACGTTCTTCAGGGACATAATTACGGCGAACGTGCACTTGAGAAGGACATTGAAATCACACGGATTAGTACCCGTTTTTTTCCAGTGGAGAAAAACTGTGTTGTGCCGTGTGATCTATTTATGTTGGTGTGACTCTTTAGTGTCAAGAGCCGTATGATGGACCACCGCCGAATCACCGTGGTCATCGAAATCTTTGTTCCGTGAGCAGTGCGCTTTGGTGAGGGGAGTATACGTTGCCCTGGAAGGGCCGCCTTACTGGCTCCCCTATCTAGATGCATGGGTGGGCCTCTCAGACTTCTGATGTTTAGGGAGGTGGGGATTTGCAGGAATATGGTGGGCTCGTATTGCACAGCCTGGTGTTTTGTGGCATGGGCTTACTCCGATTTTCCTTTTCGGCACAATTTTCATGCAATAAAGAAAAAAATCGTCGCCGTAGCTCAGTTGGTAGAGCACCGGACGCAAAATTCGAACAAGGGTTCAGATCCTATTTTCGGAATGTGTTTTTCTTTTTAGTTTAATCAATTATCGTTAAAAGTAATTACTCTTTAAGCTCCTATTTATGAACACCAAAAATTACTTTTAAAAAAGTACATCTCCTATGCTCCTTGGTTTCGGTTATTGTTGGCTTCCCTCATGTGGGGCAGAGAGGCAGATATAAGCCGCCAGTCAGAGAATTCAAGATACAGCAATCTGAGAACAGCGTGACGAAGCTGCCCGCTAGCGATTGGCATTTTTTTTTATATAAGCAGAACAATTTCAATGCATCGACATTAACGAAAATCACTTCATCGCAGTTACATTTCATTTCAGTAGCACATTTCTAGGCGTTTTTCACATCTCAGTGAGCGCATGTATTTCCCCATTGCCTCTTTGTGTAATCACTATATTTTTTTTCTAAGTATCGCACCGCTGCTACATGCCCGCCTTTCATTGTTTATTTCCGTCGCGTGCAACAAATAATGTTCGGATTCTTTAAAAAGAAAACACATGTATATTTCTTTGTTTTGTAATAATAGTATTATGTGTGTTCTAACGCGTCAAAGCGGCGCGGAGTCTATCAGGAACGCTGTAGTGGAGGACTACAGATTAGCGTAGACCAGCTGGGGTTCTTCAGAATGCACTCACATCGCACAGCACACACGCATTTTGCATTTCGTCGCTAGCAAAATGCGACCTCGCCACCGGTATCAAACCCGCGACCTTGGCATTAGCAGCCGAGCACCACAGCCACTGAGCCATCGTGAGGGGACTTATTCATTATCTGCTATCTGAGACAAGGAATACCTCAGAAAGTAAACGTTGCACAATGTGATTGGGTCATTGCGCCTATGATTCACATATTTATGGTACTCGACACAAAGAAAAGGAAACCATTCTCACTCTGTGCTTTACGAGTTAAAGCAGTGCTAACAATTCGAGTAAAGCTGTACGTAAGCACGTGAAAGGGGGATACATTACACGTAAATCTGATTTAAATTCTTTACAATTACCAAAATCACATTGCAGAAACGCCAATTAGCTTTCTTCCTAGACACGAGACTTCTTTCAGTTTTGTTGTTGACCTGTGTGCCATTTCGACTGGATGCCAATTTCGCACTCTATAGCGCCGACAGCTTTCGCTGGGTAAATCTAAGCTCTGGCATATGCCCTTTGTTCTGAAAAAAGAAAAAAAAGTATGCCGTGTTGCACAAAATGGGCGGCTGAACCGAGTCCCGAACCGGTTCGGAACGGTTCCTTTGAATCGTTCCGGTTCGGGTTCAGTTCCAAGATGGCGAAAAAAATTTGGGTTCGGTTCGGTTCCAGTTCCGGGCAAATATTCGGGTTCGGTTCCGGTTTCGGGTTCAGGTTCGGTTCCGGTTCGACACCCTGGGCACAGCCAACCTCAGGTGAACGCCAAAGAAATATCCCCTGTAAAGCGTGCTCTGCCGCACTATGACAATACGTGTGGGCCAGACTGCTTCCAGGAACATTGGCATCTGCCCAGAAGAAAAGTGCGTGCGTGTGTAGAGGGAAAGGCAGGAGATAGAAAGAGAGAAAGGGGAGAGAAAAGAGAGAGAGGAACGGAGAAAGAAAGAAGAATTCAAGTAAAGAAAATACGCGGTTTGGCTAGGTGTCTCACCTTGAAGATTGACAACGCGAACACGGACAGAGAAAAGCCGAAAAACGAGCAAACATAAGTAAAATAGCGCTGAGCTTACACCCGAGATTTACTGAAAGATTTGTCGAGCACGCGCTTCACGCGATAAAATGACACGAGCAAATCGGTAAGAAGTCAATCGTACAAATATAATCTTAGCTACATACGTAAGAAATGCAACTTCTTGTTAGAAATGAACAACGACGGGGTCCTACTGTAAACATCCTGTATATTCCCGATTTCCCGCGCCTCCATCATCTCACCGGAGAGAATGTTTTCACAGCGCTAGCTGTTATTGGGAAGCTCCTCTGGGTTTGCCATGTCCGCGACCGCGTCTGCACTGGCGCGTCCGCGATCACGGGGTTATTGTCACAGATGTGAAGCAGGAGGAAAGGAGGAAAAGAGGAGGGAACGGAAGTGAGCCAAGCGAGCGCATGAGGCGGAAAAACCAGGCCAGACGTCACGACACATCGTGCGAACGCCCCACGTGTCGACGGCCAATCACACTCCGACCCCGAGGAGAGCGCTCGGGCCAGGCGATTCAACAAAGTCGGTAAAGCATCTCGCACAACCAGCTGATGCTGCTGTTTGCCGCATCGGGGTGATCAGCGCTGGGTGTTTTTTTTGTCCTTGCCGAGATTCTGACCGGCACTGTTAAAAAATGTAAGCGCAGCGCTGTCTTTGTCCGTATTTCGGCTTTCCTCCGTCCCTGTTCGCGCCGTGAATCTTCAAGATGGGCATGGACGTGGAAAAGCCTAAGCTGCGGCCCTCGATCCGGTTTACGCCATACTTCTGCGTGCTACCTGTAGCTTTGCGGAAAAGAGTGTGACTGGATAAATTATTGGACTCCAATTGCAAGGTTAGGGCTGTGACGAACGAAGTTAAAGACGTTACATTCGCAAGCGGAATGCAAGCACAGTCAGGTTTCATCGTTCACGAGTGCTCTAGAGACGAAAAGGAACCTGCTCCTGTACGGTGCCAAACCGTTTCAAGACTTTTTTGCCAGAACTTCATGACGAGGGTAGCACCGCGTTGAATAAGATGGACTGTCAAGAACGCTCGGATATACACACGAGAACAACAAATTCGCGCCAAACCCATTACCGTCCAGCGGACAAGAGCAACGCGTAAGTTCTAAGTGTCCCGAAATTCGCACACAGGATTCAGTCGCCACGACCCGCAGCAACAGAAGGAGGGGGGGGGGGGGGGGGTACCAGTAACGATCGTATCCCAGCTGAAGGTGCCGACGTGGGATGAGCTTCCAAACGAGATCCGGGGTGTAAAGGTTACGACCACGCTGGCGGGCAGAGATTTGGAGAAGGCTTCTCACAGGCAGACTCGGGAAGATTCGGAGCAGGCCCTTACGCGACGAGGACGCCCTGGGCACCGGTGGCGGGTAAAGGTGTTGGGGGCTGCCGAGAGGTCAGAGGGGTGTATGGCAAAGGACAGATGGGAGGTGGAAGAGGGCAGAAAGGCGGAGGGGGGGGGGCAATGAGAAAGAGGAGAGAGACAGAGGAAAGGGGGGTGGGGGCAAATGCGCGTCGCACCAGAAGGAACCGCCGCGGGGCAATCAGCGAGGACGCGTGAGCGGGCAGCAGCGGTGGCGGCGGCGACGGCGGCAATCAAGTCGAACCGGCAATCAGCCCGGGCCGCAATCAACGTGGGCCCTGCGCGCCCGGCCTGCTGCTTGGGGCGGCCTGGTAAGCCGCGCACGCACGGCAGCGTTTCGCCCGGATGGGGCACGGTGCGGAAGGGGCACAGCGCCCGACGCGCATTGTGTACACTCGCTGCATGCGCGTCAGAGGAGGAGAAGGCGGCGGCAAGCTGACGGCAAGCCAGCCGCTGGCCGAGCCGCCACCTCTCTCTTCGGTTCACTCCGGGAACTTCGCCGCGCGGCCGCCTGGTTAGGCGCGCTAATGCCGCATAACCGAATCGAAGTTCACTCCACTGCGCGAAGATTACGATGACTTAAAGCTCTTTTCCGCTCCCATTTCCTATTCGCTCTGTAGAGGTGACACTAGAGACGGCGCGATTTCGCGTTGCTGCTGAAGGGAAGCACAGGTAGTTCCTTACGAAAGGGAACATACGATCCGGATTTAACCTATGATTCCTTCAAGAACATAAGTAAAAACACAATTTTTTTCTTTGCTCCAAAAATTTTCTTTTGGAAAGATGTTACCAGTGAGGCATTTTCAACCTCAGTTTAGAACTGAGAACAGGATTCGTCCCTGAATGCAGTCTGACTGTTCCCGTTATTACTGGAGCTGCCAGTATGTGCAGCCATTTACATGACTGACACGAACGCCTTTTCGGAGCGTTCTGTTCACTCCACCTGCAGAGAAAAACATTTTTTCTTTGACAGCGCCACCAAGCGAGCTATGCAAGTTCGTCTCGTTCACCAAACAATCGACTCTTGACTTTCTGCGCTATTTCCAGTGCCTGACACATTATAGGGTGCTGGATGTGTGCCTGCGAGTCCGGTTTCCGAGCTGCGACGATCGTATCCCTTTGTATTTACGTTTAAGAACTGTCGCAATGATTAACTTCCACTGCGATTGCTATGGCGAAAGCTTGCCGCAGACGGAATTTTCGTAGCCTCACTCTCGTATTCCCGCGCTCTCTTATCGCGCTCAATATGCAACAGGACACATGACGATCATTAATTCGTAAACCGAGCCTCGAGGAACACCCAGTGTGGTACGGCCCCAACCGTCTCGATTACCGCAGCGCTCCCGACGTCGCCTACCCGCGGAGTTGCAAACTAGCGTCTAGGGCTTGAAATCGAAGACATCATTAGCGAGAACAGCTGGTCTACCAGGCCTCCAGCTAACTCGACTTTGTAGCGCGACAGCCCCAGAGCAGGAACTCATTGGCGGCGGTGAAATGAGGCGGCGCACATTAGACGCCTTAATGTCCCAAGCAGCGAAAGGTCCCATTAAGGGCCCCGGCATCATTCGGCCGCTCAAGAAGCCACACGCCAGAATCGTTAAAACTAGCATTAGTCATATTCACCGCGGGGTCTAATAAGAACGATAAAGTCGAGGCTGCGTAACGTTTACTACATAATCTAGGGTAATTAAAGCTTTCATCGAAGGGAGACTGTGTTACTGGCGCCAGCCGTTGGAAATGCGATTATTGGATAATGAAGATTTAGGGATCATCGTTGCACCAGACGGACCGAGTGAGCTAACTATGAAACAAATTGGAGATGTGCGAAGGAACATGCTTTCAGCTATTCCGTTTCTCGTATACGATGAAAGAGGCAGAAAACAGATTACATACACGCACGTACGCACGCATCAAAGAATATTGACGATGACACACAAATAATAAACAAGAGATAAACACATAAGAAAGAGATATAATAGGAGGCATCACGCGCGCTCAGTAGTACTCTATATTTACGAAAGGCGTTTAAAGATCACTGGTACTTTTTTTTTGTTTAAGTTTTGCTTTTTTGTTTTAGAAAGAATTCGGCGAGCGGTGCCTATTGTACTGGCATGAAACGAGCCTCCTGTATCGCCTAGTGTTGTACTAACGACGCAAGGAAATGCTATTCATGCGACACAAAACTGCGGACAAAGCTTTGAGCGAAATCATGGAACTGTGCATCGAGTCGAAAATTTTCGAAGTGAACAGATATAACCAGATGAAATTTACAGATGACTTCAAGCACACCACCGTAACGATACTCCTAGACGCTGTAACGTAGACGGTTCGTGAAACTAGTTTACAGGCAAGAGTATCATATTTATTACGGAAAGTACGGTAGAAGTGCGTTTCTAGACTGACCAGAAGCCAGCGCAGCCGTCCTTCTTTCTGAGCATTCAACAAGTGCATGTCCCGATCCTCTAAAACTGAGGGATCGAGCGACGCCAGGTTGCCGAAGCACAGTTTTCTGATGTTTTGTCTCCGCTTAAAGAGGCAGCTCTCCACCTTTCAAGCGTACAGTACAAACCCACGCAAGACTGCAGTTAAATGCACTCTTCTGCGGGCTTAGAGGAACGCTTTTACAGGGAAAGCACAATTCCCGGGGAGCCACTGATCACTAAATGACAGATCGGCGAATCGCATATCTCCCGAAGCTTACGGCCCTTTCGTGAAGTCAGATTATGCGTATGGACATTCCAACACACATGTTCTGAGCGCATATTCTGTGTCCTGAAAACTTCTCCGGATAATTTTATTAAGGAGCAGCACTTAACAGAACGACACCGCAACGCGCCACTGGAAATCTTAGCATGTGGCACACACTTCTGAGCGTGGGCGGAGGAGGGGCAGCGCAGGCAAAGGCGCCTACCTCGGTTCCCTGGACCTTGAGCTTCATGTGGTCCTCCCGGGTGGTCTTGCCGTCCTTGCGCTTCTTCCAGCAGTAGCCATCACGCCGGTACCGGACCCGCTTGCGGCTGTACAGCAGCATCGATCCGCTCTTGGGCCTGCGCGGGGAGGCAGAAGGTGACGCCAACGAGTAACTAACCCAGCAAGACTTTTTTTTTTTTTTGGGCGGGGAATCGTTGCGACATGCCTGAATGCAGCATTGGAAAAATCTTGTGAGCATCACCTCATCACTAGTATTAGTGAGAACCTGGTCAAGAAGCGCGAGCGGACGTCAAAGGGTGAACAGGGTAAAAAAAAACAAAGATAAAGAAAAACAACCGACTGTGGTGATTCCCCTATATTCATGGGATTTCGAACAACCTGAATAAAGTGGCCAGCAGGTATTTATTTATTTATTTACATATACTGCAGGCCAATGTTTTGGCCCAAGCAGGATGGGCATACAAATTTAGAACACAAGAAGAACATATACAATGCGAGAAAGAACACATGGGAAACAACACATTTCTTAAAAGAACAACTATATGATAAAACTAATATTGGGAAATAAATGGCAACAACACATCTCATGTATGATAAGAATGCGAAATGCATGACAAATAACTCTTCTGGAAGGAAAACAGGATATGTTAAGTATGCAAAATATGGCTTTCTAGTCCTTTCACAAAGTCTTTGCTTTTAAAAATGTTGGGTGGTAAAGAATTCCATTCAGTGATCGTGCGGGGGAAAAACTATATTTAAATGTGTTAGTGCGAGCGAAGATTGGGGCTAAGGATTGTTCGTGATTATGCCGCGTTGTCCTTGTACTAGCATGTTTAACAGATTCTGGTATGGGTAACTTGATCTTTCTGGAAAGACCATTATAAGATCAATGTGGTGCTTTCAGCTCCTTGCAAGCTGTCGCGCGTTTGTACCTTGAACAAAGTAAGAATGGTTAGGCAGTGCAAAAAGAATCGCCAAATCCACGCCACTGAATGCACGGCTGATGTTGTGTACGTTGTGCTTCTAAGCTGCGGTCAGGAATATACCTGCCAGACAGGTCAGTGCTTTAATGAAAGAGTAAGGCAGAACAAGATTGCTATAATAAATGGCTATGGCAGCCACATGGCCACTCACTGCAAAAGCTGCAAATGCCGCCCGGTTTTGAAAACACTAAATTCATTGCAAGGTCTAAAGACAGATTAGAGCGTGAAATAACTGAAGCATATTACATAAAGCAGAGGGGCCATATCTGCATAAGCAAGCCATCTGTGTCGCTGTCAGGTGAAGATATTAGTTTGCTTAGTAGGTCTTTTTCAGCGTTAAAATCATTGCTTTGGTCCTTTTGGCAGGTGTATCTTTGTTAAATCACCCCTTGTATCTGATTTCCTTTTATCTTTTTGCGTGCTCGTGTGGTTATTAAGTGGTCTTTTCCATGAATAAACTTAGTTGGGAGTTGGTGCCAGTCCTGTCTTGTGTGTGTTGTCTCCGTCTTTTAGCGCCAGCACGCTTTTTGCGTAAACCATGTGAAGTAACCCCGTTGTTCGAGAATTTTTCAAGCGAGAATTTTTTCTGGGCTGCACAGTGAACTGACAACTGTGTCAACGGAGCAAAGAACTGCGCTGCTTGGCTTGATGGAGAGAGAAACAGGGGCACAAAAAATGGTACAGTTTTAACGAAGTTAAACCGAGTAGTACGAGCGAAAGCACTTGAGGCAACACCGCCTCAAAGGCAACCGCATGCGAAATCAAGGTCAAAGTTCAAAGTCAAAGGTCAAACGTCGAAGGTTGAGGCGACACACATACCTGTTTTCTAGCTTTGCTAGTGAAGTACAGCTTTCGCACTAAAACGGATCGCGCCTTAACGCTTATATTCTTTTTTTGTGCCCGACCAACTTCGTGACTTTCATCCGTATACTCATTCTGCCCGGTATAGGTCGCAGTTCCTGGCTGGGCTCGATTAAGGAGACTCAGCTTAAGTTGTTTTACAGGGAAGCAGCATAGTAAGCTGAGGCAATGGATACAGAGAGAGAGAGGGTTTTGCAGCGAAGTTAAACACACGGCGCGCGGCAAACAAGGTCAGGAGGGCGCATTTAACTATTAAAGGAGATGGCTAGCCCGTTTCTGCCTTTAATTCTGTCCCACTGTTTTTGATAGCCGAGTCCAACTATCCCGGCCTACAAATTTTATAGAGAGCCATTCGTACCCGCAGGAATTTCACTTCGTCTGCAGGAAACAGCCATCTCGCTTTTAACGTACCAGCTTTAGGGTTGCCGCTGTTATTCAGCCACGTTTACGACGTCAGCTTTTCCTTGATTCAAATGCAGCAGGCACTCGGGAACCGCGTCCTTGAGTGAAAGAACTGGCGAACTCTGCCCGTAAACACGAATAAAAAAAAAAGACAAGATTTTATGCCACCGTGAAAGAATCTCCTCCAGCCACGAAAACAAAAAAACAGAAAAGATGGAGAGACGGGGATGGGAAGAAAAAAAGAAAAACAAAAGACAGGAAAACCTGGTTACGTACAAGCTGATTATCTACTCCGTTAGAACACTGGTCTCCATTTCAACGAACGGTCTCCTTCAAGGGGGGGGGGGGGGGGGGGGGGGGGGCTCAAAAGAAATACGCGAAAGAAGAAAAGGTAACTTCCCGGGGTCTCGAGATTAAGGTCACCGCCATAGGAAAGGATGCAGGAAAGCAGGTTTGGCGTGTTTGTTCCAAAACGTGCTGTTGTCTCTACTGCCGATCCCACGACAAACAACAGCGGCGTGTGAGCGAGAACCGAAAGACCGTGCTAGTGCTGCGTACGCTTGATGCTCGGGCGCGCGAGGAACAAAGAGAGAAAAAAAAGACAGAGCGCAATAACAATAGGACGAGCGCCAACGCCTAGGTATACCTTGGATCACGCTGCCAGGATTCCCGCGCGTGACTGCTCCCTTTCTCTCCTCGTCCTCCTCCCCCTCGCGTTCATCCTCCTCTCACGAGAGCGGGTAACGTGACGCCGACGCATTCCTGATCTCGGAGACAAACAGCCGCGATGAAACCAGGGCGGCCGGGAGACCGAAGCATGGTCCGCAGTCAAACCGGCGGAGAAAACGTGCGGGGGCGGGACGGGAAGGGATGAAGGGAAGGGGTACCCAAACGCTGGGAACCGTTAGGGAAGAAGAAAAGAAAAAAAAATAAGAAGGGAGGGGTAAGTCTTCCGGGGATTCAGTTAAACGAATGCCGGCTGCCTACAGGATCAATAGCCGAATGCAAATGCTCGGCTTTTACGACGAGGTCCAGCTCTTCACTCCCCTTTCCCCTCTTCTTTTTATTGTTTTTTTTTGTTTCAGCTCGGTTCCCAAAGAGCGCGTACGAGAGTAGAATTTCGACCAGACCAGACGTGGCGCGCCAAACGGGCCAGTCCCGTGGAAGGAAAAAAAAAAAAAGAGAGGGAAACAGGAAATGAACAGCTCTAGAAGTTGGACAATATCACGCAACGAGAAGGGAAAAAAGATAAGTAAGTGAATACCAAGCGGTGCACCAGAGATAAGGGCAACGCAATCCCCAGAGCGAGCGGCTATACGATGGTGGCAACGGGGAGAAAGTTTGATCTTATTAAGCTTCTGATTAAACACTGAAAAAAAAAAAAAAAAAAATCGGAACCCGGTATTCCAGAAAACTGTGGATGACCGTTATACTCGGAGTCAATGCTAACTGCGACCTGTAAATTAAACAAATAAGACACCGGCGAAACAGTGGGAAAAGCAATTCACCGCGCAGTTCAAGGAATACAATAGCAAATAAAAAGAAACCTAGAAGGAACAGTTATTGGTATTTCGTATCCCTTCACGCCCGATTTTTTCCCAAACTACCATAACGAAAGAGACTGTGTAGTCTTAAAGCGTTAACAGAGCGCTCCCTACACTTCCTAAATGTGTGTTAAGGATCCCTTATTTATGATCCCTTTTCTCAACGACAGTGACACACAGAGCTCATTAGAGTTCGTTTTATTTTGTTCCCTATTGTGTGCTTATTGGACTGCCTAAGAATTATGGTTATGAAACAAACACTTAATTTTTCCTCATACCAAAGCATATTTTCCTGTTTTTATGCAATCCATCTCTTCTAGAAAAGAAGACAGCGTACCATGTCGATGTGATGAGGATTGCTGGTCACTGGCCAAAGTCAATAAAGATGGAAAGACGTTTCGGGAGCGCTACGGCTCCCTTGTTCACTATGAAGCAATCGGCGCACGGATCCGCTGGAAGATACTTACATTTCAGTTCTGTGCACCCAGTCGCTCACAAACGGTCTGTGGTTGTCTCCCTGATCAACCGTGCCAGACAAGTCTGCAGTAAAGATGGCAATCTAAAGAGCGAAATGAAAATAATAGAATCCGATCTGCGAAGAAACGGCTATCCTCTTTCCTTCATCAGGAACACCGAAAGAAGAATGCCAGCGAATCAGCCTGCCTCCGAAGAAACTGAGAGCAAAGAAAAACCAAAAGAAAAACGAGCTGCTGTCCCATACGTAGCGGGAATTAGCGAAGCGCTTGCACGTATTTTCCGCAAGCATGGTGTCAACATCGCGCACGTCCCCGCTGGCAAGGTACGAACAGAACTGGTGAATGTGAAGGACAGGCTCCCTCGTGAAAGGTTTCCAGGCGTAGTGTATGAAATTGACTGCGCCGATTGCTCATCAGTATATATTGGTGAGACAAAGGACTTTAGGAGACGCCTGAGTGAGCACCAGAACGACGTCCGAAACCAGAAAGTAACATCTAACGCCATCGCCGAGCATGTGCAAGAATCCGGCCACGAGATTAACTGGGATCAAGTAAAGATATTGACAACAGAAAAGAACACATCAGCACGGCAGAATCTTGAGTCGCTTATCATACAGACATCGTCTAACACACTAAACAGGAATGACGGGACTCTACATCCTATCTATGCTAAATCATTAAAAACGCTACTGAGTGCTACAAAAGGACGGATCCGTGCGCCGATTGCTTCATAGTGAACAAGGGAGCCGTAGCGCTCCCGAAACGTCTTTCCATCTTTATTGACTTTGGCCAGTGACCAGCAATCCTCATCACCATGATTCCTGACCAGACGGTATGCTGTCAAACCCTCGACTGTACCATGTCGATGTGTACAGTTCTAGTTCAGTAGCTTTCAGCATTGTGTAGATAATGTAGGGGGAAAACCAGCCTTCTATCATTTCTTGTTTTTCTAAAAGCGCGTACATTAAGGTTGAACACGAAAGCACATTTTATTTAATTTTTTTCTTGCACGAACATCACAAACTGAAACGTCTGTTCAGCAGCCACTAGCTATGTTGTCAGTACCAGCGTACATTTTAGGTTTTCGTTCTTATAGATCTGCTTCTGTGGCTGCCTTTGCGATCTGTTCTGCATCTCTAGTATTTTCGACGACGGTCTAACTCGTGCAACCAAGAAGTCTAAAAAGTGATATGGATATTACTTACGGTGGGATACACGTCTCTCAATAACTAAAGAGCCTAAGAGTAATAGTTATAAGTTGACTACTCAATATTGGTTAATCAGCCTACTACACGTCTACGTCTTAGGTGTTTTTTGATGAGCTACACTAATGCCAACGCTATGTCAAAAAAAAAAAAAAAACGCTCTTAAAGCTCGAAAAGCGTATCTTTAAAAACTGCAGAATATCTTAGGTGAAACTCGGGGTATAATAAAGACAAGGCACTTACTTCATCTATGACCAGAAAACTAACTACACTGATTTTCATTCTTAGTCTGGCTCGCAAACTTCATGCGCGTTTCACGAAGAAACACGCCACCAAAGAATGTCTGTGGACTATATTGAACGTTTTCTTTTTATGATTATTTTTTTTTGCTACCGACGGCACGTGCCCAGTGCAAAGTAATGGCACAAACCCAGCGCTTCATTTACTACATCGCTTCGCTCGTGACGTTATCTGCAAAGAAAAAAAAATGGTGCCTTGTATACACTCGGGGGAAAAAGAAGGCTGTTTGGGCTCACCGTCGATAACTCTTCGGTGACTTGGTCAGAGATCGTATTGCCAGTGACCGCTCTGTTAACATGCAGCCTGACCAAGCGAGCTTTCGCCGAACTACGAACAAACTAACCGACATACACCGTCCACTGATGACCCAGGAACAGTTCCGAGAAAGGGTGGCACGCTTTCGTGCTCAGGTCAATCCCGCCAACGTCCCTGCGTCCTCTCGTATCAATTCCATCTTTCTTTTCAGGCGCATTCAGCGTAGGTGTGTGACTTCGTCGTCCAATCACCCTCCCCCATGCCTGCTTCCTTACACCTCATTCTCCCCATCGAGGCCATCTCGTCAGCCTTCGTCGCATAAGCAGCCGTACGTCGACCGGCAGCAGCGAGGATGACTAATTCGTATTTGCATAATGAACTCGCGGCGCGCTCCGTAATGCGCGCAAATTCGACCCGTCGCTTCATGAGCGGTGCCTGAGTCTTGCCCTACTTTCGCGGCGCACAATAGCCTCCGTCCTCACCCAGCGGGAACGCGTTACCTTAAAAACAAAAAAGATACAAAAAAAAAACGAACAACGCTAGAGTCAGACAGGGGCCCCCGAGATGAGCCCAGGGCGCAAAAACTCGCCCGTAATTACGCTATGGAAACAAGAAGGCGTCACAGGGGCCCGCGCTGCTGAAGCCTAAGCGGGATGGGGGGCGGTGGGGCTTTACTCGGCCGCCTCGACCGCCACGGGAGCAGCAGCGCCTCGGTCTCCGCTGCCGCTCCTGATGACGGCTAACGAGGTTTCTCATTGAGCCCCCTCCCAGCAGCCGGACGGGCAATAAGGCCATAATCATCGTTTACGCAACGCAGGGAGATTGCTCACGCTTCGGATGCGCCCAGCGCGCATGCGCACACGAGATGAAAGGTGAAAAAAAAAAAAAGCGAGAACAGAACCGTGCCACCGAGGGAGATTTATACGAAGTATATCGCTACAACACGCGCCGCATGGGAAGCAACAGAGTAGAGGAGTAACGAGCCCAAAAAATAACAAAAAAAAGAACATAAAGATAGAGAGAGAGCGATAGAGAGAGGGAGAGAGAGAGAATGAGGGGTGGGAGAAGTGCGCCAGCAGTGTGTTCGGAAAAAAAGAAAAAAAAATGAGAGAGAAACAAGAAGCGAATGTAGGGCGGTCACTAAGTTCGCGTGGTCCGAGAAAATCCAATCACTCGCGAGTAATTAATTCCGTTTCAGCATTAGTAGCCAGCGCTGCGTCGGCCTGGTCGGCGTTTTAAAGTGATCCGGGGGGGCGAATGGGGGGAGGGGGGGGGGGGGGGGGAGTCATGAGCGCGAGCGCGCGCACCCGGGCAGTGAGTGGGTGTGGAGGGGAGCGTCAGTTCATTAGGAGAGCCCGCGCGCCTTTTGTGCGTATTGCCGCTGCCGGAAGAGCTATATCGCGGCCACAAGCGCACGCACGAAAAAAACTAAAAGAAAATAATTTGAAACAAAAAATAGAGAGAAACGAAAGAAGAAAAGTAAGCGAAAGGGCAGCGCGTCGCTTTCCACTTTCCTAGGAGAAAAAGTTTGGCCGCTGAACGCTAAATGATGACCCTCAGAGTAAGCGGCGGGGGGAGGGAGTCGAAGAGAGGATGCTCGCGTAACTGCCGAGTGGAAAATGAAGCAAGGCTGCTGCCGTCCAGCCTGGAGCAGATATCACTGTTGCGTTAAATGGCGGGATCAGCATTAACATTTACGCGCAGCAACGACGCCACGAGGCAAAGCGCACGGCTTTGTTCGCATTAGCCGACACAGCCCGCAAAAACAAGCCCCCCCCCCGTAATCACTTTAGCAGAACTTATAAGTGGCCGCGTAACCGCCGTAATATAAACCCGGAGGCGTATGCTCGGTTACATTGCCTGTATAGTCTGGGGCGGTGGTGAAAGTGGAGATGTGGGAGGCGTAATCAAGACCCGGCAAGCTACTTTAGCAGTAAGGCGTGCGCAGCAACGCCACACAACGCATGAAAATTTCAGGAACATTGTTCGCAATATGTAGCCTAATGAGTGAACGCAGACGGTTTGCCCGAAGGCAACAAGAAAAAAGCTCGCGAATAGCTGGAATCGCCCCTCGGCTTCTTTTTAATCATGCCGTCTCTGCTCTTCCGATGTCGGTTCAATTAGCTTCGCCGTTTGGGTCTGCGCAATGCGGCGCTTCTCCGTTGCAACAACCGACATTAACTCGGTCAGTTCATTACGAAATGGTCCGCGTTCTATCGGCGCTGCTTTTAGTCGAAGTAAAAAAGCCGAACGAAACTTGTAATGAAGGCAATTAAGACTCGCAAGAAAAAATTGAAAGAACTGCGGCGACCCGCATTGGAGCAATGCGAAAGCAAAACGTCCACATACTATATCGACGTGCGCGGCTATTCTGACGTCCACGTGCTATATCGACGTCCATGGCTATTTTGACGTCGAAGTGTAATTTTTGCGTGCAATTAATTAACTAATTAAAACCCACGAACCAAATTTTTCCCCGCAGCAAGATCTCACTACGCACTAACACAATCAAACTTTTGTGCATTTATCTTAAGTGGACGACACAATCGTGCTGACAAGTTTTGATGACGCGACATTCTAATGCATTCGCATTAAAAAAGACAAGACAAGCCTGAAGAATGAAGACAAGCCTTGCGCGTACCGAAGAGCTGGATAATACAACTGCAGCCCGAGACCTACTTCCACATGCTTAATTTTTAAGCAGCAGAAGCCGCAACAACGAAGACATTTTTTTTGTTAAATAATGAAGAACGTTCGAATATCGTATGAAGTACATATTCCGTGCCGTTTTCACGACGCTGGAATTCGATTCATATTCCTGACTACAAATTATGTACGTAATTAATGCAGAAACGATAGCCGTACTTCACTACACCCATCAATACATTTAGTTTTACTTCATTTCGCACATACATTACCCAGAAAGCACTTCATTAGGCCAACGGCGCTTTGACACAGTAAGAGTGCAAGAATTTATAACACATAGGAAAAAAAAAACGCCCCAAGGACGTACTGGAGCATCAGAAAAGTCACCGAAATTTTAGTCTCATTTGGCGTATGGGCGACCCAGCTGTCGACGCTGCTATATTACTGACGGGGTGGAACAGCAAGGTACTGTGTTGGCACGTGCAGCCCTTTGATGAGCAACCACTGGGAATAACATGCCGGTAAAAGAACCGCTGCCAAGCGATGCCAAGCGATATACATTTTGCGATGTTGCTAGTGTGTTGACGAAATTATACTATTAGATCTCCTTCTACTGCCCCCCTAATTCAGAGCTTCTTGCTAAAAAGAAAAAAATACACTTGTATGCGGTCAGCTTCCCAATTCCACATTCATATTCAAACAGAGCACTGCTCCACACATCTTTTAAGACGAATGCCTTTAAGCGCTCATACTCGCGGCCATGAGTCTGTCCGTCCGTCCAATACATCTGAAGTGAAAGTCCAGAAAAAAGATCCTAAAATATAGTGCACGGCGAGAATCAAACCACCATCCTTCCGTTCCATAGCCGAGCGTGCTAACCACTATGCTACGCCGACTTCCTACCGACGCATATGCAGTTCTCCTTGTCTAGCGTAAGGACGCTGGACAGCGTTGCGGGAAAGCTTTCCGCCTCATCGCATTTTAGATCACCAAAGTGCCCCCTCGAAATTTTTTAAAGCATAAGGCTGGCTTCAGCTAGACGGAGTTCTTTCGAGTAAGGCGTGTTTTTGAGCGCCAACTTATCATCAAAGAAAATGCACACAATCGCACGTAGTCTACACGTGCAGTGCGTATTTCTTTGCCTTCTAGTCCAATGTTCAGTTCGCTTCGAGCTCGAAAAAAAAAAAAACAAATAAAATGCCATACCCTAAAGATCTCCGCCGGGTCTGCCCCGGCAGGACATACGGCCGCAGATTCCCAAATAACTACCCCCACAAACGTTATCCGCACACGATGCCAGATCAAGAGCACGAGACGCAATCTAGCTCGCGAACCGTCTCGGAGCAGTCCAAGTGACACTGCCGAGGGGCTGCCCTTCTGCGAAGCCGAGCTCTACGCATCGCTCAGGAAGAGGGAGGAGAAGCAGCAGGAGCAAGTGAGCGGTATTCCGCCGAGACGGGCTGGAGCAGGACGTCCGGTGTCCGGCGATCTTTCTTCCTCAGCCACGAGTCGGATCGAGCTCTCACTGCCCCCGCACGGACGGCGCGCACGTCGGCGTCGCTTTCCGCTAATCTCCACGGCTGCGGAAGTGGGACGAACCGAAGCGCGTCTCTCATCGATCAGCACACGATACACACAACTCCCGGCACACGCCTCGGGGTAGTATACTGACGTGTACGACTCGGGAAAACGTCGCGTCGCGATGCAGCCCCCGGCAAAGGGAACAAGCCAGAAAGTGTAGAAAAAAATATAGTGAAATGAGAGCGTGTGGAACCGCCCAGGCAGCCCGCTCCAAGCGTCTAGGGGTCCCGATGACGTCAAGGCAAGAGTCAATTCCAGGAACCACGTCCATTTGAACCCATCGACTGCTTTCCCGTATTATATCCTTCAACCATTTTCTTTTATTATATCTTAAACGGCGCCATTTAAAGGTGAATAGTAGCACTTGATTTTTAATTATTTTCGTTATTTATAAATAATGTCAACCCTCATTTGAGGGCCATTACAGGGAGAAACAATGACGAAGAAAAAAAATGCACATACATGGTCTGTTCTGAGAGTAGTAGGATTCATTTTTTTTTAAACAAAATTTATTCAAGAGAATAGTACAAACGATTACAATTTTTCAAGGTAGCACCCTTCCGCACCTACACGCTGCTGCCAATGAGTTTTACAGTTTTCGTGCGCCTCCAGGAAGGCCTGGACCGGAATGCTGTTTAGCTCCCTCGTCAAGGCCTGCTGAACCACCTCTACCGATCCGTGATGTTTCCCCTCGAGCGTCGATTTTATTCTCGGGAATAGAAAAAAGTCTGGCGGGACCAAGTCGAGGCTCTAGGGGGGCTAAGGCAGGTTGCCGCCTTGTGCTGGGAAAAAATCGGGGTCCTCATTCACATGATGAAGAAGATCCTACCGGTTGGCCTTTTCCTCCTCTGACAACACTCCCGGCACCAACTTCGCGCACGCTTTCCTCACGGATAAGTTTTCTGTCACGATCTCAAAAACTTGGGTTTGAGGAATGCTCAAGTCATCATAAATCATTATGATACTCATTCTACGATCACTGTTAAGTAAATGTTCCACTCGCTACACATTTTCCTTGTCTTGCTGGTCGAAGGGCGTCTGGAGTGGTCGTCTTCCTCCACTCTTTCCTTACCTTCTCGGAAAAGCTTGTGTCACTCAAAAACACCTGATCTACCCATGGAAGCGTCACCGTAGGCCTCCTTAATCATGTTGTTAGTCTCTTTGCCCGTTTTACCGAGATTTACTCAAAATTTGATCGTGTATCGCTGATCCAGTAAACGCTCGACGATCCTGCGTGACGAGACGTTTCGACAGGGGTTCGCAGTACAAGCGACCTCCTCTCTTCAACAGCCGAGAGCCGACTGCCGATTTTCCCCAGCATTCCCAATATCCCCCTTCAGCGATCCTGCATGCGCAGACCGACTCTGGTCCGCCCGTTCGCCCAGGAAAAAACCAGTCCTACTACTTCAGAACAGACCCTGTATGTGCAAGAACGAACAAGACTCTTCGATCATACAATACTAGAGAGCATAAAAAGGCAACACAATTTAAATTTTTTTTTGTAATCGGCCAAGCAGTTTCGAGAGCTGCTTGCTGCCAATACCGCGTCACCTTGTCAGATTATCAGTGTCTGCTAGAGATTACTGTAAGCATGTAGCCTATAATTCTAGCTCGATTGATTTGAAAATACATAATTAAAACGGAGAACGAGAGAAAATCTCAGCGAACGCGACCATTGGCTCTTCGATGACGGAGAGAACGCTGAAAGAGAACAATGTAACTCGGGACAAAGAGACGTTTCACAAGGCTGAAAGCAAACTGAGGCACGCCACATATAGTATTCTAATACAGCGGCTGCCGTTAATACACGCAAAGAAACGGGGAAAAAAACGGAGGAATACTCACCGAATCTTCACCTCCCGGGATAACCACTCCTCGTGCCTGTCGAAGCTGATAAGGATGGCGGCGATTTCCTGGACGAAAAATGGGAAAGGGAAAGACAATTTAGACACTTGTTTGTGTCAGCTGCTAGAAGCTGAACACTACATTTTTCGCTATGTTCTGGTGTACATAGGGTAATTTCAGCCCGTTCCTTTACTTTTTTTTTCATGAATGAAAGTACAGCGGGCGACTCGGCAACCAGTCATAGGGGAACGATAGGCCTAAGCCTAACGTTGCGCCCATGCATCGTTAAGCCCATGCAGGTGCAAGGCATGGAAAACAAATAGGAGCGCGAATATGCAATAAAAAAAAATTGCGAGTACTTTGGTGCGCACAGAGTACAATTTTCTCAAGACGTAATCCAGTTTTTTTTTTTTTTTAACGTGCAGGCTGTCAAATCACACAGCGCGTTATCAGAATGGGCGGTGGTTATGTACATTAACGATCGCTCAAAAAGAGCACCACCTCGAGAAGAGCGATACCTTTCAATTTAGCGCACACATTTAGATCACAGGAAAAAAAAAAAAACGAATTACGACGAAAATGCGTAAGGTGGCAAGTTACAGGCTGGCTGGTACGAGTTGATGTTAGTCGGTAATGCGACGGAAACTCTTATAGGGTGGTTCTAGTCTCGCCACCCAGGAGAGAGGAACGTCTTTTTCACGGCTGTAACTGCATACGGCACTGACACCTCTAAAACGAAAACGAAGAAAAAGAAAGAACCGGAATATGACTGATTCAAGCGAACAAAATATTAAAGAGCCCGGATAATCCTCTCTTTCTACAAACGACAGCATAGACAAATCTGCTGGACGTACAGTCTAAACAGAAAGGGGTAGAAAGAGAGTAAAGAAGCGCATTGCCTTTTATAAAAGGGAGTGCGCTAGAGGACAACTTTACTCCCTTTTCACTTGCATATAGGAGTATTCGTGTTTAGAGTGCAGCATATTGCGGACAACGAGTGAGCGAACACGCAAATCTCTACGCGGAGGCGACAGCAATCCAACTCCTCAAGCAACGCAGGCGGCTACAACAACAACGCTGACAGAGTTCCTTACAAGAAATGGAGGTTACAGAACACATTCGTTAGCATTATATAAATTTTCAATCCGTCTTTGTTGGCCTTCCGCAAAAAAAGTGAAGATACTGGACAAGAATGCTTTCGTAAGGCTGCCGCAAAAGACGCTGAGGGGGGGGGGGGAGGGGGGGGGGGGGGGGGGGAGGGGGGGGGGGGAGGGGGGGGGGAGGGGGGGGGGACTCACACGCGCATTCGCCGCGACAGCAGACTCGGTCCCAAGGCCGTTGCGCCGAAAAGGAAAACAGACTCGCTAGATGGAAGCGCTTACACGTTCCGCGTCGGCGGTTCAGTCTTGAGGAGACAACAACCGGAAGCCTCGCATGGAATTGCCCGGAAAAGCGGAACGCGTCAGCAACAAGAGAAAGCCCCGCGCTGGTGCCGGAGCTTTTCGCTGTCGCCGACTCGGCGCCTATACGCGACGGTTGGCTGAGTTGTTAAAAACTCGGCAGTCGCGCGTCTACCAGCATTAGCGCCAGCGGACGTTCTACGCAGCTCGCCACTTGGTGACAGTTGCCGTCGCCAGGGTGTGCTGTTACTTGTCTGCGAGACAAGCTGCCGTCTTATTTCTCCGATAAGTTAAGAGAGACGAGGCGGCAAAAAAAAAAAAGTAAGTCCGTACATGCAACGCTGCGCTTAAGGGGACTCGAGTTTCGAACGAAGCGTAGTACGTAGCCCGACCGCATGCATAATTTGTTGCTCACCGCCTGCGCGCACTATATTCTAAATACATAACACGAGGCGCATGCGCGAACAGGCCGGGTTGAATGACTACTCGCGTTGAGAATGCACGCGGATGCCAAAGCTGCCAACGCCTGTGAGCCATACGCGTAGGAGGACGTAGAGGAGTCCATCTTTTCAGAACTATAGGAAAACAAGCCGTCGTAGTGACGAAATATGAATAGAGGTGAATTTTTTTTTGTATTACAACGCAGTGTGTTCCCCGAGGCACGAAGGGGCCTTGTGTCGAAAGCTCGAGGCCTCCGGCAGTAGCGGGCCGACCGATGTGCGCCGCATCGTTCCACGACATCATCCCCAGGAAATGGAGTTCTGTAAGCCGCCAACGTTGCGGTAAATTGATCGCACCCTATTCAAATGTATTAGACCAAAGGTCCAGCTGCTGACGCTGAAGCACCAATTCCCTCCAGGCTGCGAGGAGCGCGGCGCGAGACTGTACTGAAAACTATTTGCGAAGTGCCCGCTGGGTATGGCTGCATACCGAGTGACCAGTGCGCGGACGTGCCCCCCCCCCCCCCCCCCTTCCTCCCCCCCTCCCCCGGAGTGAATGTCGAAAGTTGTTTCGCAAGCTTAACATATCAATACTCGCAGCCGCGCTTATTGAGACACAGAGAGAGCAAAGCCAGTTGGCGACATTAAAGACTATATACCTGGTGTTTCAGCGAACACTTTCAAAAATTTTCAAAAGTAGGCTTTTTGGGATAAAAATATGGCTTTTGCGGCATATTATTAAGTGTTGGCGGACACCAGAAGACCGGTGAATCGTCTTAAGCAGACAGCCGGTTAACTAATTTTTAATAATTAACTTTTTAACTAGTAGTGTTAGGCGCCTAGCTGCAATCAGAGATATGTAGCCGGTCGTTAGTAATAGCCATACGAGTTTTTAGAATTTCGAAAACGCGATTACCCTCGGCGCTGTGGCTCGACAAAATTTGGTTTTCGACTAGTTACGCGCACTGGAAAGGTTGCTTTGCCCGCATGCTTTCGAGAACGCATGTATTTTCGCACGATGCAGCCAGACTTTGTCGATCCAGAGCGGCGAGGATAATTGCGTTTTCGAAATTCCAAAAACTGATATGGTTATTACTACAGGCCGGCTACAAATATCTGATTGCAACTAGGAGCCTCACGCTACTAGTTAAAGAGTTAATTATTAAAAATTAGTCAACCAGCCGACTACTTAAGACGATTCACCGGTTTTTTGGTGTCCGCGAACATTGGAAATACTATGCCGCAAAAGCCATATTTTTACCCCAAAAAGCCTACTTTTGAAAATTTTTGTAAGTGTTCGCTAAAACATCCGGTATAGTCAGCTCGGTTCCGCTGACTGACAGTACGAACCCGTTTTTATGCCGAAGGGCAGCTTTAGAAAGAACGCTCGAGGGGGGCTAGGTGCTGAAAGCAGGCGCAATGCTACAGAACTTGGTGTAACACGTAGCACTAGGGCAACAGCCAGCAAGTTGCCGCCAAAAAGGACCCCCCCCCCTTCCTCCCTATTCCTTTTCTTCCAGCTGAGAAACTGCCATATGACAGAGAGGCCAACCTATACAAGCGTTTACTGGTTGCGCAATGTTGTGAACTGACAGCTTTACTATCATCGCTTGAGTACTGTGGTGGCTTGGCGGCTCAGAACGTGTCCACGGCAGGGGTTGGAAACTTCCTACATATACCGTTCTCTAGCCTATTCAAACGTCAGCGCCAATTCCTCCCACAGCGGTCGGAGTAAAGCCAACTGGAGCGTCTTATCGTTGTTATGGTAACAGTATAGCCTTGCCGCACAGACTATGTTCGCCTCTATCCTTCAAGTAACACAGCACTCGTCTTGGATATGAGGTTCCGTACTCGTTTCCTACGAGAAATTCCTGGCTTCGTGTCCGGTCCTTGGAACTTCTTTTTTTTTTTCTGTTTGTGCGACGCAGAAAGACCACGCACACAAAGTTGAAATCGCTCACTGCGGCCAGCAACGATATCGAATTAAAAGTGCTGTAGGTTTCGTACTCTCTGTGAATCCATCACATAGCCGCGAGAAAAGGAACGAAAGGAGAATAAAATAAGGGCACAGAAAGAAGTACTAAGCCAGCGCTCGTCTAAAAAAATAAAATAAAAAAGGACGTGCACTACGCAGTCAGAGAAAAAGAGAGCTTGGTCGGGTTGTCCGTTTCGTTTATTCACGCAGTAGTTTTGTATTGCGAAATGGAGACATTAGTCGTGCACCCCTCGCACTACGCCTTCCGACGTGCCGTTGGAAACTGAGGACGATGGCCGTAATGTGGAGTTATGTGCCGGCAACTTCGGCTACGACGGCGTTAACACCAATGTGAAAGTCAGTAGGCGGTTGCAACTTTTAAGAAGGCGCTACCGGGAATAAACTATGTAGTGCCCCCACTTCTGCCTCATACCTTACACGTTTCATGGCGGTTTGGCTCTATTCGTCATTTAATTTTTTTTTTTTTTTGCAAAGGGAAGAAGAAACTCTGCGTAAATTTCGAGAAAACGAGACATTGAGTGATAACCCGTATGCAAGTTATAACGAGCTCCTACATAGCCCTCAAAAACGACGAAAAGAACATCTGGGTCAGTTGAAATACAAGCAGACGTGGAAGCATCGCATAAACAGGGCGCGGAGCATGTGCTTACGTATGTAAGCTAACAGACATCTGCAGAAGCAGCGCCGCAAAAGAAAGTTCTCCGCAAGATGAGTGAAAGAGCACCAATCTGAGAGGGCGTCAAGCAAGAAGGAGTTTTTTGTTTGTTATTTATTTATTTCATGCATACAAGAGATATTCACAGGATTGAATTTGAAAGAACTAGCCGTAAGAGCAACCCAGTAACCGGTGACTTGCTGACGGCGTCGTCCTGCTGAGTACGCAATTGAGGGCATGAATTGGAGGGCGTGATTGAGGACTCAACAAGAGAAGCTCAAGGACAGGTTTAAACATGAATGCGAAGAAAGCTAAAATAACGTTCAACCATGGCTAAAAAGGAACAACAGTTCGCTATACACATCAATGTACTGAGAATAACAGAGAGCACCTCTGTCCAGCCCAAACAGTGACCGCAGATTCGGACCATACTAACACACGCACACAACTACGATTAAAATGAAAACGGGTTTGAGAGCATTTGGCAGGGGCTCTGAAGTTATGAACACAGCTTAGCAATACCGCTCAAATGAAATGTATGCAGCGGTTTTATCCTGCTATACTCAGCTACAACTCAAGAACGAAGCGGAAAACACCACTCAAAGGAGGCCCTCCAACATATGGCGTCGAATGATTGTCATGACGTCAAGGTTAATCCGCGGAGGCACCTGACAGCCACATGGAATGCCACGCTAAAGGATTAATCACGATGTCGTAACAAATGGTCGACGCCATGGGCTGGAGAGCTTTCTTTGAGGGCTGTTTTCAGTTTTCGTTCTTGAGTTGTATTAGAGTGTAGTATAGGCCTGTAACATGGAGGCGAACGAGAAAGCTTGAAATCAGATTGGGAACAGCGTGGCGATCAAAGGAAAGGAACGGAAGTGACCGAGGAAGAGATAGCACAAGAGTAGCTTTGATTAAAAAATATAGCCGAAGGTATACGTAATGCAGGAAACAGGTAAATGATGACCCGTTAGGGTAACAGATTGGATGGTAATGTACAGTCGGCTGCGCCGAACGTAGCCGGGCAGATGATATTTGAGAATCTACGCCGACAAAGCGGCCGCGAATGGGATGGGATAGGACTAATTGAAAATCAGTGTAAGAGGATTTGTGCTCCGGTGGAAACATCCCGGCTACTGCAGCTGCTGTTGCTCGGATGATGACGATTCAAATTTTAAACACCGCAGATCGTCGAGCCCCCTGTAGCAGTCAGTATACTTACTCAGAGCGCGGCTCGAAAGTTATTGAGTGTGAGCTCTACAGATACGTAATTGCACAACGCGCTGGTATGCACGTGCCTTAATTTTCGAAAATTGCTCACAGCAGTTGACTGGATATTGAGCAGTTGACAGCAGTTGACTGGCAGTGTGTTATGCAACCGGAATAATCAAAGAACCGCTCGCGAGACACCGAGTAAAACGACAAAAAAGAAATCAGTGAGGAAAAGAGGTTGACGTTGCATCACATACACGACTGCACCTTTAAGGTCGCCGTGGCAACGAGGGAGCGCTAAAAGAGAAAGTCGAAGGCGAGGAAATTATCGCCCTTTATGAATCCCCCAAGATAGATAGGCGGCCTCTTGCCGCGAGTTTCAGCGCGCACCGGTGCGGGGGTGTTCGCTCTGGCGACCGAATAATAAGCGCTCGCGTAGATAAGCTTCCCGCGATTCACGCGCACATCGCCGTTATGCGAGGACGCCCGAGATAGATAAATAAGGCACGCACTAAGAACAACGCAGCAATAAGGCAACAACGCCATCGGAAACTTTCCGGTGGCTTGGCGTGGCCTTCGCGTGGCTTTTGTGCGAACGAGAGGCGAGGCGAACGCATTTTAGGCGCGGGGGCTTACGTGCGCGTTTCAATAGGCCTAATCTTCGCCGCGTTCCGGCACGCTGTAAAGCGAATAACGCCGCCAAGCCTGGGTTTTCTGGCCTTCCCGTCAGAAGAAGGTCCTCGCGTAGTTTAGGACGTCCGTCATTCTTTTTCGCTGTAAACTATCACGTGGTGCGTGTGCTCACGTTTAATCGTCTCCGGACGCTCACAAATTGGACTAATTTTCTCTCTTTAACCGCGTAGTAATAGTTAATTTTCCTCTGCCAGATTTTTACTTTTTTTTTTGCGAGACAGGGTCCAGTAACAGCGAAAACCTGAAAGTTAACTCTTACTCCAAAATTTCATCGCGTGGGCCTTACAGGGCTAATATGATTTTTCAAATAACATTCTCCCCCCCCACCCTAAGATGGAGATTCCGATGCGCCGGTAAAGCTTCCGACGTTCATTTTCTTGCTTTCACGTTTTTCAAGCACTACTGGAAAAAAGAGCAAAGGTGGCTCACGACTTATTAATTTTTGGCTATGGGGGAGTCTATGGTGGAGGGCTCCAGAAGAATTCCGACGTTCCTTTAACGAGCATAGAGATCTCGGCACATGGGTGGTATTGCATTCTGCGTTATTGAAATGGACCCGCTGCGGCCGGAATCGAGCCCGCAACCTTGTCGTCAGCAACCGAACACCTATATAGAGTCATTAGTTAACTGCTTCCTCCATTTTTTTTCTTTTGGCTTGTTGTCATGTTTTGACGAAGACGGAGAAAGAAAGAGTGAAAAGAAAAAAAAAACCAGAAAACATGCTAAGAAAATAAAAGGAGGAAGAAAGGGAGAAAGTAAGAGGAAAACGAAGAAAGGGCATAGAAAAAAAGAAAGAGCTCATTGTTTAATATGCACAGTGCTGGCACTGAAACCGAGGAGTTCGTTTCCAGGCGCGACCAGCGGCGTGCGATTTTCTTCGCTTTGGCGCCGTGATCGACTCTACGACCGACCGTGTGTGAGCGAGACCCGGCGAGAACCTATGGCTTGAAAGCTGATCGAAGCTTTCCGCGAGCATTACATCTTTATTAAGCATACTAAAAGTCTGTACCATACAGCAGGAAAAAGAGACGTCCGCTTTCTTTCCGCAAAGGCCCCCTCCTCCCTTTCTGGATATGATTCTCACCGATTAATCTCGTAAGCGGTAAAACAGAAGGTTATCGTTAGGTTAGCCGTAACTTCAGTACGGCGAAGTTTAGCAAGCGCGTTTCAGCAAAATTCGGAGAGATCAAACCAAACACACTTCAGTAATGACGGAGTAAGAAAAAAAAAATCACTCCTCTCCCACCTTGCTAGTGAAGACGCGCAACACGCAGGCAGAGTAATATTCCACCACGCGATTTCGATCGAAGAGGCGCTCTGCGCCAGGCTCGAAATATTCCCGTCCGCGCTTATCGCGGACATGAACGGAATTTTATAGCGAACTCTGGTCGCGACGAGAACGCTTGACTACGATCGAAATCTTTTCCACGCAGAAGGGACTGCACGCGCGCGCGCGCGTTTGTACCGTCAGCCCAGGCAGTGCTGTACTCGTGTTGCGTTATCGGAGGGTAGCGAGAAACATCGCGAGGAGTTGAGGCGAGACTGACAGAAAAAGAAAGATAGAAATATAAAAAAGTGGGAAGGAATTTGCACTCGTGAGGCGAGAACGCATAGTTCGACGAAGAGATGTCTCTAACAAGAGGTCTAATAAGCCAGTCTTTCAGTTACACGAAACTGCGCGGTTTCACAACGATCACCGCCGCGAAAGTGAGAAGGCCCAGTACAAGCGGCTAGCACGCAATTTAGAGCGGCTTAGCCGCTGAGGAGTCAATAAAGGGAGCAATGACGCGGCGTGCAAAGGAGCGTCTGAAGGTACGGCTGACGGTAAGGCCTTCACAGGACGCCTCGGCTAGAATCGAATAAAGAAAGAAAGAAGGAAAGAAAGAAAGAAAGAAGGAAGGAAAGAAAGACAGAAAGAAAGAAAGAGAGAGAGAGAGAAAGAAAGAGAGAAAGAAAGAGAGAAAGAAAGAAAGAAAGAAAGAAGGAAAGAAAGAAAGAAAGAAAGAAAGAAAGAAAGAAAGAAAGAAAGAAAGAAAGAAAGAAAGGAAGAAAGAAAGAAAGAAAGCAAGCAAGCAAGCAAGCAAGCAAGCAAGCAAGCAAGCAAGTAGTCAGAAGCCGCCAATATCGGCGTCAACACCGATCGAAGTTCGAGACGGCTTGCTTGCGCAAGTGGGCGACCGCGCGCGCACTGACAGACGCCAGACGGGCATCCGAGGCCAGCAGATATGGGACAGATCATCCTCCTCCTGGCTGGGCGAGGTCTGTGCGCCGTCTTTTTTTGCCGGATCCCCGGACGCAACCAGTGACGCAAGATGGCGGTGGCTGTCGGCGGCAGGCGCGCGCGGGCGACGACGCCACAGTCCGGGATGTCGGCGGCGAAAAGGATGAGCTCTGCGCGTTGCGAGAGGCCGCCTTTGTTCGGGCGTCACGCTGTCGAAAACGGACGCGCGCCGACGCTTCCAGCGCAGCTTGCCACGCCTCTCTCTGCGGGCGACAACGACTCCGAGTTTCATAAAACTCGCTTTTTAGCGCCCGGATCGGATGGAGTGTGTAAAGAGGATTGCGATAACGTATATACACTGCACGCCCGACTGCGCTGCGAATTTTTGCTTGAGACGTGAACACGCTTCGTGGAGATGCACTTAAGCCTCGACACCGCCGCTTTTGTAACAGAAGTTGCCGGCACGTGCCGAGTTAATAACAACGACGAACAATGCGAACGTGCTTGGAAGACTGTTGCAGGAAATTCAGCAACAAAGTAGTATAGTAGCAGTGAAGCTCCAAACGATAAACACAACTAACATATATAAATGCGCATGCCAACGCCGATTACAAAAGTGTGGCGTCGTAGATTGGTCTGGATGTCTACCCTAGCATTGTCGACGACCAGCTCCGTCCCATCCGACTGCTGCAAGGCATCTGGCAATAGAGCAGTGCGCGCGACAGTGGCGCCACCTTAGCGCATGCGCAGTAAGCCACCAACGAACGACGGCCGTAGGCACACACGAGGCGGCTATGGGGCGACTTGGATTGGCTAGTCATGACTAATTAGTCATTACCGATAGCTAACTAGTCATGCTTGGTTAATGACTAACAAGTCCTGGCTAATTAGTTGACGAATGGTTAATGACTAGTTAGTCACGACTATTTAGTTGATGACTAACTAGTCCTAATTGATCAATGACTAACTAGTCATGACTAACCAGGCATGACTAAGGACTCACGACTAACTAGTCATGACTAGTTAATGACTAGCTAGTCACGCCTAACTATGACTAACCAGTCATGATTGATTAATGTCTAACTAGTCATGACTAATTAGTTGATGACTGATTAATTACTAGTTAGTCATGACCAGTAATGACTAGTTATGACTTTCACTTCAGATGTAACGGACGAACGGACGGACAGAGTAATGACCGCGAGTATGAGCCGTTAAAGGCTTTCGCCTTAATACTTGATATGCTTGTTCGGATGGCCCTATCCATAGCCTCAGCGTCCGCGCATCTATCGGGGTGAAATGCAAAAGTGGCAGTTTGTCAAGTTTTCACACTTTGCAAGAAAACACAAAATGATCATCAGAAACAAACTGAAAGGTATCGGAAGAGAGGTAACTAACCAAGACTTCAAACCCAATCTCAGGTTCGTGACTACTCCGTCCCGCAGAGTAGCAGTGCTGACAGCTTTTTCGAGCTCACAGGAAAAGAAGTACCCTAAAGACAGCTCTTCTAGGACTAAAACACATCAGCGAGGACCCCAGACGAGAAGAGAATGAAAAACAAACAAACAAACAAACAAACAACTGAGTATACAAAATACCACCAATAATACAAAACCCAGTCACCCCCACCCCTACCTTTTAACTGAATACACATCTTGGCTGCCGTTCCTGCCTGCTTTGAAAACCAGAAGAGCCGTTCATAAGTAAACGTCACAATCGGGGCACGACCAAGCTTGCATATGTCCACACGTCGATAAACAGACGTGCGAGGTCTTTATGTTTCTGTGTCTGTTCCCTGGCACTTTTCGAGTTTTTGCTCGCAAAATGGATGCCTTTTATTGTGAACACTTTGCCTTCCATACCTCGCCGTACTACATCAACCTAGTTGCCCCCATTCTGCCAGAGCGCACATCAAAAAACCGGAACCGCTCTGGAAGGATACGTTCACGCACACAACTACGGCAATGATAACATCGCACCGAGCACAGTACATCGAAAGTGGCATAACAGAAGCAAAACGCAGCGGATCGGATCTATTTTCATTGTAAACATTGCTTCTGCACAGTAATTAAGCATTCGCCCCTACAAATGATTCGTGAGACTCACAGTGCCCTCACTAATCCACCATTACGAAACAGGTCGTTTGGATAACTGCATAACAGCGCAAAACAGTAGAATTACGACAGCGCGACCAACCGGAAAAAAAAACCAAAGATGGCTTTATCGAAGCACTGGTAATCACTAAAGTCCATGAAGAAAACACTGCGGCTCCGAAGGAAAAAAAATTTTAAGAAAGGTTACGATTGCCCCTAATGCGAACTTTGTTTTTATTTTTATTCGAGCAGTCTGCCATGAGGCATAAGTTGAGAAAAGGGGGAGTGGAATGTAGGTTACAGAAAGTTAAAAGAAGGAGTGTAGACCAGTTTCGGCGAGACTTCGAACGCAGCTTTGTTCCTCTCTTGGCTCACGTTTTGCTTTGCTGGGTCGTCGGCACGTCTGGCGACGATATTAGTTTGATAGTAGTATTGGTTGATGAAGACAATGTGCAATGCCCAGCGCGCGAGAATGTGGATGTTAATTCGATAGCAGTATCAGTTGAAGACGACGATGTGCGATGCACAGCGCGAGAGTGTGTTGCAGTGTACGACGAGGCGTGATCGGCGGCGGCGATAGCCTAGTTTGACGGTCTTCGGTAGACCACCACTACACTACCATTTGTTGATGAACCTTATATGTTATCTTTAATTGGATTACACAGCCTGTGGAAAACACGCACGATGGACCGACATTGTGAATCTGTTGTGAATTGTACGCCAAGACCCAATATTAACCGGAGTGGTACTCACTCTTAGTGCTGTGTTGTTCATTGCCTTTTTTTAAGGCGAAAGCCTTTAATGGCTCATACTGTCGTTAGCAGACGCTGTCGGCAGCCGTGTCGACAGACGCGTCGGCAGATCTGTCCGCCTTTCGGCGTCACTGCTTAGAAATAAACTGCGCCGAGGGTGGGAATCGAACCAGAGCCTTTGTCATTTGAAGCGGAGCAATACCACTCCGCCACGAAGGCTCAAGGTTGGATCATGAATAAAGGCGCATCTAGTGAATGCATGGGTTTCATAAATAAAATAAAGGGAATAAAGGGAAGGAAAGGAAAAATAAACAATACAAATAAAATAAACAAAAATAAAAATCAGATATGAAAATAAAAATAAGAAGCTATAAAAATAAGAAAAGAGCAAAAAAAAAACAAAATATGAAAAATAAGAAATAAATAAAAACAAACAGTGCGCCAGGAAACGCTTTCGCCTTGCAGCACTTTAGAGAGCCAAAGTGCCCCCTGAATTTTTCTAGTTTTGTTGCTTAGACATGTCGTTTTATGATGTATTCGCTATGTGCTCCGAATTGACTCTTTTCTCGTGCTTCGTTGCTTATGTGGGTTGATGAACCACTCGCTGTCTTCTTAATGTTTGTAGATGGCTCATGTACATAAAACATCGCATAATTGTAATAAATACCATGTTGAAAAAAAAAAAAGATAGCCTAGTGCTTTCGTGCAGTGGCCAGCGAAGCTGATCTGTTCGCGGCTCCGCGGGTTCGAATCCCAGCCCCTGCAATGCTTTTATTTTGATTTATTTATGGTTTGGCTCGGTGACACCGACGGCGGTGACGCGGCTCAACACACGAAAAGGCGCTGAAGAGTTGCGCTCAAAAACGCCTCCGGCGTTAGACTCATGGAACTCGCGTAGCTCGACGTTTCTTCACCACGCGAGACTAAAGCGAGAAGAATGGAACGGTTCTTCGGCTGGCGAGGTGCGTGGCCTTTCGAATGGCGTTGCCGCTCCAAGAATGGGGCGCTTCTTTTTTTCGCAACATCACCCCCGCCACTGCTATTCGGGCACGCGCGGGTTCGTCTGAGTTTACCGAGGGTGGCGCAACTGAAAGAATATCCCTGAGCAGCCGGGCAGCCTTGCTTTCAATTACCTAGTCGCCCACTGCTGGGGATCGGGGGGGGGGGGGGGTGGGGGGGGGAAGGGGGGGGGGGGCACGAAGTGCAACAAAAGACCTGGTTGCCGCTATAAAAGGGACACCTCCGGCCACCTCGATAACTTGTTGGACCGGAGCAAGCTGAAGATGGAGGGGAAAAAAAATGGAGGCGTCGAACTCTCGAGCTTTGTTCGTCTCGCCGCTCGTCATCCTTTTTGCTTGTGCGCGTGCGCACACGCGCGCTCGAAAGTAATTCGAAACTGACGTGGTCGCAAATTTATTACTTTTGCACGATCCTCTGAGTTTTGACATCGTGCACTGAAGAAGACACGCGGGTAAAAAAACTGCGACATTTGTCTAAAGATTGTATTTTTGGCGTTTGCTTGCTTTATTATGCTTTACGGTTTATGGGGGTTTAACGTTCCAGAGCGAATCAGACTATGAGAAACGCCGTAGTGAAGGGCTCCGGAAATATCGACCACCCGGGGTTCTTTAACGTGCACTTACATCGCACAGCACACGGGCCCCTAGAATTTCGCCTCCATCGAAATTCGACCGCTGCGGCCAGGATCGAACCCGGGCCTTTCGGGTCAGCAGCCCATCTCGATAACCACTAAGCCACCGCGGTGGCTCCTCCTTAGGGATATTCCGCGATAGCGTAATGGGTGAATTCCCATACACGCAGAAGCTCACTCTCTACTTTACATTCATAGATGCCTGGGTGTCCTCTTACCATTCCCACAATGGCGCAGTGATGCAGCGGTTAAACGATGCGCCACTACCCTTCGATGGCAGGTGCTCCCAGCGGTGGGCCTTGTGCGACCCAGGTTGCTCTTCCCGAGCGACCAATCATTAAGCGCCACCTGCCACGGTGGGCAGATTGTTGACAATCAGGTTGGCAGTTTGTGATGACGTCACAAGGTCACGTGACTTAGGTGGCCCACCTGCCTCCTAGGTTGCTCTCTGGGCACCACCTGTCAGAGTTATGCCCGTGAATTTTCGCTCACAACACCGACAACGCCGACACCGGATTTTCTGCGGAACGGGGCCTTTAACGCTATTGCGTTAAAATTAGGTATTTTTTAGTGCTGTCGCATGTCTATACTGATGACATATTAGGTGCACAAGAACTCTCCTACATTTCAAATGTATGACTTGCTAAAATCGAGCTATGAAAAATAGGCAAAAATTGGCGACAGACTTAAAAAGAACTACGGAAATACTATCAACTAGAAAGTTTTCGAACAGATAGAAAAATATATTAAAAGAGGTGGTTCTGGAGCATGTCCCCTGAAGTGAGAGGTCACGCACTCTGCTGCGATTGCGAACAGGTAAAGAAAGGAGGCTGAAGAACAGCAAAGCGCTCAGGTGCGGCGCGTTAGGTGGCAGTTTGTTTTTCTCCGCTCGTTCCTACATATTCCGTACATAAAATAAACAAAAAATGGCCGACTTCAGAAAAAAAAAGAGGCTGGCGAAGGAGGCTCTACTGAGGCCGGGAAATGAACTTTAAAACGGATTAGCAACGGTCACTTCGGATCGCCTTTCAAGCCGCTAGTGTCGAAGCTCGAGTTAGAACTGCGCTCGTCCACAGTAACTACGTCACCTTCGACCATGCACCGAACAGCAGTGTTTCGGAGCCACAAAAAAAAAAAAAAACGTACTACTAAATTTCGTCGTCACTCTCCATGGCAGTGAAATTAATTGCCGCGCTTTTCCACGCCTGCCTGTACTAGCATTCCAATCACAGGACTGTTAGACTGGCACTCTAGTTCCAATCAGAGTTCAGGTCGTGGTCCATCAGTTGCTTTCATTAAGTTCAATCAGAATGTGCTAAGCGTATGCCTGATTAAAAATTCTCTTTACGCTTGAGGCACCAAACCAAACTTCTACTCCCATAGCAGACATTCATTTAAGAGACGCTAGGATCGAGTTAACCGACAAGAATAGGATCACTGAGGCAAACTTTGCACAAACAGTACTTAAACATAGATCCCGCAAATTACACAAGTATGCCAATGTTCTGCAGTAAATGGCACCGGAAACAGTTAAGCTCAATTGCAGCCAAAACCACTGCGCACTATATCTGCTCGGAATAGACTTAACAACGAGAGGGCAGGTCACGAAGCACTGAACTACAACTAATGCGCGTGGCGTTCCGGTTAGAGCTATTATTAACTCTTTCCCTACCATGGGGAAAATGACCATTTTCTGAAGGTTTCAGTACATTTTTTTTCTGTAAAAACTATTTCATTCAATATTGATTGCAATACCCAAAAACAGAGCTGAATAAAAGTGCTTTCTATTAATATACGTTTAAACAACAAATTACATGTTGCAACAAAAAATTTTATTTGCTAAAAACGAGATTTTAGAAGAAAATTCAACAAAATTTGCAAAAACACGCCTGTATTTAAAAATAAAAAAATGATAAAAATTTTCTGGAATATGCAAAATGTTTGTTACTCTATTGGCCACTCTCTGCAAAAAAAAAAAAAAATCATTTCTATCTTGAATAGTATTGTTGCTACAGAACAATAACTGGAAACCCTATTGTTGTGCATCGGAGCGCGGCCGCCTGCGTTTCAGGCTGGTGTCCATCATCACCGATGTGAAAACTGAATCATCTTCAGCATCTTGCAACATTTTCAGGCTCGTTGTTGCACAGGACGTCGATTAAATCACTCGCAGACGAAACGGAGTCCTGAGATTTGCTATGTCTTAGAGCACGTGCCCAGCATGCGGAGGGTGCCAAGCGACTTTGATGGTACCGCATCTTCGGAGTGCGTTCAAAAAATGCCGTTCTGTGGGGGCAAAAAAAAAAAAAAACTATATCGGAAACAAAACTTCCGTTCTCCGGCTACAAGCCAGATGCGCATCGTGCCTGTAAGCAACGCGGAAGGCTCAGAAGTCGAGCGGCGAAGGCATCATTTGCGGGCAACATGGCGGGCAATGAGCGCAGGTCCGCGTCATCATTTCTTCGCAGCGCGTGAGAAAGTGCCCCCTCGCGGGACAAAAGAAAACTACATTGGAAATAAAACTTTGGTTCCTGGCCTACAAGCTACATCTGCAGCGTGGTCATTAGCAACGCAGAAGGTTCTGAAATCGGGGCATGAAATGATCGTTAGCGGGCTAACGATGCTCAATGGGCGCGGTAGGGAAAGAGTTAATACGTATGGAACTCATTTCACTGTAGGGTCATTTTAGAGCGTCTACAGGACTGGGCAACTCGTTCCCGTTCACATGTCAGCGGCACTGCTCAGTAATCACTGCATTGCTGCATTGTTTCACTCGCTGCCAGCTCTGGCAATCCAACACGAAAACGGCATAGGTAAATCAATAATAATACTAAAAAAAAAAGGGTCAAGGACTGAAAACATTTCGCGACGGAAGAGAAACTGAAAGTCAGAATGATCGCCTGGGCACGTATTCTAAAAAAAAAAAAATAATCTTTCTTTGCTTTTGTGCGAATCGTTAGCCCTGCCTTCGATGCCGGAACTGCGGCGAATAACGCTGCCTGCTTGGCTGTCAGTCATGAGCCACATGGTGGGGACAATCGCTTCGCTGTCGCGACGATAGTGGAACAAATAACCGGGCGCTCTTTGAAGCGCCTTTGCACGCATTAGTGTCGACTATGTGCATCGCGGAAAACACTACAAGACGTGAAAACTGCGACCGGACGGTTATCTTTGAGGCCACCAGACGGCGCCAGCATGCGAGTGACTGAGCTACCAGGTGCCCCATCGCGGCGCATGAGAGTGCAGAGTCGTCATTACTGCATACTACTGCTCTGCGCGCAGGGAACACTATATCGCAATTATTTTCCTCTCGTCTGTCACACAGACACGTCTCGAGCGGATACTTAGCGTTACGCATGTCAGTAAGATCCGAAATGAGGAACTGCAAGACATCTCAGATACACCCATTTAATATTTATGGAAGATCCAGAAAAAACTACCGTTTTTATCTATCATACCTCCCTCTAAATCTACATCTGCGAAGCCGTTCGTTTTTGCTGGAAGCGCCGGGCCTCAGGAAGTGCGGAAGTGGGAGACATTCACCTAAAACGCAAGAAGTTATGCAAGTAATTAATTCATCCGAGCGTTTAAATTTTTTTCTATTTAATTTATCCCCCTCCCTTTCCGACCACTTCACTTAGCAAGACACTCGAGAAAGAGTCGCGAAAGTAAGAAGAAAAAAATTGTGCATAAGAACTGCACAGAAGATGACGTTGTGCTAAGCTGGTTTTACGCATTTTTATACACCGGAAGCTCATCCATATAGCCAATTTCACGGACGTAACATGGCAAGAAGATATCAGCGGTATTCGACAATAATAAATGAAAAGCCCTAGCAGCTGTGACGTTAGCGCTGAACCAGGAAATTGGTAATCCTACTTCACCCTTTTAGAACCGTCAAAACTGTCGTTGAATGGAGAAAAGAATCACGGGTTAAGATAAACAAGCGCAAAGTTGCAAGGACGACCAGGTCTTTGTCTATTAACCAGGCAACAAGAAAGAAGAACCTGTCGTGCTGGTAGAAAATGAATCCCTATATCCGGCCTGCTTCGCACAAGCACTACCCTGTCCTGCAACCGTGCGTACATGCGACCATACAAAATTCGCGGTATGCTCGCAATATAAGACAAAAATTGTCGGTCGTTATGAAAGAGCTTTCTTATCCAGGCAATACCACACGGCAAGAAACTCATAAGACGCTCTTGCGTAACCTGTTCTCGGCAGCACTCCGCGATCGCGTTGCGAAACCCTTATTGAGTATGCATTTAAAAATTTGCATCTTGTGCGGGCAACAAGAAGAGGAGGAACAAGAGAGAGAGAGAGATGAGAAAAGAAACCCCACTTTTTTTCTTAAGAAGAACCAATATCTAACGGCAGTAAAACGGGAAAAATGAAAGAAAAACAGCTTTCCGACGCGTGTCGTCTCTTCGCCATTACCGAGCTTCGCTTATCCTGTCAAAATCACTGCTTAACTAGCGCGTATCGTGGACAGCGAATGGCTTCAGGAAGCCTTTCTTTTGCGCCCACCCTTTCAACTTCCGCCATGAAAAGTTTAAGTTTTCATGGGGAATCTTCCATTTTGTTACTGGTAAAGGCGGGTGCCCCTGTCACAGCGACATCAACGTTGCGTACGCTAGCCATAAATGAGTACGAAAAGAGCGGAATCAATTGTGAAGACTGCTGTTTTGTACAGAAGCATGGGTCTTGGGAGTCTTGACTGCCCTGTAAGCACGTATTTGGTATGGTATGGAATGGTATGGTACGGTACGGTACGGTACAGTATCGTGTGGTATGACACGGTATGATATGGTTAAGGTATAGTAAGGTATGGTGCGATGTGGTACGGTAAGGTATGGTACGGTAAAGTATGGTATGGTAAGGCACAGTAAGGATAATGCAGTATGGTATGATGTGGTATGGTATGGTAGGGTATTGTATGGTATGTGGGGTTTAACATCCCGAAACGATGCACTGGCTATAAGGGAAAGCGTAATGGAAGGTTCAGGTTTAATTTAGACTACCCGGAGTAACTCAAAGTGCGCTGATATCTCACGCAAAAGGGGCGTTTTCGGATAACGTCCCTGTTGAAATGCGGCCATTGCGGCAGAGATTCGATCTCACTACATTGGGCTTAGCAGCCGGGCGCCATAGCCACTAAGACCCCGCAACAGGCACAATAACGCGTATAAAATTGGTAAAAGACGTCACGGACAATACACACACGGTGAATCCGGACTCTTTGAAGAGCACACTAGTCTGGAACAAAGAAAAGGAAAGACCTCGTCGAGAACAGCAGCACGGGGTCGCTGAATTTTTGCCATGTCGGATACTAGAATACAGATAATCTGCATGAATAACGGAGAGCTGTATAGAGACGTTCTCCTTGATTATTCGTTAACAGAAGGCTTTAAATAGTGAAAGTAAAAAAAAGAAAAGGAATTGCAGTTCAGAACGACCATCAGAGGTGCCAGTTGTTTCCAGAAACCACGACCGAGAGCTGTGCACTATATATGTCGTGACATAAAAGTTCGTGTTACAGGCTTGTGTGGCATCGGGCGTAAAACCGGAAGACATGAAGTATGGTAGGAGTGATTACCTATCAAGATTACAAAGTGGAGAAGGCGCTTAACACGCACCCCTCCCCAAAACGACAAAGCCCTAAAACGTGGAGATTCCCGCACGGGAATTCTCTTTGCAACCCTAAAACAATTTCTGTTCGTTACCCCGAACTAAGCCTTGAGCTCTAACACCCGGAGAAAGGAAAGAACGCACGCATCTACGAAACAAAACAGCGCTCTAGCTTCTCTTTACTTTCCCGTCCCACAGAGAGAAACCAGGCTAGCCGCAGGCTTTCCCGATCGAGCCACTGACACGAGAGCTGTTGTGAGGGCAGCCCCGAGTCTTAATTACATCTAGCGCCTGTTCTCACGTGTCAGCTCGTCACTCTCGTCGAACGGAAAGCAAGACAGGAAAGCAAGGAAGGAAGCAAAAAGAAGGCCTGGAGAAAAAGGGAGCAGAGTGGGTTGCGACACCGGAGGCCTTTGGGAGCCGTAACGCGGGGTGGCGCTCGGAACGCTTTGAATGTCAATAAGGTGGCCAGGCGGCAGGGGACGTGACGTAACCACGCGCGCACACGCGACGCTCAGCAGCGTCTCGTTAGTGGCTCGGTCTTTGTGAACACGAAGGCAGCCGGGGAACGAAAGAACGAAAAGAAGAAGGAAGAAGAAAAAGGCAAACGAACGAGAATGATGCTTCAACGCTTTTTGCAGCGCAGCTGTCGATGAAAGTCGTGAGAAGAATTTGAACTTTGGCGCTCTCCTTTCACCCCTTGCACCGCGCCTCAATATACGAAGAAGGCGCATCAATAAAAATTCGGGAACGGTGACGCAGAGGGCGCTGTTTCGTAAAGCTACATTTTGAATTCCTGAGCACGTACTACACCACGCAGTCAGCGAACTTGAGGACGCCCTCGCCTGCACTCAGCGGCGACAGACCGCCCCGTAATGGGATTTGATTTTAAAACCATCGCCCCGAAATTCTTGACATCTCAAAAACCAGATCCGTCTGATGTCACGATCGCCATTTTAAACTTTCATGCCTATCTTTCAGCCAGCGATGTGTAGGCAAAGCGGTTGGCTTTCCGGCAGTCTTTCTAAAAATAACACGTAAAATACGTCCCAACTTATTTCGTCTCCATATTATTGCTTTCTCTTCCTTTCTCCTTACATATTACCGATGTCGTATATTTTTTTTTTCTGCGGGTTTATAGAAGGCATAATCGTAGGCAACGCTCCTTGCATTTCGACAGTAACAAACATAGAAGAACAATAAAACGGGGAAGAACTTCATTAGGTAGCACTTTCCCCGAAGTTTTTAGTCTTGGTGAAAACGCAATTCTTGTTTGGCGTGCTAGGCTAGCATAAGATGATCTGCTAAGCGTGTCTCCGGAACAAGCTAAGCAAGTCCGAAGGCAGGGAGCGATTTCTTTTCTTAACTTAGGAAATCAACTTTCTCGAGTCTGGGCAGTTTCATAAAACATGTGAGGAGGCAGGTATCTCAAAGCAAAATTTACACTTTACGAGCAAAATAAATCTGCAACCTGTACTGGATTCGTGTTCGAAAAAGTGCAGATCACTTAAGCTATTTCTGAGGCACTAAAAATCAATTGACCAGTGTTCGCGGTTGGACATGAGAGCTGAATCGGTTTCGTATTGGTTTAGAAAGCATGCTATCAGCGAGAAGGCGCCATCACTCTGCTGACTTCGTGAGGTTGCAGCCTTCGCAAAATACCTCAACAAGTGAGTCAGTAAAAAGGTCCCCGATAGCGAGAAAAATGTCGAGCGCTTAACCGCCCACAGTTAAGGAGCAAGCAACGCAGACGCGTGCTTTACCGAAACACAACTCACCAAAGCGTTACAGAGTCACAAAAGGACGACGCGGCCGAGATCGCAGCAGAGACTCCGAAAGTAAAAGTCGCCGCCGCAAGGATTATTTTGGCAACATACATTTATTCAAATTTTTGTTCCTCGGCAAAGACAGCAAACCGGGAAAGCGAGCACGTGCGGGAATAACTGGTGCTAGTAGCGAGACACATGCCAAAAACGCCACGGGTAATAAAATCAACGACGCCAGCATTGCGGAAGGAATGAAAGACGGGAGGCCTGCGACGGGCACAGGCGGACAGGGAGAGAGAGATGAAGGCAGAGGAAGAAGAAAAAGGAACGGAGCAGCCAAAGGAATCGCAGAGATGGGAAACAGGGTGGAGGGTGAGAGAAGAAAGCAGAAAGAGGGCACGAGCAGTTCGCAAAACACACACAAAAAAGGCGATGCCCACACCACGCTGCGGGGCACTCTGGTGTGAGTGTGTGTGAGCGTATGTGCGTGAGTCGCATTGAGCGGAACTCGAAACTCGACGCGGCGTCGGAGGAAAAGGAGCGGGGAAAGGGGGAAGGGGAGAGGATGGGACATGGGACAGACCCCCGAACCCCCTTTTCAAAACGACGTCGTCGCCAGGCTCTCAGATGTCTGTGAAAAATTGGTCCCACCGCCGAAGCATAACGAGCCCCTTCTGAGCGCTCCCGAAACCGGCAGAAAAGCGCTACCCCTTTTCCCCATTTTCCTCCCCGTCGTCCCCCCTTCCATCCGGCGGCGGAAATAAAACGCATCGTGCCACGCAGCCAGCCGGTCACGTATCCCAAACAGTTCGCTCAGCCATGCTGACATTAGGCGGGGAGAAGCAGGAAGTCGGAGAGGAAGAGCCGGGAAGAAAGAGGGATGAAAGGAGCAGCAGCAAGGTCGAATGCCGGGAGAAGTAAAGGATTTCAAGAACGGCAGAGGAGGCACGCGGAAAGCGCCACGAGGCGAATGGAGACGAACGACTACGGCCAACCCACGTGGAACGTGGCTTTCTGCAGTGGCACGCCGGTTTTTGCGAGTGTGTGTGTGTGCGCGCGCGTGCGTGTGTGTATGAAAGACAAAGTAGAAAAGAAGAAACGGGCATTCTTCTTTTATTTTTCTTTTTTCGGGCAGCGCTCGAGGAAACACAACACGCACAACGGGCCCGGAAAACGTAAGATGAGCACACACGCAGCGCTTCGCTGGAGCCGCCGGCGACGCTCGGAAGCACGAAGCAACACGCAAGGCACCATGATCGGCGGTTCTAGATTTCAGACTCCTAAAACGGTTCCGATGAAAGAGCCAGGCGAGGTTAGAATGTTCCCAAAATTAGAGGGAGAAGGTGGATAAATGACACCGCTGCAGAACTCTATAGGATGGGCGGTACTCGCGTTCCCGAGTTTCAAGCTCGCGTTTCCACGCGGCGATCACGAGAAATAAAAGCTCCGCGCATTAATTCGTTTCTGCCTACACGTGCCAGATTTTTATTGCTATTATTCTTACGATTGCAGCCGCCGCGGTGGCTCAGTGGCTATGGTGCTCGGCTGCTGACCCGAAAGACGCGGGTTCGATCCCGGCCGCGGCGGCTGGAATTTCTTTGGAGGAGAAATTCTAGAGGCCCGTGTACTGTGCGATGTCAGTGCACGTTAAAGAACCCCAGGTGGTCGAAATTTCCGGAGCCCTTCACTACGGCGTCTCTCATAGCCTCAGTCGCTTTGGGACGTTAAACCCCATAAACTAACTAACTATTCTTACGATTGCCAGCAACAGGACGTCGTTCACAAGCACCAGCTCGGGGTCGCTGTGGCATCAGCCGCAGAAATTGGGATTCACGGATGATACGCCTAAGCGAACGCATGCTCGCCAGTGCCAACTACGTTTGCGACGTACGGAGTTCAAAGCAAACAGCCCCATGAAAAGAGGAAGCTACCCGTCCATTTCTTAACAGCTTGCAGCCTGAAATTACGAAACGTGGCACGCTGTTTGCGTCGTGCCTGGCCTAAGCATGAACGCGCGATTTTACCGAATGCGAAATGCGAATGTTTTATGTGTAAAGGAAAGACGTCGTGCTCTCAGTCGGCCCTCGAGCCGTGACGAGAGGGAAGGAATGAAAGAGAGAGTAAGGGAGGCACAGAGAAAGAGGCACCATAGTAGAGAGCTCATGATTAATTTAGACGACATGCATTTCTTTAATACACGCCGAAGCAGGTGCCATCGCGTCAGAACACCCGGCTGCTACCGTCGCGACCAGCCCGTGTCGAACAAGGCACGTGACAGCATATGTTTACTGCTATCACTGCCGCTTATCAGCACTCGCATAGCTGTTAACATCCACAGGCAAAGACTTCAATCAATGCGCTAACCTTTTCGCGTGCAGTGTCGGAAATTACGAAGTAACAAATGCGGGCCATGTAGTCATTTACATGTGCCGCTTGGGCACAAGTTTCGGTGTTATTATTCTCCCGGCAGGCAGCGCTTTCTAAAGGAAATATATGGGAGAATGTGAACAAGCTTTGCAGAAGAAAAGGAAACGCCCATGTACTACTGCTGATGAACGTTCAACGACTCGTCGACTCTGATTCAGTGAGAAGCGTCGGTGGGATAGTAGAGTTAATTTGTGCCATAAAAAAAATGCGTACATTATCTGCGCATTCGAAAGATCTTCCGTGTCGTTACCAGAAGTGCGAAACGCTTGTTTTGCGCGAGTAACTCCAATTCACCCTTTGTCCCGAATTCGTGAGAATTAAAATTGGTGGTAGTCTTTGTTAGAGAAAACGTATTAATGCCAACGTTTTCATTCATAGGTAATGCGCATCACAACCTGGTACAGGCCCAATTGTCTAAAGAGGCGTGTTTAGATAAAGAAATATGATGCCGATTTAAAGTGCATGAGTACTTTACAAAGCGGCTACCCAAGTAGCACAGGCAATCGGCCCATTATTGGAAATGGCTTGGCAAAGGCCGGCTCTACAAAGGACCAGAGTTAAGTCATCCATTTACAATGTTGGGCCGATTGCATGTGCGATTTGGGTAGCAGCTTGCAGCTGCAGCGAGCACGGAAACGACAGCAGGAAATACAGAAGGGAGCGGGAGTTATTCCTTGTTGTGTTGTGCTGTGTCGGGTTTAGTGGCGCATAAGCTCAAAGTTATAACTGGTAATAAGGGAAAGAAGAAACGTGTCGCGTTGACAACATACTGCCTCGGAAAATTCACATTAGCAGGCAGCAATGCGCAAGCGACAGCCAGACAATGAAAACAGAGACTCTACGTTGCTCTAAATACAATCTAATTTTCTTTCCAGCAGAGGACAACAACCGTCCGAACGATTTTTGTCACGTGTACTGTGAAACGAGTTGCTATATTTCCTAATTGTGCGTGTACACGCATGTACTTGCTCAGTGAAAATCTTATATTTGTATCACTTACCTCAACTTATCTGTTACTTATTCTGTATTTCATTTCTGTGTGCCCCACCCCTTATGTAATACCCTCTAACGAGGGTCTTTAAGGCATTAAAGTGAAGTGAACAGACAAGGCCTACAGTGCTACGAATTCATGACATAAGCACCTCCACAAAGAAAGGACGCTGGCTTGTGAAATTAGTTTTTCAACGTCAGCGCATTAGCATGCGTAAGTAGTAATTACGAATTTTGTATATTTTTTACAATTTTCTCGATCAAGTTTCAAATGACACAAAATGCAAGCGTTTCGATCTTTGTAGAGAAACGGCTTAGGATATTTGACGTGGTTCGTCGAGCAACCGGCGTGAATTAGCGACTTCGACAGCAGCTGCAATGACGCTATCTCCGAGATACCTTGTTGCGGATGAACTGTTTGCACAGAATCTTGCTATCTGGACTTCAAAAACAGTTTGGAAGAGCTTCGCAAATTGAAAGCCATTCTCGACGCCAAGTTTTGAGGTAAGGTTCCAAGCAGAACACAGCAAGATACGGCGAGGAACGCTTGATGGCTAAGAAACCTGCTACCGCCACAAAGGTGGACTGCACGAAAAGAAGTGGTGATTCGAAGGCAAATGCTTTCATCTCAGCTCTACGAGTTTACTCTGCTATGAAGCAGAGGAGGAAAGATAGACAGAGAGTGAGAAGGAGAAAGAAAAAACAAAAATACCACCGTTTTGTTTCCAGTATTCCATGCAAGCGACTAAAAGGAAGAAATAACACTGAGCGAACCGCATTTCATGCTTTCCTTCACAACTCGCCCTGAGCTTGTCCAGTCACCCCTATTCTTCCCCAAAGGGCAGGGCAGATAAAAGCTCAGTTAGGACAGAACGGCAAACGAAGGCTTTTTTTTTTCTTCTCCTGGCCCAACACCGTATCCCTTCGTTCAATCTCGCTACCGAACAGGGCAAACATTCCAGGTCGAGCACGTCTCGTGCAGTCCTAGCAGCAAGATAAACGGCAGGCGCGCGCCGCAGGCCCGGCCAAACAATGACGGCGGAGAAGAAAGATATAAAGAAGAGAAGAAAAAGAAAAAAGTGCACAAGAAGAGGAAACAGCGGGCAGACAACGGAAGGGTCGTGTCAGCAGACGTCCTGCCCATTTCTAATCTTTGAAGAAGGACGACATTCGGCCGGCGCACCGGGGCTTCCCGCATGAGGGCCCTTAATCAAATTCCGGGTCGCATAACAGATACAGCCGATGCAGCTTCATCCTTAGCCGTACCTTGTTCTTCTTGCTTTAATCTCGATCCTGCTTGCTCACTGGATTTGGGCGAGGTTCAGCTCTCTTTGAGCCGCGCCGTCGGCGGCTCGTCAGCACGTGCCTCTTCTTGGCTTCCGCCTCTCCCTGAAAGCCGTCCTGGCGAGCAGCTGAGGGGGACTACGAGGAACGCCAATAACGTCATGCACGAGACGCGAATTCCTAAATGCGATCAGAGAAGGCGGCTGCTGGTGCTTCTGCTGACGACGCTGTTGGCAAGGAAGGGTTAAAACAAATGGAGGGAGGGGGAAGAAGGGATCATTTGTGATACCAGGCCCAGCACGTACCAACGACGGTACGGCGCAAGCGCACAGCTTGGAGCCGCAGTTTCTCGAAGCTGCGCTCACGGCCGTATTCGAGGAACCTCGCGCGATGTCACAGCGCAGAAACTAGGCCTGACGAAGAAATAATTTTTAAGGCGAAAGCCTTTAATGCCCCATCGTTGTAAGCAGCAGTTGTCGACAGAAAATGTCACGGTTTTCAATTGGTCGAAACGGCCGTGACTTCACAGTGCGCGAATTTCAAACGGGGCCAATTGTACTTTGCCTAGTAACCATGCAACCAATTGAAGGGATCGTATAGGGATGCTCCAAGTAGTGGGACTGAGCTTAGTTAATTGCTTACTTAACCAATTAGCCTAATTAACCTTTCTAGTCAGACCAGATAAACAAATAAAAACGAGTAGGAAATTGGTCGAGCTCGGGAATTGAGCCCCGGTCTTCTGCGTGCGAAACGAGCATGCTATCCACTCCGCCATGCCAGCTCGATGGTTTGGAATGAACTAAGGCGCGTCTAGTGAATACGGTGTCTTCGCTCACTCTCATCCTCCTCCCTTCCCTTCCGGCGAGGTTTAGGTGTCCAACGAGATATGAGAGACAGATACATTTCCTTTCCTCAAAAACCAATTTACCGACGAGCGAGGCGTAGAACCGAATGCGCGATGGAGTTCTATGGACTCCCTGGCAGCGTTGCAAGACGCTGTCGCGTTCCACTCTTACAGGCGAAGCTTAACATCTTAACCACACATCAGTGACCACACTTAAGGTAAAAAAAGTGCCCCCTTGAATTTTGACGGATGTCCACCGAGATACGTGATACAGTTCTTTCCTCAAATACAATTTTCCTTTCCTTCATTACGGGGCCTCTTTGTCTTCTTTCACTCCCACTTCCTCCCTTCCTCTACGGTGCTGTTCAGGTGTCCACCGAGATGACACAATTTCTGCGCCATTTCCTTTCCTCAAAAAGCGTTGCGTTCAAAGGGCAAGGCATCGCGCCGAACAGGTGGTGGCGTTCCGTGGACTCTCTGCCAGCGCTACAACACGCTGTCGCGTTCCACACCTAAAGGCGAAGCTTAAGCGTCATTAATTAGCACTTAATTAGTATTCAGGCATTAACCAGTAATTAACCAGTAATTAGTGATTTGTCATCACAGTAATTAGTACTCAATTATATGTGACGCCACCAGTTCCACTGAAGCAGTCGAAGTTGTGCGGAAAACGCTTTCGCCTCTAAGCACTTTAGACAGCCAAAGTGCCCCCTGAATTTTTTTCAGCTCTTTGGCTGTCTCTATTCGATGAACGTTTTTGTTCGCTGTCAAAACAGCCTCATCTGAAAACCACGCGTCTTTATTTCGCGAAATTTAAAAGAAACGGGAATGAACAAACTTAACAAAGAATAACTTGCTTCTGCAGCTGAATCTGGTCTGCTATGAGAGCCATACAAAATACCGCTCGGAGTAGCCATATATAGCAGCCTGAAATCAGTCACACACAGTTCTTGACAGCGGCGCAAAATAAAAAAGGGATTTAATGTTATATGAGACGTAGCATACTTTGCGAACCAGGCAACTTACGAGTAAAAGACAAGTGAAAAAATCCACCCGGGCTAAAAAGAAAAAGAAAACTTATAGCTACCAACGAAAAATTCGAAATTCTTGATGAACTCAACGCGATTTTTCTTTTGTACCTCCTCTCATACGGCGGCCTTTCAGACGCGCACGCGCGCGTCTACCGCGAGCCTTGAGCAGGCCAAGGACAAGCATGGCAGAATACTCCACACATCAAAGCCCCCGCGGAGCTTAATATATATATATATATATATATATATATATATATATATATATATATATATATATATATATATATGCAACAATGTGACCAAGGCGTGATAAATTTTGATAGCAAGAATTAAAAACAAAGAGAAAAAACGCTAAGGTCGAATTTTTCACGAGGAAATACCAGAAAAACAAACACACACAAAAAGGCCAGCGTGGATTTTACCCCGATGACGCTTGATTTCGAAACATTTTTTTTTACTCATCGACTTATGTTCCTTTTGGGAATATCAAAATTTTACCTCTGGCTGCTTTACAACGTAACTTTTGTAGAGGCGTTGTCCTCTGATCGCGTCATCCGCACGTCCGCACGAAAGCAGTTTTGAACATTCCGGACAATATAATGCTCCAGTAAAGCGATGAATTCGCGAGTCTGAGCTTATTACGTCCACTAATCGTGTTTGCAGTGGAACGCCGTTGAATCCAATTTCCTCGCTGAAAGCGCGAAGCAAGGAATAAAAGCCGCTCCATGCTTCCCCAGAGGTCTACACAGGTATTCAGCAGCGGGTTTCCACGGTTGGCCGCGACGAGCCAACCCAGCGACAGAACGCCGTCTCCTAGCTACGAGGCAATGAACAGCACGCCGCCGTGCAGTCGACGACGTGGCATCCGACGCCTCGAACGATCACTGTTGCGAACCTCGCCGAGAGAGGATTACAAGCGACGCGCCAGCGAGGACGCCGGGCGCCTGGCAACGCTGGGAGAGGGGCGAGTCGCGCAATCCCTCTTTCTCCGTCGGCTGGGAATCCCATTTCGCGCAAACACTCGCTTATTCGTTCTTTTCGGTGTCGCCCATCTTTAAGGCGGCGGCTGCCCCAGGGGCGGAAAGAAGAGGGGAAAAAAAAAAGAAGCAAGTACACGTCGCGACTGCGCCTAAGCCGGCCTGTGATTTGTGGCCCGTGACTGCGAAGCCGAAAACGGAACACTTCGTACGTCGCGCGGATGCCGACCTTGAGTGGGTTTTTTACCGCGGGCTGGTTTACGGCCCGAAATATGTTGCCGGCACGGATACACGAGAAAGGGAAAGAAAGATGGAGAATGAAAGGTGCAGCATTGTGAGAGGCCTGGGGTATAAACAAAACGCTTAAGGTCTTGCCTTTGAAATAAAGGTAGTTATAAAAATTAAAGATACTTGCTGCTCAGCAACTATAGCTATGGAAATGGGCTACCTGCATTCAACAGATGGGCCGGTTAAAGTAGAGGGTCTCTCTTCAGTTGAGGCGAAAAAAAAAAGAAGTCCCAAGGGGCACTAGGTCTGCCTGTAAAGGGTGCACTTTTGCATTAAGCTTTTTGAAACGGTGAAGCCTAACCAGTTTCGGGAAGGAACACATGAAAGCTCATAGTGACACACATGGGTTTCGCTACTGGTTGTAGCTCGATGGGTAACCGCGCAGAGCTCGCATGCGACGGCGGTATTCCGCGAACGTGCTACAAACAAAAGAAGGTCATATAATCCGTGTATACCCGTAACATTAAAAAACATTGTCCATAGTCTCAGTTTGCGACAAAGTGAAAGTTCCCGCCGATGCAGAGCGTATTACTCGCCGTGAAAACAATAAAAGAAGGCATTCTTTCCTTGAAACAGAACGAAACTTCTCAAGTCTGGCGATGAGTGACAAAGCTGTAACACTCGATGGCTCGTTTATTCTTTCTTTTTTTTGGTGTTAACAGTTAGCTATAAGGCTTTCACTCTAAAAAAAAAAAAAGGATAACTGCTTTTTCAAGTCTCTCAGTGTTCAATGGATAGTGGAAGAACACTAAAGCAAGCATCACCACCAAGAACAAAAAAGTCGGACACGTTTCAGCGCGGAATTTGTAACACTGCTTAAAAAAAAAAAGTAAGAAAAAGAAAAGAAACAGGACGGCGCAGCGCGGCGCGGAAGGCGCACAGCGGTATTTCTGGCGGAAACCGGATTCTGACGAACACCGCCTCTGGAGAAACGACGCCGCGTCATTTGCATATCGAAATAGACACGCCCGCAATACGACACACCAAAATAAAGCCGCGCAGCAACCGTGGCGGCGTTTCCGTTTTTACAGTCGCATTTGCTATGGCACGTCGCCTGTCTATCTCTCCCCCCCCCCCCCCCCCCCCTCCCAACTTCCCTCTTTTTTTTTTTCTTTCGCTTCCCGCCGGGGAGTCCTGACTTTTCGAATCCCCGAATACCGGCGGCGATGCGTCTTCCGCGCGATCGAGAGGACATTATATATTCATGGCTAGTTTCGAAGAGAGGACGCATAAGCCGCCCTCCGTATTCTCCACGAAGACATAAACAGAAGGGAAAAAAAAAAGTTTACGGTTTAGAACGGCGAGCTACCGTTTTTTTCTCCCTCTTTGAGGGACGCGCATTTTGCTTGTTCTTCGTTTACCAGCCTGCTTCAGTTCATGCCGCTCGCGAGAGTCAGTACAGAGAGGACACTTGCGCGAAGCGCTACTTTAACCAATTTTTTTGCCCAGACTTCGCGAACAAAAGTCAGCCTCCAGTGGTATTGGGTACAAAAAGTGAAAATTATAGAAGGGAGATTTAAAAAAAAAATTTATCGGGGAAGAGAAGAAAGATTAAAAATGAAGAAAGAGAAAAAAGTACCAAGAAACCAAACGGCACGCGACCGTGATGCTCGGCGATATTATTGCTTGTGGAGCGGCGCGCAGCGATATTACATATTCAAAACGACGATACCCATCCAAAGTTTTCGTGGCACTGGAGAACAGCACTGGGGGATTCATAGGGGGAAAAAAAAACAGTAAGTGGAATGTGAAATAAAAAAGGAGCACAGAAGAAGACAGAACGCATCAACCGGTTTAGGGAGGGTGGGGAAAACGAGGAAGGTTACAAAAGTTAACGGACGAATGCGTGAGCGCTTGGGGGGGGAACTAAAAAAGAAAAAAAGAAACTACGGATTGTGCTGCGTATTGTTTTATTTTGTTTGCTGAAAGCCACTCTCCCTAGAGTGAAGTCGATTCGAGACGTTTACGACTGGATGTGATTTCTTGTTTCGTTTTCTGGTTCCAGGTGCCCAAAAAAATAACAAATAATAAAAAAGGATAGATCGAAAACAGCGCGAAGACGCAATCGCCGGAAAGGCGGTCTGCAAGGTACAAGAAAACGAAATCAAATGAAACAAAAGAAAAGCGCAACCGATGGAAAGTGGAGACAGAAAAGTTAGCATGGAAACACGGTCTGGAAAACAACTGTTAACTCAGCGAGAGAAAATTCAGAATCGCAATAACTTCGACAGCGCGGCTAAAGGGGCGGAAACAGCGAGGTGCGAAAGGGCAGGAAAAAAAAAAAGTTCGGCTCCAAAGAGAAAAAACGAGACGCGAAGACAAAACTTTCCAGCCACTCAGCCGAGCCGTGCGTGAAAAACAGAGCGTGTTTGCGCCGCTCTTTTGAGTCAGCCCGGCGCACGCTTGTCTCGTTCCATACGTCATACGAGCACGGCGCTGCGCGCCGACTCAGAGGAAAAGATGCCGAATAAACATCTATTCATCCGGGTGCGCCGCGCGCGCGCGAGATTCGCTATTTCATATAGGAGGAGCAGAGTGCGTTTTTTTTTTTTCGCGAGTTTCGGGCCAGATCGAAGCGAGTGGAGGAGAAATAAAAATTTGGGTAAAAATAGGGATCGCGGCGAGCAGGACGAAACGAGGCCAGGAAATATTATCAGGCCGGGCCGAGAAAAACTATATGCGCGCGCCAGTTGTGCGGTGTAGAAGCGCGTTCAGAATCGGAATGAAAAACTGGGAAGCAGATGATGGGGGGCAAAAGGGGGGGGGGGGGGGGGGGTGAGCTCCCACGAGACCCAGATGCGGAGTGTGCCGACAAAGGCCAGGCTGGGGTTGTCGTTGAATTCGAAGCCCAGGAGGCGTGCATGTTTACGACGAGGAGTTGGCGAGACAGTGAGAGTGCGAGCGAGAAATAACCTCCCCAGACGGCTCCGTCGAAGCAAGGGAGGGCACGGCGCCAAGTCTGTAAATCTCGCTACGTGAGGTCGAGGTTTTATTTCCCGCATCGCACTGCGCTGGAACGCCTGGGGAGTCTTGGCCCGGACGTGATATCTTTGCAGTGTAGGGAAGGGGGGGCCATCGGCGTTCACCTCCACCTCCTCGTCGCCTCCGACGCATTCCCCGCTTTCTGCTCTGCCATGCATCTTGCGCATTAGCAAACCCGATGTGCTCACTGGAGCGGGCGCTGCGCTCGTTTCCACGCGGCCGCGCGCATGACAACGCTATACGTCACCGGTATGCATGCGGGAGCCAGTAGTCGTATGCTAACGATTCGAGCATAAATCCGTAAACATGCCCGAAGCGCAATTTATAACATCGCCTCAAAGCAAAAAAAAAAAAAATCATGAACTTGACACAGCGCAAAAAACAGAAATGAAGAAACTTATAAGCCATAAAAAATAACGACGAAAAACGTTCGCGATGGAAATTAGGCAGGTCGAAAAGACTTGAGGCGTCCGCTGTGATACTTGCTTCCAACCTGTTATGTCATTAAATGTTTTTTGTGGGCGAGCTGGTGTACTTTGAGCAGAATCTATGGGCGATAACGTAACCACCAAGCTTACTTAACTAGACCGTCGTTATCGAACGGCACCGCGTAGCTCGGAGACAAGGTATATAGCTATGTTGCTTAAACAAATAAAGAAAAAGGAAGAGGGGGGGGGGTGGAGATATTGATGAGAATGGCTCTGTTACTCAAAAGGCTTGCTTTTTAAATACGGATGAGAGAAATGAGACCGGAGGAGAAGAAAAAGTTCACAAACGTAGAGAATACATCAACCAAACCTAGTTTTGACCGTAGTAAGCCCAGGTTTAAGCGCATGCAGATCCATGATTCTGTCACCGAGTGGCGGAAGAGAATAATGATGCTGCGTGCATACGTATAAAGAAGCTTTAGTTACGACGAGAACACTTTGGAACACTCATTAAGCATGGGTAATGGGAGGTTGGGGGAGGAGAGAAGTCAAAGTGCGCATATGTAATATGCTGCGCTTCTTTATCGAGCCTTCATTCCCTGCCTTTTATTTGTTGTTGTAACTGAATCAGGCCCTAGGAAAGTCGACATCGATAACGAAATAAAGAAAGACCCATAAAAGCCCGGGGAGACGGCGAAAACACTCGCAATGAAGTAGACCTTGAATGCGAAGAAGGAAGACGTGCGGGAAAAAGATAAAAACAAAAACGAAGAAAACGGAAGCAACCGAGGTCTGCAGCAGCGGAAATGAATGGGATGTATTCCCGAGGGGAGCGCCAGCAGTCCGCGAGAAGAAGCAACAGCAAAAGAAAACAAAAACAAATAAAAACGCCGCGCGCCACCTTTCGGGAAAGAAAAAAAAAACTATGCAGTGGAACGCAGACAGCAGGCTCTGAGAGGCGAGATACGCAGCTGTCGAGAGAGCAATGAACTCCCTTGTTGGGAAGGTGTCGCGTCATTTACATATCAAGGAAACCCCGACGGAGACACTCTGCCAACATTTCTGCCTTCTGCCATCCGGAATGCTGCATCATTTGCCGGACATAAGAATCGCTAGCTCTACGACGAAGGCAATGACCGCGATTCAAAAACTTCGGCCGACGCAAGAGACAGCGCAGGGGTGACGTTGTTATGAGAGTAATAAGTATACGAGCTTATAAGTATACGAGCTTTCCTAAATCGGCATATGACGGAAACAGAAGTGCTGTGGATTGCATGGTTAAATTCAAGTGCTACTTTCCCACGATGCTCAGTAAGGTGAGTATTTACACCCATCGAGGCTGCACACTCGACGCGGTGTTTGGACGTCAGGCCCGAGGTCACCGGTTCGACTCCAGTCATGGCACCCGCACTTTGATGGAAGTGTATCATGGGTTCGGTCACCTTGAACAGCCCCAGGCCATCGACCTTAACCACAGGCTTTCCACTTAGGCATGCCTGATGACCCATTTGCCGGACAAAAATAAATCCGTCAGTAAAATCGGTATTTACGATTTCTTGTCTCGCGAGTAATCGGCACAAGCAGGCAGCTCAATGCACCCATGCGGGAGTTGCACTAGCAAACCGCTCGAATGTTACGTTGTCTGACAGCGAGTATGCCGCCAAAATTATGAAAAATGACGCGGAACCGCATTTGAAAACAACAGACAATTTGTTAGGAGTCAGGATTTCGCGTGGGTTCTGCCTCGCAACAATACCTAATAACACAAGAACGTCGCTTTGCTTTGTATTTGCGGTAAGTCCACGCAGTTCGAGCACGTGTCTCTCGATATGAACGCACCGAATACTTTGAAGATGTATTTACTTTTCAAATGATAACTTATACTCGACCGTCAATCACACTAAAGCCTAACGCTGTTACATGGGCTGGCACTATACTCCGCAGACTGTCCCCAAGCCAATCATGTAATAGAACGTTGCCGTCTTCACAAATAAGCTATCACCAGTGTTAGGAGTAATGAGAGATGGTGAGCTTTAGACGATGGCGCAGTAAGGATATGGAATAAATAAATGCTGCACCCCTTCGTGCCTCGCGGAAGTTCCACAATACGCAGTAAATTTCAAACGGGGAAATAGTTACAGTTAAGATACATCTAAGGAAACCATGTGGTTGAAGTAAGGTAGATGTTCACTGCCTTCAATCCTAGGAAATTCACTCCTTCTTGGGCGGCTGCTCTTTAAAGAGCCCACTGAACAAACACCATTCCAGCTTCAAGTTGCTGTTCTATACAACGCTACCGCGCCACCTTCGATCCGCCTCGCTGAATTTAAACCGCTGCCACACGGCCAGTTTCAATGGCCATCAAGTCGAGAGCCTTCGAGATTCTCAATCGCTATCGAACTCGAAGGAGTTGTGTCGCTGCTACACGGCAAATTTGAATGGCCACTGAAATGGTTCTCGTATTTTACGCCAAGCTTGTGTGGCGCCACAGTCGCTACTGGCGATTTTGCGCCGATAACAAAAATATTTTTATAAATATAAACGCAATGTTGAAATAGAGTTTTTCAGATTCGCAGGAGATGTTAACTATTATTAAAGGCCAGATGCGTAGTTGCAGTTTTCTAAAACTCTGGCAATGCTGATACCACTGGTGTTTCTGTCTTTTGCGATGGAGAGAGTGAAAAATTTATGCCCTTTAAACCAAACCGATACAATGTTTAGGTTATTGTACAGACTAATAATTTACTGCTTGCATTAATGTTTAGGAGAATAATTTGTTCATGCTCTTGTACCGTAACCCATCGCGCATAAAATGCACGCTGGTGCCGCTCAAAGAAACGCAAGAAACCTAGGGCAACGCTATAAGGCCCTGAAAATCTCGATAGTGTTTCGCGTTGCTCCATAGCCTTCGAAACTGCCCAAATAGTAGCGCTCAATGGCCTTTGAGTTGATAGACTATCGGTTCGACGGCCTTTCAAATGCCCGGGCGAGTTTGTGAAAAAAGCGGGCGGCACCTTTTGCATGAAATTAAAAACGAAAGAAAGGCAAAAAAAGAAGGGCGGCGTCCGCATTTTCCCCAAACTACCATGCTATTTCGCCACAAGGGTTATGACATGAAAACTCATGGGAGCGTATTTAATCGACAAAGGAGTCTGCTCTCGCTGAAGTCTCGAAAAAAAAAAAAAAAAGATGAACCAAGGCTACATACACCACATGTCTAACCATGCTTAACAGAGCTTTCAATCTGTATATTCTGGGTGAACTTAGTTGAGCCACATTTAGGATTGCTGTACTTCTGCCTGCTGCGTTTTGGTTTTTTCTTTGGCGGCTTCCTATACATTCATTCTGGGTGTCCCAATAAATTTAATTGAGGGTCTGCGCACGTCCTGTTTTTTTCGGGTTGTGTTCCCACCGTGTAGCGCAGTAACGCTCTATTACTTATGAAAAAGCTACATAGTTCTTGTTTTTCTTAAACTGCACGGCCGAGTTCTGGTGGGTGTTATTATAGTCGGATACGACTCAAGAACGAAGCGGCAAATGCCCCTCAAAAGATACCCTCCAGACACTAGCATCGACCGATTCTTATGACGTCGTGGTTAGTAGCGCGAAATCGCAGGGGATGACAGTTGAAAGGACATCAACCACGGCGTCATGAAAACCAGTCGACGCTATTGGCTGGAGGACTTCGTTTGAGGAGCATCTGCCACTTTTTTATTCAGTTGTATCCGTATGTAGTTATTAATCACTGTGGTTGTCACAAGTCGTTAAGTTGTGGAGTCTATAGAAGCGATTCATTTCTTCAGAAAAAAAAAAGCCAAGAAAAATCCAAAGTAAAGGCCAACGCACGAGCATCTTCAGCCTTCCTAGATGAGAAAGAGTCTTCCCCGAGCCGTAACGTCACACTGGAGGCGGTACGCCGCCAACATCTCAAGAAGAGTCGCGACGTGCCACCATCGCCTCAGCCCCGCCCCACGAGTGTGTCGTCACATCCGCACTGTCTGCAACCGGCCAATCAGCGCACACCGTGAAGAGAAGAAGCCAGCGAGGAAGCGAGAAAGGAACAAGCCGAGAGCAAAACGCCGTGGCACCGGATCGAGCTAGATAAACGTCGATACGAAAAGAGGGGCGTTTTCGCGCAGCAACGACAACGGCGTGAAGTCCCCCGCTGCTATTTGCTTTAGCTCAATGCTTTGTTGTAAGGGTTGGGAGTATAAACCGGTCAAAACGTCGTTCGCGGTTACGCAGATATGTCTGTACACAAAAGCGCGCGAGCACAAAAAGAAAGAATACGAGCGTCAAGACGCCATTAATCGAGGCGTTCAACAGAATAATAGTGCAGTCAAAGAAGAAATAAACAAAAGTGAACGAAGACATCGGGGCTTATACACAGAGCTGCGCGCTGTCGAAAGTCAGCCTGTCAGGGGAACGATGATAAACGAGGGAGGGCCAATCGCGCTCCTCACTATGAATTTCAGCGAGCGAGAAACAAAAGGAGGCGGCGTCGCAATCATCCGGATCGTCTCACCAAACTGGCGCACGAAGGGGCTCAAAGAGAGCTTCGCCGAACCCGTGTTGTTTTCGCACGGCCTGTCCAACCAACGTGACGCCGAGTGACCAAAACTTTCCGGAGGCCGCACTGGCACTGCCAAAAAATAAAAATAAAAATAGGAGAACGCTTCGGCCGGAAGAATTATGCCTCGCGCAGGCACGAGGCAGCCAATCGCGCAAATCAATTAAAATTCCTTCCGGCGCGCGCGCGAATGTCGCTGACAACCGATGCGACGGAAAAGCAGACGGCCGGGATTTTGAAAAGAGTACGCTGCAGTGCGAGTCCATTAACATTCTTTTCAGTGCGCGTGTCGCGCAGAAAATCAAAGAGAGCAGGACGAACGTCTCATCTCGGAAACATAACGTTCCCGACGAGATGGAGAAAAGGGGGGGGGGGGGGGGAGCGGGGCGAGGCGTAGTGAACTCTTCGCTGAGCGAAGCTGTTTGGACAGTCACTGGAATTAAAAGGCCATTGAAAAAAAAATAAGGACATGAAAATGCTTTCTAAGCGCGGCTTCCTCGCGAAAGCTCATAAATGCAAGGTAGTGGCGACAATGAGCAACAAGATCACCCGTGTCAGCAGAGTAAATCAGACGCTGAGATATTTCCTCGCTCTGGGAGCATATCACTTAGGTAGCGATGTCAACACTGGTATAGGACAGATTAATTTTTGTCTCACTCTATAATGTAAGGGGACCGAAATATATTCTGCCTTTAGCATTCCTTCGGACGTTTCCATCGTTCCGCTCTGACACCACAATGACATGAAAAGGCATTTAACGTAAAATAATAGCCAATACTTCCACACATAAATACACCTACACTAACACTGAACATGAAAAACTGAAAGAGTGGAGACTACACACCAAGAAAATTAAACGAGGGAAAGCACGTCATCTGCATGCGCGATTTTCAAGTGCCTACGGTACACCGCCTTTTCGAGGACTTCGCGAGTGCTCTTGCCTTTAATTTGCTGCCATACAGCGGGCGCTGCTCCCAAATATTCCGTCGAATTGAAATTCCAAATCTCACGTTCGCTAGTGTAAGCAACTTTCAGCGTTCAATTACATCGTTCTGTTCGAAGTTGGGCGGAGCGCACTGCTCCGGAGTTGATTGCGCGAACCTACATAGGACATTGCGCATTTCCAAACGAAAAGGCCGTTTCTTTAATGAGACTGAACGATGAGGCTGCGGAAAAAAAATTTAGAGAGGAAGACTTGGTAAGAACGACGACAGAGAGAGAGAAAAAAAAACAAAGTTGCATAATGGAAGAAACTTTTCTCCGAATTAAAGAAATGGTGCGCGCGCCAAAAATCGCGCCTATATGCCGGAATGTCCAGACAATTAAGCGAGGGACGTAAGGAACAAACAAAAACAGCGCGAAGAGACGAATAAACAAAGAAAAAGACACCGAAGAAACAGGAAGATGAATGAATTCATTAGCCCGGCGTTTAATTAACCGCTAATTCAAAGCCGACTTTTGTCAAAAGGAAGAGAGCAGCGAGAGGAGAAAGAGAGAGAGTGGGGGCAGTAATGACTTTTGGGGCGCAGAGCGGCCTCAGAGCGCACTTGGGAGCAGCCTGAAGAACGCGAAATTCCGACGAATAATGAACCAATGACTCGAGCTGTAACACAGCGCTACGGAGATCTTGCTTCTCAGCATGATATAAACGGACTACGGATCAAAGCAACGAAATAAGAAGCACGAGAGAGATCTGCAGGAACTCTACAATCTAGCTTGCTTCTTTCAATGCCTCGCTTCACTAAGACGCAAATTACGTGCGTAGTACGCCACAGGAAGCATGCGCATACGTGAGGGGAATAGGATTTAAAGTATTCACTCCCTAACCTTAAAAACAATTTATAGGGACACCTAATCCCAATATGTGTTGGCAATGCGCTAGCACTAGTAGCTGCTGACTCCTTTACCGGAAGTGATGCTAATTCCCTCTATGCAATGGGAATGCTCCGGTCTGGTGACGTCACACCCCTTCAGCCAATGGACCAATTTTATGACTGACGACGCAATTTTGGACCCATCCAGCTTCTAATGCTCCAGCAGTAAAAGAAAAAAAAAACTTCACAGCGACCTTGGCAAACTAATGTCTACCAACCTTCTTGATGCAAATTTAAAAAGCCAGAAGCATAAAAAAGAGGCAACAAATCTCCACTCAAGTTAATCACTCAATCTTATACAGGGTGTTTCACCTAAGACTCTACACGACTTTTAAAAATAGGCTTTTTGAATTAGAAAGCACTTTCTTCAGCATAGCACTGCCAGCAGAGTAGTACATCAGAATACAGCCAAGACGCGCTAACTGGCAGGTTGGTCAACTAAAATTGAATAGCCAGCTTTTTTAACTATTACACTTAGGCTAATTCAAAACTCAGAGGCGTGTGGCCCACCGTACGTAATATCCATACCTGTTTTTAGAATTTGGAAAACGCGGTTACCCTCGGCACTGTGATCGAAAAAAAATTTACATCTTGTCAAAATACACATCCTTTTTAGAAGCTTGCCAGCAAGGCAACCTCTCCAGTGCACATACGTAACTCGTCGAAGTAGCCAATTTTTTTTCGATCACAGTGCCGAGGGTAACCCTTTTTTCGAAATTCTAAATACCAATATAGATATTACTTACGGCGGGCTACATGCTTTTGAATAATTAAGGAGCCTAACAGTAATAGTTAAAAATAAACTATTCAATATTAGTTCACTAGCCTGCTAGATAGCACGTATTCGCTGTATTCTGTAGTACTACGCCGATGTCAATGCTATGCCGAATAAAGCGCACTTCTAACTCAAAAAGCCTATTTTTTAAAATTGTGTAAAGCCTTATGTGAAACACCCTGTACAGTTCCTTGCCCGGCACAAGCGCAGCCTCAGTGCTCCAACTTAATTTGTTCAAAATGCGGCGGCAGAGTAGAGCTCCGGCATTTCTGACCACGTAAATATTTTACCTCATCTTCAAAAAAGTTTTGCTGATACCAATTCATTTCAGAGAATTCAGCTATTCGTAAAAAAAATAATTCTCAAGACAAGCAAAACCAGCAAAATTCTCTCCAGTTTGGCAAGTAATACGTAGTATGCATTCGGGTACTGAGGTTTCCCGGGAAAAAAATTTGAGAATTTCAAGCGGAACATTTAATGACGACTAAATACACTGCCGACTTTGCGTCTTTATGCATTCTCATTTTGTTTCATGCACGTTTAGACTGTTTCTTTCTTTTTCATTTCGAGAAAAGCGCCTTTAACGACGGCATTCGCTAATTTCCCCATTCTCAGCGCGACCACTTAAGCCATCCTAAATGTCACTGCAAAGGCCCTGTTGGGAAAACATAAGGCTGTATTCTTGGTGACGGCACCCGTCTGTTCGCTTCAACTTGGTTATACGTTGGCCTAGTCAACGCTAGAAGCTGCAAGTTCAGCAAGTGTACTTAAAAGGAAGCATGAGATAAACGGAATGCGGTCCTCAACTGAATAACATATAAGGTTCACGTGAGTGACTGCGTTATCGCCAGTCGTTTGGTTTACACATGTATTTCACGTGAGTGGCGGCGGCGTTACTAGTTGTTTAATTTAGCTCTGAGTTTAATGAGGAACTCAATGCCCTGGTACGAGGCCAAATTTAAGCCGCACGGTCGACGCCGCTGGCTAGCGTGGCTGCCGTAACTCATGCGATTACATCGGCTCATTTACACCGCATATTTGGCTGTATAGCGTTGCCGTGGCCTTCACTGCAGCGAATCAACCCGAGGTGGATTTCAGTGCCCTCCCACCACCTTGCAGAGTTCAGGTACTGCAAGATGGCGGAGCAAATGGCTGCGTCCAAACGGCTTACAAGTCGAGGCCTCTTAATTGTGACAACAGCACGGCGACCAAGGCTTCTGCAGGAGTTAAGCGAAGAAAGCAAACGCAAAGAAAAATCCTCTGCCTGCTCTTTGTGCTCGCGGACGTGGGCGTCGCCTTGGACAGCGTATGCGACTCGCAGTAGGTTGACGTCACCGCCTCCCTTCTACCCTTTCCGCAGCTTCCTTTCCTTCATCATTTGCTTAGTGTGAAGCAGCAGGATAGAGGCGCGATTCCCCTGGTAAACTTCTCCACAGTTCCCGTCATCAAAGCCTCCTCTCTCAATCTTGGCGTACACGACCGCCAGCCTGCTGTTTGCCTTAACTACGACAGACAGCCGAGAAGAGGAACTCGAGCAGTGCAGCTCACGGCGCCGAAATATCGACAGTAATAATGACATAAGAGCCATTCCGACTAGCATTCGCAGCTGCCGTGCTCGCCGCTGCCGATCGACACAGCGGGCCTCCATGCATCAGCAGGGAGCTCTAGCGAGCGAATCACTTAGCCGCTTTGTTTCTGGGCCGGCCGCGTATCGTTTTCCCCGGCTGGCCACGCGTGATTCATTGGCGTTTCCCCGAGGCCAGCCGCAACCCGGGGCTGCAAAACTACAAGGGTCCCACCACTGGCAGCGTTTCTCTCTTTCCGGCCGGCCGCGCAGTCTGCCAACTGCGAAAGGGGAACAGGGGGTGGAGGGGTAGACCTATCTATAATTCAGCGTCAGGACGTCGCATAATTCAGCGTCTGGGCCCGATGGAAACCAGCGCCCGCGTGCCCTGTGCGTGTAGCGGCCGACCATGCTCCCGCGGGACAAGGCCTTTGTTTGCAGTTACATCTGAGGGATCCCAGCTATTGGACTCAGCCGGCGCGCTCTTATTCTCGCCTTGTCGATAGGGGGCGGTGGAAACAATGGCGACGCAAAACGGCCCCATACAGAAAAGGAATGAACACACTGATCAAGGGGGAGACGAAGGGATTGCAGCCGACTCGAAGGACTGGTGGTAGAGTGAATGTAATGAGAAAGTTGGGGAGCAAGTCGGGCAATCATTAGTGACAAAGCCTTTTGGAGCTTCAGTCCAGGATCTTAAAAGCACGAAAGTTTCTGTTCCACTATAATCAATAAAGGTGAACTGGGTAGCTTGCTTGATCTCATTATACGTGATCATAACGTACGTGTGAGCGCGAGTGAAGCATGTGTAGTGTAAGCTAGTAAAAGAAGTAGAACTGTCGTTTGTGATTTCGAAAATGCCAATTAAAATGACCTTTGTCATTGCGTCATGTGAAAAGAAATTGATCATAGGCCTTAAACTGATAATGAGGTTCTAGCAGCGAAAAGTTCCGCCCACTCTCCATGTAATAAAAAAGGAAACTAAAAACTATGATAACATGGAACAGCAAAAACGCGAATGATCCATGTTCCCATCACAATAAGGACTGGCCTATATATCGAAGGATAACATCGTATTTGCTGCGCAAAAGACGACGCGGCCATTTGGTATCTGTGTACAATGACGACGATACCAAGCACTGCCAATGAACGTATATTAAATATAGCAGTATAACGTATATTAAATATAGCCAATGAACGTATATTAAATATAGCAGCAGCGGAGAAAACCAAGTAGAGTTTTGGGCTCGATGTAGCACATCATGTCTTATCCACAAAACACATCTGGAAACACCAAGGCGCCCCAAGAAAGACAACAGGGAAGCAGTATAAAAATTTTTGCGAATGGGTTTAACGTTGCTGCCAGCTGACGAGGTCACTCGCGACTCGGCACGATAAGCTAGACCAAGCGTTTTCTTCACAACAGATTGCCCTGTGGACAAGTGTCTGTCAAGCTAAGCGACCACGGACACGACAATTCGCTTTCGAAAACGAGCCTTGCACAGGCAACAGCGGTTGTAAACAATGTATCCACGACGAATCCACGCTTTTACGAGCGAGGAGCGATCCATTCTAGGCACTAACCGCATTTGAAATATGCACAAAACTAAAACACTTTACACAACTTTGCAACGTCGACCTTCGTGCAATTCAACTGATTTGAAAACATTCGTTTCACGTATATTTATTCTAGTAGTAAAACGAATCAAGAGGACCCTCCAATCTTTACGTACAACTAAAAAAAAGGAAGAGAGCTCAAGACAAGCAGAGAGAGAGAGAGAGAGAGAGAGAGAGAGAGAGAAAATAGCAAACGGTTGATCGCAGTCACTGTCGTAAACAACATTTCCCGTTTTGTGCCAGCCAGCAGATGATGGCGGTGTTCGCGTTTACAACTGTCATTAGGGAAAGAAGCGGCCAAAAGACGCGTAATCCAATTGACAGCGCGCGGAACCAAAACGCGAAAAGAAAAACACAAATGAAAAAACGGCAAGGCCACGACCGAAGCGCAGAAAATAAGAGGCGCAGCGAATAATAAGTAAATCTATGTTTTGGGCCGACCGTTTAGATATACGCCGACGGAGCGTTATTTAACGGCTGGCTGACTTGATGCCCGAAGGGGCTCCCGCGTTGTGCCCCTCGGGCTCTCGCGATTCGAATGCGTCTCGGTGAGAGAGAGAGAGAGAGACAGCGTAGAAAGCAGGCGAGCAGTTGGCTGTGCGCGGGCTAAACGAGCCGTTTTGGCAGACGCGACGAGCAGAGTGCGTCAGCTGCGTTTCGATTTTGCAAATTTCCGGTCATCGAACATTGCGCTTGTCGCTGCATTTGTTACCAATGCGAAGAAAGAAAAAGAAACAACACAAAGAGTATGCCTGTTTTGTACTTTTCTTCTTCGATTTAGACGCGCATATTACACGGTTCATCAACTCTATGGCGAACTTTTTAAAAAATGGCGATACCAAAGCAAATTCAACAATCGTCGTCTTTTGCACCACTATTGCTACGCAGAAAAGAAAGAGAACAAAAATAAAACGCGTCGCACGCATACGCTAAACCCTGTCACCCTGCAAGCAAGTGCTTATCAGATTTTGTCATCGGAATGTTGCAGTCGAAATACTCAAGTGGGAGAGAGACGACACTCGGAGGCAATCTCTGGATACGAGCGTTTACCATTGATTACTAATAAAATAACAGCGGTCAAAGTTCCAACATAAGATGTTCAGAGACCCTAGGGTGCAAGACAGAAGTCCTAAATGTAAACGAAGGGCAGCATCGTGTTTTTTGGATTGAATACATAAAAAAAAAGTCCGCTCGCCAAGGTCATTATCGAAATAAATGATGCGAAGTAACGCAAAGACACACGGTAGCCCACGCAAAAAAACACAAAATCTGTTCCTGACTAGTTTTCCTCTACCATATTGCGATTATAACGAAGCACCGAAGGCAAATAGAGAGATAATTACGAACTGCTCGAAGCAAAGCCGAACTCGCAGCGCGCACAGCGAACGGCCGACACTCGTACACACTACGACGGAGGGAGTGGCGGTAGTTGTGTGCTCCCGATCAATATGGCACGGAGCCGGGTTTTATTAAGGCGCATGAAACTCGCTGCGTTGGTTCCGTGCCTATGACATTCGTTTGGCGAGCACGGGGTGGTCGCGGGATCTAATATTCCGAAGTTGCCATTTCACGAACAAACAAACAATCAAACAAACAAACAAACAAACAAACAAACAAACAAACAAACAAACAAACAAACAAACAACTCTTAGCCACCAGTCAGCCCCGATTTTGCTACCATATAGCCGGCGAGCGACGTCATTCCCTAGCTACGAGCAGTGACGTCACAAGCGGTAGCCGTGTCAGTAGAGGAGGAGGAGGAGGAGGAATCGAGAGAGAACTGTAACAACACAAAGGTGGCGGGTTCACATAAACAAAAAAGAAACCAAACAACAAACGGCTTAGCCAGTGTTCTGAACAGGCCTCACAAATCACGGTGTGGGTGGACGAGTAAAGAAAAGCATAAAGAAGACAAAGAAATGCGGGAAGCAATATTACAGATGCAAGAAAAAAAAGGCACAAATCATAAAAGAGGAAAAAATAGGGAGATTACGAATTACAGAATGCTGGTAAAATAAAAAAGACAAAAAAAGAGAGAGCGGAAAGTACAGGGGCGAAGAAGTTTAGGCGTCTCCACAATAGTGACGTCACGGAGCACTCAGTTCCGACTAACAGCAGCTCGCCGTAACAGCGGTACTCAGGGGTGCGCGAACCCCGCGAAGCACGCGGCGCAACCACGCTCATCTCCGTTCTCTGCGCGCCTGGTGAATCGGTTAATATTTATTTCAGGGCTGCTATGCCACGCTCGCGCAGAAGAGGCTACTCAGGCCAGACAGATGCACTCGGCACTCTCACCGCCGGTCCCTACACAATACGGACCGCCTCGCGAGCGTTGAAAACAGGCCTACGAGCCAGCACACATCTACGTCGTCCGACGGCGGATGGTCTCGCGAGATTTCGGATGAGGATGCCGGGCATCGTGCAGGCGTCGCTAAAGGTGTCTTCCAAGGCGCCACACCTGCGCGATGGTTTCTGTTTATGTAAATGCGAAAGCATTACTAGTCCAACTACGAGAAAAGTCGGCGGCGTGCGTCTATGTACTAAAGATGGTACAGAAATCCCAGCGTTGGCTGGAATTTTCAAAAATAGGGTGACATTATCAAGAGGCCGTATGGCCCGAGCACCGCCACTTCAGACTACCCACAGACTGCGACATAGTACTAGCGTTAAAATACAAAGGACGAAGAGCAGGAACACACAGGACAGACGCTAGACTTCAACTGGAGAAATGAAGGAGAGGACTGCGTGAGCACCCCTTCAATAGCCCTCACGAGCAAAGGAACTGTATACCTGGCAAAAAGCACGCGCTTCAGTCTATTGTGAATATACGTTTTCTTTTTGTACTGTATGTGTCGGCGGTAACCAGCGATCGTGTTAATCAAATATGTCTTGTGTATCGAGCATGCGCTGATACGCATAGTGATTTCTTCACATACATGTGCAATAAACGGCAGTTGAAGTCTAGCGTCTGTCCTGTGCGTTTCTGCTCTCTGTTCTTTGTGTGTATTTTAACGCTAGTAATATGTCACAGTCTGTGGATCAAAAGCACCAACTAGCCCAACTTGATTCTTTAATTCAGACTACTCTATTGAAGTCCTTCGTCTATAGTATATACACGCCACTGGCCGACCTGGATGTGGCGCCAGGTGCTCCGAAATTCTCGTACCAAAATTCGCAGTCGTTTGTCGCAAAGCGTTTCGGGTGGCGTCATACGATTTCTCGTTGCATACAGATTACATGTGCTAGTCAAGTTGAAGGCTAGCTTAGAACAGGGACTAGAACCGACGATATATGCACCTTCAAGCGTATTCCTTCTCAGACTTTAGCATCAAAAATGTGATGCAGCCGTTCGTCGTGCAGCGTCGCGGGAGGAGTCACAGGCGCATGTGTGTCTGTAAATGGTGTCACACATCACTGCTGGATTTCATTGCGCCTGGTGGTGTGTGTGAGAGCTCGTGCAATGAATACTGAACCTACGACGCCTACACAACTTCGACATCGGCCCCACCCGCCGTGAAGTGTGGGCGTCGGCACAAATACGCAAACGCCGAAAAAGCACGACAGCGTCTGTAATGCTTTCGTATTCCCACACGCAAGTCAAGAGTCTCTGCCCCATTTTTTCATTCAAACGTCTTGAAGTAACCGTCATTTGTAAACATTTCCCTAGGGTTCCGAGCTTTTTCTGTATCTGCAGTGCCCGCTTTTAAAGAACAGGAATGTCAACGAACAGGCCAGGGCACGAGTACTACAGGCTCCGGTGACTGAAACGACGCCAGATACCGGGGAAAAGCTTATACAGCTGATACGAAAATGATCGAACAAGAGAGGGATAGAGGCTTTACGGAGTGGCCAGAAAGCTTTAGTGAAAACGAAGCGGCTGCTGTACACCAGGGGTGCGTATACGCTGAGACGATGCCAAATATAACGGGAAAGAAAAACAGAGACTCTTTGCGAAGGGATGAAACGCAAGCAATTAGCAGATTAAACGAGCTAAAGTTGCTCACTCTGTACGTTCGCTAACAACAACAACAAAAAAATGCTGGGTTATGAGGGTGCGTGGAGACGTGGACGCCAGAGCGAAGGAAAGTTTTAGCGTGAGAACGACAAAATCGAGAATTCGTTGAGAGAACGACGCTATCATATCAAGTCTACGCAGATCTCGTCCAGCTAATTAGACTGGTGTCTAGAATGGACATAGTTAGTTTGGACCTGGCAGCAAAGGAAGGAATAACGACGCCAAAACGTAAACCAGAGCTGAAAATAAACTACGTTTCAAAAAACAAAAGAAACATCACTGCCGTCATTGTAAGGAGCAAATTCATTCCTCGGCCGCGAGACTTTACAGACAGGCCGATTCGACTACAAGAATTTCAAGACAGCCACTGAAAGGGGCCACTTCAGGTATATACACCGCTACCAAAGACGGCCGCGGGCCTTTCTACAGCGCTCCTTTCATCTGGCGTTTCGACATGCCAAATTGTACCCTGAATGGCCCCTTTTATATCAGGACAATGTTTCGAATGGGCTCCCAGCCCCTCCTTGCACCAAACTCTGGAGGGCATTTTTTTTTTTTTGTAACTGTCCCCTCGATAAGGATTTCTCAAGGGCTCTTAAGTTGCGAAATATCTGGCCGGCCAGGGCGCGAGCGCGCTGTGGATTGCCGAAGAGGGTGAGGGGAGGAGGAAAGGCGTGCGAAAAGACAGAATGGGGGAGAAGACGAGAAAGGACGATAACGAGCCGCAAGCCGCCCGGCACGAACGAGTAGCGTGCTTTCCACACAGATAAGAAAGAAAAAAGGCTGCGACGATGACCAAGCGACAGAGAAGCGGACTCGGCCAGGAGCCAAGCAACGACACCGGACAGCCTCGGGCAACACTACAAGGCAGCGGACACACGCGCGCACGCACACATACACACGTACAAACACGCAGAGCCGCGTATCTCGCCGGAGGGGCGACTCCCAATATTCTTCCATTACGCAACGAACTCCCTCCTCAGCTGCGCAATCTGGGGATAACAAGGCTGGATTATCTGGAGAACGCACCCTACCCCCCTCCCCCCTTCCTCCTCCTCCCGTGCGGCCCTTACGCTCGTAGCTAGCAGTACATCTAGAGTAGTGTTCAGCGACGCAGAGTGAGAACAAGGAGAACGAGAGAAGGCTTAGCGAAAGGGGGAAAAACAAGAAGAGAACGGCGACGACAAGAAGGGATGAGAGAGAGAGAGAGAGAGAGAAAAGGACGGAAAGGCAGGGAGGTTAACCAGGCGATGCCCAGTTGGCTACCCTACACTTGGGGAGGGGAACAAAGGGGAAAAAAGGAAAAAGAGCGGCAAGGAAATGAGTTTTCCAAGTGTCCAGCGACCACCATGTCACAGGGACAGAGGGCGCGCACTGAAAACTTAAAGATTATAGGCGGGAATGCAACCCCGAGTCTTTTAAGAAAGTCAGGAGCGCTTTCACCGCTTTCCGTTGTCTGGAAGGTTGAGTCCAAGGCCCCAGAACGTTAGACTCTGTTAAAGGACGCGAGTCCAAGCGGAGCAGAGAAACACTTAGGACACCGCGCTCTCGCTCAAAACGAGGGCAGACACAGAGGAGGTGGCTGATCGTTTCGTCACAACCGCACTGGTCACACGCAGGAGAGTCAGCCATTGTGATCAGATGGGAATAGGCGTTTGTGAACGCCACTCCCAGCCACAGGCGGCACAACAGCGTAGTATCACCGCGGGGGAGGCCGAATGGTATGTGATGTTGGAGCAAGAGGTTGAAGTGATGCGAGCGGGGTGACCAACCTCCAGGGGAAGACCACGACGTTACAGTCAGGTTTCGGGCGAGCAGTTGAAGGTGCCTTGCTGCGTCAGCTCTTGTCAGTGGTATGCGGACAGTGTTGGCTGTATCGTGAGCCGATCGAGCAGCATCGTCAGCTAAGGCGTTACCAACAATGCCGCTATGGCCTGGTACCCACTGGAAGATGATTTCATGATCTTGTTCGATTGCCTGGTGGTGCAGATATCGTATCTCCGCTGTAAGTTGCTCATGGTCGCTATGTATCAAGGCAGATTGAAGACATTGTAGGGCAGCTTTTGAATCACAGAAAACAGCCCATTTTTGAGGTGATTGTTGTGAGATATACTGTACTGCCGCAAGAAGCGCAGCCAACTCTGCTCCAGTAGAGGTAGTCCGATGCGAAATTAGTTGGTGAATTTGAGTCTGTCGCGCAGGAACGACCACAACGCAAGCAGAACTAGTAGAGGTTACTGATCCATCCGTATAGACGTGAGTGCGGTCCGAATATTCGAAGTGGAGCATGGACAGTGTGAGTTGCTTAATGGCTGGCGTCGATAAATTTGACTTCTTCGCTATCCCCGGAATAGCAAGGCGCACACATGGGAGCCGCATACACCACAGAGGAGAGGGAGGTAGTGCTGCCGGGGTGAACTGTTGTGGGATCGACGACTGTTGCGTCGTTATCACCTTTGCAAATGCAGAATGTGGTCTCTGCAGTGGCAGAGGCGCAAGGTGATGTTGTGGAATCCTTGAGATATGACGTATGTGCATTCGCAAGCAGTCTAGGACAATATAAGTAGAGATCGGGTGGTCTTTGGCGAGTGCAATGCTACCCATTGTTGATGCGCTCCGAGGTAGACCTAGGCATGTGCGAAGGGCCTGACCCTGCACTGACTGGAGGGCACGCATGTTAGTTTTGCACGTGTTTGAGAGTACAGGTGTACTGTACCGCAAGCATCCGACAAATAGAGCTCTGTACAACTCCAGCATTGACTGGACCGACGAGCCCCAAGATTTTCCACCTAGAAATCGCAGTAAATGAGCGATAGATGTTAGCTTTTTTTTCAGTAGAGTGCAATGCGGGCTCCATGATAAATTGCGGTCGATCAGGATCCCTAGGAAGCGATGAGTTTTGCTGTAAGAAATGACTTGACCGTCGATGCGTACCGGATATGGAGTCATACATTTACGTGTAAATGCCACTAGCGCGCACTTTTCTGGTGAAACGCTGAGACCTTGCTTCTGGAGATAGGAAGAAGTGATCGATGCTGCCCGCTGAAGTCTTGCACGCACCTGGGGACGCGTCACAGAGGAGGCCCAAATGCAGATGTCATCGGCGTACATACACATCTGGACGGTGTTGGGGAGATTCTCAGGGAGGGCGATGAGAGTCAGATTAAACAATGTAGGGCTAAGGACACCGCCCTGGGGCACGCCACGGTAGGTGTAATGCTCAGGCGTCGGGCCATCTTCACATTGGATAAAAAATGATCTTTTGGACAGATAGCTCTCTATCCACGCAAACATCCGACCACCGATGCCCACAGTTTCCAGCGCATCAAGGATGGCCTCATGGGTCACGTTGTCGTAGGCACCTTTTACATCCAGAAAGAGTGCCGCTGACAAACGTTTCAAGCGCTTCTGTTGTTGAACCGTGGATACGAGATCAACGACGTTGTCAATAGAAGAGCGACCCCGCCTGAAGCCGGCCATAGCGTCGGGGTATATTTTGTAGTGTTCGAGGTACCACTCAAGGCGCGACAAAATCATTTTCTCCATGACCTTTCCTACGCAACTGGCCAAAGCTATTGGCCTATACGACGAGAGCTCGAGTGGAGATTTCCCTGGTTTTAGTAGGGGTATCAATCGACTCGATTTCCATTCTTGAGGAACAGCACCGTCGAGCCAAGAGTCGTTGTAACGTTTGAGGAGCTCTTCTCGCGCGTCGTGGCCAAGGTGGGACAGCGCAGCATATGTGATTCCATCTGGCCCTGGTGAAGACGAACGCCGACATCCTGCAAGAGCAGCGTCGAGTTCCTCGCGAGAAAAAAGGACATCCATGGCTGAGACCCGTGAGGCAGGAGGAACACGCCGGGAACTCGAAGCAGTTGGTACACCAGCAATTTTCCTGCAGTAGTCCGTTGCTACCTCAGACTGCTGTCGATCTTGATAGACAGCCAACGCATAGAAGGGTTGTCTTTGCTGCGGAAGCGTACGGAGGCCCCGCACAGTACGCCATATAAGGGACATGGGCTTGCGGGGATCCAAGTGCTGACAAAAGGACCTCCAGCGCTGGTTCGCCAGCTGATCCATTCTTCGTTTGATTTTTTTCTGCGTACGTCTCGCCTCCCGTAGATCATTTAAGCACTTGGTTCGTCTGTATCGCTTTTCTGCTCGCCGCCGAAGAGCACGCAGGCGTTCTAGTTCAATATCAAAATCACTGCGTATTCTTGAGGACGTGATGTGACTTCTTGCAACGTTCATAGCATTAGCTATAGTGTGCTCCAGCCTGCCAGTGAGGGCTTCTTTGCTCGTCTCTTCCATATGTTTTCGAAATACTGCCCAGTCAATTCGCGCGAGTTGGGTTGGGGAGGACGCACCAAGGCCGCTTATTTTGAGGTAGGTAGGAATGTGGTCACTTCCATGGGTCTCCACATCACAGAACCAGCGAACACTCCGGTGCAACGACTTAGAAACTAATGTCAGGTCCAGGCAACTGCTGTAGTTACAGCCGCGCAGGTATGTCGGACTGCCGTCATTCATAACATACAGATCATTGTCGGATGCAAATAACGCCAGATGTCTTCCTTTGGCGTTAATTCTGGTGCTTCCCCATAGCAAATGGTGGGCGTTAAAATCGCCAGTAATGATCCAAGGAGCACGGGTTTCTTCCATGATGGCTTTCAGCCTTTCGCAGTCTAATTGAGAGGAGGGTGACACATAAGCTGCAATCAGTGTGAATTCTAGCGTTTTTGTCTTGATTAAGAAACACGCGTATTGATTGTCATTGTGAGGTGGAACTGAGCAGCAAACATACGTCATGTCAGTGCGGAGGTATACCAAGACTTGGCTGCGTTCCCCGCATGTAGGGGCGAAGAAAGATTCGTACCCGGAGAGCCTGATTGCTTCTGATAATTTGGGCTCGCAGATTACCAATATCGGGAAGTAGTTAGTGAATACGTAAGGACGAAAACTTGACATTCGCGACCTCAGACCTCTTGCGTTCCATTGGAAGATTGTGGCGCCTCTGACTTCCTCACGAAAGGAGGGAAGGTGGCCAGCCATTATGGATTAAAGTCCTTGAAGTGCTGAACCCAGGGAGTCCAGCACTAGTAAAACGCTTCGAGCAGTTGGGGATTGCAGAGCCTGTAGGAGGGGCCGAATTGCGTTGACCACGGTCTTTAAAATCACGAGGGTTTGGCGGTCTTGCTCCGGGAGCCCGTCTGCAGCGGCCGACGTGCTCGGCGATGGGAGCTTACGTGGAGGGGCCTCAGGAGGACATAATGGCGGAAGCGCAGGCCAAGGATCGGAACCTGATGACATCTGGCCACCCTTGTCCACAGAGGGCGGACGGAGCACACTGGGGCGAGGTGGAACAGGAGGTGGAGGAGGGTGAGCAGGAGGCGCCAACAGCGCGTCGTTGCGGCTGTCATTCGCAGCAGCCTGTCTGGATTTCCTCTTGCGTCGGGCACGTCTCTTGCGAACGATCGCGGCGGCTTCGCGGTGCGTCGAGCTGTCTCGGACCATTTGTCTTAGGACAGCACGCTCTTCTTTTAGCCGCGGGCAGTCTCTAGATGAGGCGTCATGGGGACCGTTGCAGTTTGAACACCTGAGAATTTGTGCTGTGCATGTCTCAGAATCATGAGGCTCGGCACACCGGGAACACACACTTGCGTTGGCGCAGACTCCGCTAACATGGCCCAGTTTCATACAATTCGTGCATTGTAGGGGCTTTGGTATGAATGGCCGTACTGCGTGACGAAAAAGGCCTACCTTCACATGTGACGGAAGGCTGTCGCCTTTGAAGACAATCTTGACACAGCGAGATTTCCCAAGACGTGAGACTCGGAGAATCACGGTGCCTTCGTTTCCTGGCTTCACGAGTATGGGCAGATCTTCTTGCGTGATCGTCTCATCGACGTCATAGATGACGCCAGAAGAAACGTCCTCGCCGAGCGGGATAACTGTACGGACCGACATGCCTCCGAGTTCAGTGATGGCCCGCAGTGATTCGAGTGCTGGCGCATGATGGACGTCAACAGCAACAACGTTTTTGCGCGAGTTCACGCGAACGTCTTTAATTTCGTTCGGCACAAGGGCCTCAAGTTGCATTGAGACAGCTTGCCTGTTAAGCCGCCTCATGTTGTGGGATCGATGCGCAGGCAGGATGAGAATAGTATGCTTCGATGCTTGGCCAGGTGTCTTCACCGTGGACTGGCTCGATGAGGAGCTGGCTCTTAATAGTCTTCTTTTGGTCCTGCGGCTGAGGTATGTCTCAAATTCACCTTCGGTACTGTCCTCGCTGAAGTACTCTATGGTATCCTCGCTGTCGGGGTCACTGGGAAGGCTGCAACGCTTCCTCGAAGAACTAGAGGAAGGAGCCGGCAGTCTGGTCGGATGCCCAGGAGGACCCACATCCATCGCCGTATGACGGGGGCGGCGTCCCCGCAATACACACACAAAATACACTAAAAACGCTGGAGACAGATAGAAAGCGATTCCACAAGGATGCACTTCGTCGTCTTCAACCAGAAGGGATGAGAGTCTCCGCTCTGATGAGCGGGTGCAACGGAGTTGCTCAAGCGAGGATTAAGAAAGGCTAGTCGGGCGACGAAAAGAAGAAAGTGGGTGTCAACGTACTGCGGCGGGCATGACAAGAACGAAACGTCGTCCACTCGGCGGTAACAACCCGGCTAGTCCAAAGGGAAAGCTGAATATAACCAAATGTTTTTGAGGAGTAGAATACGTAACAGGGGCGCGCGTTTTGTTTGATTCACAGCGCTCAAACACCGTCCGGAGTGCTGTCGCAACGCGCGGACCGTAGGGAAATTACGCAACGAAAGACGATTCAGAGGTTTTTAATGGCTAACAAGCACGCTGGCATAACGTGTAACCATAATTATGGCAGCAATCAGCGTAGAGCACACCTGACCTTTGTAAGAATCACGATCAGTGTCGAAATAATGACGAAAGTTTCGCACCGAGGCTGAGATAACCTATCCGGGGACGGCGAAGACGGTACCAATAGTGTTCGCTAAAGAGCCTGTAACATCATCATACTTCACGACGCCACATTCAATTAATCATTCGAGCTCATTAAATGTTCTCGCCAGCACCGTCCCACCATGCCCGCTGCAAGCGGTGCTACAGCTCGAAAAATGACGAGGCGAGGACGAGAATTCGCTTGGGGTGAGCGATCATTAACACGTAAGACATGATCAGCTGCGCGCCGATCATTGTTTTTTATCGGCGATAATCGGAACTTGCCTCGAGGTAAGCGGCACATTTATTGTAGGAACTAAATAAACAAAGGTAACAGATGTAATCACAGAGAAGACAAGGAAAGAGAAACGAGGGGCTCGTTATGACAGACATACGAAGGAAGCCAGCGGTCACTGAAACAAGGAGCACAAGGGAATGCTACTATCTAATATTTTTGGTAATGTAGTAACCAAGAACTCTCTGGCGCACCTGCGAGAGTTTGCGATAGTCTGCGAGAGTCTGCTTACGGCATGCACAGCTGGCGGGCGTGAAGGACTGGCACTAAGGGACTGCGGCAAATATGTGGCCATCATTTTTGGCATTACCGAATGAGAAGAGCAGCGATGATGATGATGATGATGAAAACTTTATTTGGAACAAGGGAGTTTTGGACACGTCGGTCAAAAACGAGAATCTACAGCCTCTTATACCTCGAGATTTTTCTCACAATGAAAGCAGCAGTACCTTACACAGACAGCGCACTTTAGTACAGAACAGCGCTACTACCTCTGCAACACCAAGGGAGAAGAAACTGGTCATGCGCGTGTGCATATGCGCGAACGAACTCTCACTAGGCAGAAGCTATCACGGCAGTTGTAACTTGATATCTGATGCTAAACCTCTTTCACTGGCTAATAACAGGTTGGCATGACGTGCACACTTTCCATTCGATTTTAACGCACCGAATGCGATACGCGTCAACATTTTCACGCGAGCATTTTTTTTTCGAAATGAGCCAAATCCACCTAAACACACTCTAACAGAAAGTAGTAAAAAGGGAGTAAGATAGCACACCCTTTTACAAGAGAGAGTGCGCTAACAACTTAGTCCCTTTTAACTCCCATATAAATGCATTTATGTTTAGAGTGCACGAATTGTGAAAAACGCTAAAGTTTCGTATCCACGTAAACCATAGCGCTTATTGTACGCTCGACATATTAGTTATAGAGACTTGATAAAATATTACGCAAATAATTTAGTCGATATCGGCATCTAAACTTTGGATTTGGCTCCCTCAGATGCGAAACTCCCGAGTTGGACCAGTTCTGTTGCGAGAACTTTTATTTTTACTGTAGTAATTAAAGCTATTTTATGAATATAATCCTTAAAACGATTATGCACTGAATCTGGAAGAAAAACGCTGAGAGAATTCAATGTGTTCAACCAGGAGCACCGCTGAGCTTCAGCAGCAAAACGAAGTACAAGCGAAAAGCAGGCTTCTGTCACAACGCGCTGACATGAGAGCCTTCGCTTCATGTGTTCATACTTCGGCAGCAGAATAGTAAACTATCTAAAGTTATGGTTTAGAGTTAAAATATAACTATAGAACTATATTTAACTTCACCGCAGCATCCTAAGTTCATGACTAATATCGAAATGGTAGACGCAGTGACAAAAAATGGCAGGGTAACCTCTACTCTTGTCGTTCCTCCCTTCGTTTGTTATTTCGCTATTATAATTAATTTAGGAAGTGAGTACAAACTAACCAAACTAAACTCTTTAGAGAGAGAGAGAGAGAGAGAGAGAAACAGGAGTGGAAACGCAGGAAGGTTAACTTGGCGACGCACAGTGGAAAGGGGAACGAAGGCAGACAAAGGAATGGAAGAGAGAGGAATGGGAGGCCAGTTACACAGGGTACAAGGGTACCGTCTTTCTCAAAAGTAACCAGGCTTCATGGTTTGCTTCTAGCTTGTATAGTGGAGCCCTTGTGGCCTTCCTAAAGATCAAAAGGTGTTGGAAGGTAAGAAGACCCCCAGTCCTTCCCTGTAACGACCATTTCAGCTTTAGGGAAGCTGCAATGGCTCCACTGTACGTGCTAGACGCAAACCATATAGCCTGGTTACTTTTGCCAAGACGGTACATTACAGTACACTGAAAGTTTACATTCTGGGACTCAAGCCCGAGTCCTGTTAGACTTTCGTAAGCGCCTTCACAGCTTTCCTCCGAGAGAAAGGTTTAGTCAAAGGCTCCAGAATCCTGGCTTCTGTAAACGGGCGAGGATCAACGCGGCGGAGGGTGGCAGCAAGGTAGAGACGCTCACACCGAGGGCTCACAAAGCAGGAGGCCAATCGTCTCATCTCATCCGCAGTTCTCACACGCTGGGGAGCCTGCTATTGCGATGGGATGGGAATAGGCATTTGTAAACGCCACTCCCAGCCGCAGGAGACACAACAGCGCAGCATCGCAGTGGGAGAGGCCGGACGGTATAGTGAGTTGAAGTAAGGCGTCCAGGTGGCGCAAACGGAAAGCCAAGTCTTTAACGTTTGAGCGCTTTAAAGTTCAATCATCAGTGTAGCACAGACGCATCCCTGCTTTCTCTGCAAAGGGGGTATTGCTCCCTTCGTCCAGATCATCTGATCGGTGCTCAGATATGCCGCCGATCTCTTCATATCCTTCGCAGCCGATGCCCACGCCAATTCGAGAATCATCATTACGGACTCCCGAAAAGCATGTTATCATTACTTGGCAGGGGAGATCTCCCCCTTAGCTGCTTGTATTTAAGACGGACTGCCACTGATCCAACACCCAAAAGAATCATTTGGGCTCCTGGCCACCAGGGCTTACGAGGTAATGAGGCCGCTGACGCGGCTGCCCGAGCGCTTACTCACCGGGCTCCTCATCCCAGCTCTTCTGGCTCGGAGACTAACCAGCCGCTGCTGCGATTCAAGGAAATTATAACGCATTATAGCGACATCCACCGCCTTTTCCCGGCCCCTGCGAAGGGGCTGAGTAAGACGGAGGAGCGAACTTTAAGGCGCCTGCAGACAGGTACTCTACTCTGTCCTGCAATCTTAAAGCATTACGATCCTAACACGGATGGGCGATGCCCACACTGTGGGGAGACCTGTGATATCTTCCACATGGTGTGGGCATGTACTCAAAATCCCCACCTCCCCCCTTCCCCTACCCCTTCCAGAGAGGCATGGGAGACTGCCCTTCTCAACTGCTCCTCGCTTGAGTCCCAAAGGGCTCTGGTGAATCGGGCTAGAGACGGGGCATTGTCATGCGGTGTCCCGGACTAGGGACGCCGACCATGTAGCGGGGCCACTCTGGCTCCCAAACTCTATTTCAGTAATTAAAAGTTTTCACCACCACCATGGAAAAGTAGCGCCGGAGAAGGAAAAGATGAAACCACGTTCGAAAAATAGCCCCAGCTATGAGGCTCAAGCTGACAATAGGGCGCTCACGAGTGGACTAGGCTAATTTTTATCCGCACATCAGCAGAATCGCGCAAATTTTTTTATTTGAAACAGGACTGGAGCGCAGGTTTTCTTGGCGTAACAGGGCCCCTTTCGTTCTCATGGATATGCTGACAATTACAGTATAGTATGACAGAGTTTCGGTTTCTGAATAAGGCACATTCAAAAAAAAAAAAAAACGCCCTCATTTTCCCGTGGCTGCTCTCCTAGTGCCCATTATCCATATGGGTGTTTTCCCGTATCCCTACATGCCTGCCCGTCCGTCCGCGGACAAACATGCACACGATTTACAAGGCTATACAGGTAGAAGGATAGGTTATGGTTATTATTCTGCAGGCGCTTGGAAGAAAAAGAAAAAGACGAAGAAGCAGTTGATGACGAACAAGATGGCGATCTCTCTAAAATACATGGGATCCTACGAGAGGTCTCGAAAGAGAACTGCACAGAAAAGAGTGAGAAAAGCACCCTGATGCACCCACACGGACAAAAATACTTTTGCATTTTATTGCAGCCGGGTAATCAGCCTCGGCATGGATTAGCCTGCAAGATTTTTCTTCATTCATTTGAAAAGTTCCGTGCTTTCATATTTCATATTTAAAAGACAAGACAGCTGCAAAAAATAGAAATAAGTACAATCAAGCGCTCAGCCGTGCAGGGATGCAAGTTTTCCTTCAAATCTGCGTAGGCCACAATAAACAGCCCTTTTCAAGCACTGTCAACCTCCCGCCTCCATACCGCACAGAAAGGAGATTGCAGGACTGCCTCGGAGGCCATTGAGAAGCGCTGTTTTGCAAGTGGAAGCGCTTTTGTATGCGCAACCCGCGGGACAAAGTCCATGGAAAGAGCAATAGCTTTCCCTTGCAACACAAGCAATTTCACGCAGATTAAACCGCGCACACACACGTACCGTCCACCAGCATCTGCGGCAGATTTGAAGCATGCCGAGCGCATTATTACTGCGCGCACCGAGGGAGAGGCAGGTGGGTTGGTAAAGTTTTTTTAGGAGAAGAATAACGTGCGCGCGCACACGCGCACAAAAAAGCGAAATTCCCATCGTGCCGAAATTGAGTTTGCTGCAAAAGGCAATGCGTCCCTGCCTTTAGCTCGCGCAGGGGAACCTCGAAACACGGGCCTCCTTTGTTGTTTTTTGCAACACTTCCGTTGCACTCACATCCTTTAAGGGGCGCTGTTTTTCCGTACATTTTTCCCAACTGCTTTTGTGGACACTACGGTGAGATTCAGGTTGGAGAGGCTACCGCGCAGAACCAGACTCAAACGCAACAAGGGCAGCTACGCGCACTACGCAGTGCACTTAGGCATGTGCGGGAGTTGTTCAGAAAACCTGAATGTGCTCAACCGCGCGGATGCGCGCACAGAAAAACTGCCCGCCCATTGTCTCCGCGAAACAGAAAAGAAGCGAAGCCCCCAGCAACCATCGAGCTTAAGCGAGCCATATAGAGGGCGCAACGGCGCTCGCCGCAGTGCAGCGAATGTCACCGAGCAACAGCAGCGGGCTGCGTGCCTGACCGAGATGGATGTAATAACCTGCAGCAGCAAATAACTTGAAGAGGCATGCCAGAGGTGCATTTCCAGTACATAAGTACTGATCAAGCTATCGGACAACGCTCAAAAGAATTCTCCTCTCAATCCCGATGGAATGCCAGCTCTTGTGGAACACACTGCGATGGAAGCCATTGGTACAAGGACAGTACGAGGACGTCGGATACAGGCTCGACCAGCCATTCTTGCAAAGGCATGCCGGCAGAAAAGTAGCTGCAAAGAATACAGCGTAATATTAAGAAAGGAAGCAGCGGGGCGAAATTCAGACGCACTCCTGACTGCCCACGGGCGAGAAACGATTCCATTGCGAAACAAGCCATCCTCGTATTCTATACCCTCTTCTACATCCCGACGGCCTTCGAGCTTTTATTTCTCGGTTATGTGCGTCGCAAAGGAAAGGGGGGGGGGGGGGGGTAATGGAAAGGTCGCTACAAAAGCCCATTTCTTCCGAAGACGGTCCGCTGGGACGACGCCGAAAAGTTTGCTGTAGATGCAGAGCCCGGCGGCGGCGGCTATGTCGGTAAACACGGTTCACTGGCGGCCCACACGGAGAAGCGAAAACGGAACGGAGACGTCAGCCAAAGGAAGCGGCCAGTAAACAACGTGTGTACCAGAAAGCTGACAGACGGGGGGGAGGGGGAGGGCTGGAGGAAGAAGTTAAAAGCGGAAGTGGCTGACGCCGAGGTATACACGCTGCCTCACTGAGCGTTCGTTCAGCTCCAGGGGGGGGGGGGGGGGGGGAAGGGGGGGGGGGGGTACCGAGAGCGCGCCGTGCGGATATTGTGTGTCGGGATCTTCAAATACACGACACGGTATCGCACTCGGAGAAGAGTATAGCGTATATACCGAAGTCTTCTACCCTCTTTTTTTCGAATTATCTTTTTTTTTGTTACTTCGTGTTGACACCCATAGAGAGCGACAATGTTTTCTCGACGTGAACGTCCGAGCTCTGTCTCACGCCGGAAAGTCTAGAGGCACTGAGTGGGCAAGAAATAAAGAAAAACAAAAAAGAGAGGACGAAGAGATGAGACAAAGAAGTGAGAATTGACTCTCCCGGGCGGAAACGCGTATACGCGCTCGAGAAAAGTTGTGAAGTGGACAGGAAAAGGGGGGACACAAGAGAAATCGGAAACGACAATCACCCCGCAGAACCTGACGAGGGGAGAGAGGGAGAGAGAGAAGGAAAGAAGCGGCAGGAAAGAATGGAGTACGAACGAATAAGAGGTAGTTCAAAAACGTATAAAGCCGCGGAGGGATCTCTGTATCAAAAAAGATCGCAGGCTGCGTCGTCGAGTACACATCGAGTTAAAAAAAAAAGAAAAAGAAACAAAAAGCCGCGAAGACTAGAACAGAGCAAAAGGAAAAGAAACGGAAAAACTTTACATCCTTCGGATCACAACGTCCGGCACTCCGGTCGTTATGTCCTGTGAGCTGCTGCAGTCTCCGCGAGTAAGTTTCTTCGCAATACAGCCTTTCGTATTTAGTTCAACTGAACAACGTCAATCATATCGAAACAAGCTGTAAAAAAAAAACAAAAAAAAACGCGAAACAAAGACTCAGAGACCCGACGCCTTCTCGTCCCGTTTTTTTCACTTCAGCGAAAAAAAAACAGAAGAGGAATTGAACGGACGAAAATAAAGAAAATGGAAACCCCGCAGAGGCACATGCGAGGACAGATCGTCAAAGAAAGCCACTTTCGAAGCGAGAGAGATTTTCGGTTACATACGTCTCTTAAAAGTAAAGAGAAAGAAGCTAGGGACACTGCGCGTTCCTGTCTACGGGAAGTGGGGCGGAGATTGCAGAGACTGAGAGAGGGAGAGAGGCAAGGGTGCGTAGAAGAGGAGGAAATGAAAAGCGGAAACAGTTTTCTTCCGATGGAAAAAAAAAACCGGAGGCGGAAGGTTTGGGGGGGGGGGGGGGGACAGGGGGGGGAGGCGAGGTGGCGACGGCCAGAATCGACAAGGTGCCGAGCGCGAATAGTAGATGGAGGAAAAATGTGATGAAAAAGCGTGCTTAGAATGAACCACATTTCGATGAGAGTTCAAGCTGCTCTCTCCTTCTCTATCTCTCTCGATATATATATATATATACACTATTTCGTTTTCCTCATCGAGGGAGGGAGACGACGTGATCGCGCGCAGAGGTTACAAGAGGACAAAAGGCACGAACGAGAATTGCTCTTCGGTTATCGACGGCAAAAATTTTTCACCGCGCAGCGCTCAATGTTCGCGCCCGCCGGTTTTGTAAACGTCGTTGCCAAAGCCAGACGGAGGAACTGCGCGTTTGCCGTACCTTTTACTTCCATCACGGCGCGCTCCCATTGTTGTGCGCCATTCGGAAAGCGGCCGCGTTGGCGGCGCAATAAAGGAAGGTTAATCACAGGTCCGCGTCTTTGCCCGGGGGAAAAAAAAAAGGGTTACGAGACGATGCTCAACGGATTTTTAGGACTGCTGTGGAAAGAAAATAAAAAGGACAGAAGAAAAACCGATAAAAGTCGCGAGTGCTTTCTGTGACGCTATCAATCACAATACGCAGCTGGAATGTGCTCACGTCAGAAATGAAACTACGTTGATCTGTCACAAGCCTGCGGACCTGAAACCAAATAAAGGACAGGTTTACGCAGAAACCAAACAAACTCTCAAAAGAGCAAAAGCCCGTCGATCTAAAAGCACGACCTACACTTGATTGTTGCAAACCACATACTTCAAAAACTAACAAAAATGAAAAAAAAAACAACAGCTTGTGCCAGGGTATGAGTTTTATGCTATTCTTTGTCAGAAACAATTCATCAAAAGTTTCGAAGCGTGTTCGAGGTACCTGAAGACAGCGAAAAGAAACCGCTCAGTTTCAGGCAAGGGAATCTACGATAACATGTGAAAAGACGCTTTTAAAAGGGCACAGACTTCAATCATCACTACTTGGGAAGTTACCAGATATAAGCATTAATAAAGGCTGAAGCTTTAACGTATTATGGCTCGATATTTAGGACACATACGTAGTAAGTCGGCAATGTTAAAACGTGGTCGCAAACTGGTTAAGGCTGTCAATTTGTTCTCCGAAAATGCCGCGCCTGAAACAAAAGGCCTCAGCGCCAACCGGATCACATAGAGGTTTTTCTTTCAACTTATGCACTCCGAACTTTCTGCAGTTAAAAGACAAAAAAAAAAGAACTCGAGCGCTCCCACCTCCTACACCTGCTAAAGAGAAACAGAAATGAATCAAGTAATAAAAAGAGTTTGCACAGTATAGGTTATTCTGAAAAGGACGGATGCTTTTTCATACGATTTCTTTTTCATAAGATAAGACTGACTCCTTGAAATTTTGGGTTAACTTGATCTCCACCACGTCAATTCCTTGAATTTAAGAAGACCGACCCTGAGCAGACACGAAATGAGAATAGACAGTCATAAATCGCTGTAACCAGATCTCGTGACGGTAGCTGGTGATGGCAAAAGAAAACGAGATGTATCGAGAGACACGAACAGCGCGGACGAATGAACTGCCCACGCTAAACCGCTAATTCGGATATATCGCCAGCGTCCTTCATCTGTCATTTCGCCGCTTTGTTTTTATCCTTAGGGCAACTTTTTTTTTTTTTTTCAGGAGAGACAGAGAAAGGAGAGCATGCGTGATCAGGGGAGGATTTTTGGGTCACTCTTGGGGGAGGGGTGTTGGAAGTGCGGCCTCATCTGAGCCGTGTATATCATCGACTTATTAGTGCGAAAGAATTTCTTGAGTCATGAGTGGCGTGAACAGGATGTGTCACCACGGGCTGTGGACAGAGCATGCCCTCCTGAACTGTTGATCATCCAATAGGTGTGTAATTAAGATTCGTAATGATTAATAATGACTGAATGAAAAGTTTAAATGACCGAAATACTCAATTAATTCATTAATTTCGGTAACTGACTCGAGTAAATCACGAAATTAATGGATTACTCGTAATTCCTCCAGAACTAAACAAACAACAATGGAATTGACTGCTTACTAATAAATCTAACAAATCAATTAATTACCTAATTAATTAATTACAACTAACAACTGAATAATTTATTAGTTATGATTAATCAACAAATTTAATCGATCGATTAATTGACTAATTTAAAAATTACAGTCGATGTTTAATTACATTACTAAGTAATAGAGGAGGCAACGGTACTCGAAATGCTCTGGCATTTGTCCACGTAAAGAGAGCAAATTTAATTTTATTGACCGAAAATAAGGTTTAGCATAGTTTTACAATGCAAAATTTCTCGCCTGAATAGGGAAACCGACTTTTCTGTTTACGGCAACGTGTGTGGGAGAAGGCCTACGCACAGTTTCGATGGCTTCATAAAAAAAAAAAGATTGTAACCGGGCAACTAAACAGACCTAGAGCCTTTTAATCAAATTCCCAAAGAAGCAAATGCGATTGGAACTTCATCTACCCTCAAATATTCCAAATGAACCCCATATTTTGGAAGCAAGCCCACCCCAGAAAACAAATTAAGATGGATCAACGAATGGATTAGAATGGATTAAGTGGGGATCAGTGCATGGATTAATGTGAATTAGTGAAATGATTAAGTTGGATTAGTGAGCGCATTAGGTGGAAGAGTGGGTCGGGTTCGTATAATTCCATGTGATAATCAAATGGAAGCTATTCGAACATTTTAGTCATCAGATTTTAAAATTTGGAGGTGCTGGTGACATCAAGACCCCCCCCCCCCTCCCAACCAAGCAAGGCATTTCGTTACCGAGAAGCCAAGTGGTTTGTATGTATGTGTTTATCTTATTTATTATTTTGTAATGGCTCTTAGATGAGCCACAGGCATTGTCAAGCTATTTTCTTTAGCTTTTGGCCTGCGGCTGATTCTAAAGAATGTGCACATTTGTGAAATAAATAAAGTTTTTGCAAGACGACAACCTAAGTGCTATTGCATTAAAAAGAAAAAAAAAAACGAGACGTTTTTTCACTGCAAAGCAAATTGTACGCGCAGCTTACCCGAATTGGTGGCTCAGTGGTTACTGCGTTCGGCTGCTGAGCCTGAGGACGCGGGATGGATCAAAATCCCGGCCACTGAAGTCACGTTTCGATGGAGACGAAACGCAAAAGAGGCCAATGCGGTGTAGGATGTCAGATGCTAGCGCACGTTAAAAAAAAAAAAAAAAACACAGGTAGTTGAAAGTAACCCAAGTCCCTCCACTATGGCCCTCCTCTTTCTCTATTCCTTATTTCACTCCCTCCTGAGTCCCTTCCCTCACGAAGCGGTTCAGGTGTCCACCGAGATTGGGAAAGTTACTGTGCCTTTAGTTTTATCACGACCAATTGTATGAGTTGTTTAATGGCGGCGGGTAACCAAATCAGTTAAGCTATATTTAGGTCAAGATGGAATGAGGCGACGGGATGCGTCAACAAACGGCGATTTCGGGCACCAAAATGCTGAAAGAGTGCAGTCCCACTAAATGAATATGTCAGGAGGCTGTGACGCGATCGCCAGACGCGGGTTCGAAAGCGAAACAAAAAAAAAAACGAGTTTTTTTGCCCATTGATTTTATTTCAAATATAGCGCCTTTTATCTGTACTCCTTTTTACTCTAGTAAACAAGCAAGACACGTAAAGAGGGAAAACGAACTTGCGCTGCCTCTGAAAAAATCTCAGAGTGACATAGAAAAAAAGAAGAAAAGGGGATAAAAGAAGAGACAGAGGTATTTTACCTCTTGTCGTTGTCAAGACGAAGCGACAAAGAAATGCAGGCTAGGAGTAATGCCAACAACCATGTCTTCGCACCTGACAGCCCAGGGGGGGGGGGGGGGGGGGGGGGAATAAATTGAATGAGCTTTCATGACGTGCAGGCTAAAAATGTCACCCTGTGTAAAGCACCAACATCACATGCACGCAGCACAGCGCCTTTTTTCTGCGTGAGCTGAATATTAAGGGCTCAGTAGTGATCACTGCACCACTTTTTCCCAGCGGGATGACGGTGTTAATGCCGTACTGCATAAGCCCACTGGAAGGCCTGCAGCAAGACGTCAGGACGAGCGCTCATCACAACTAATTTCAACGTAGTCAATTCAGTTGCCTCGCATAAAGATAATACGCAGATTTGATCACAGGCAGTGATAAAAGCTATGGGGTCAAATCATTTAGCTTAAACCTAATCCCGCGGTAACGTATACCGAAATCACATTACGCTGTGATGGGTTTCAGCAACCTCCACTGACAGTTATTACTTAGGAGGTCCCCAGCTTTCAGGTTTTGCTCATGACAACTGAATCTACCAAGATGTGTGGCACAAAAGCGCGCAGGCGATATACAGATTTATACAAAAATAAGCCTAAACATAGGAATACGTATTTAAATTGTCATGCTTCCGAAAACGTAGGCACTACACTTTCATTTAGCGGGAAAGCCGACAGCTGGCTTTTTAGCTGTATCCGATAAGGAATGTACGGACGCGAGAACAATCTCGTTTCTTCGACAATGTCGCGCACCATACTTCAAAAAGCGGCTGCTTTCGCATTAGGCTGGAGTGATCTCTCGAGATTCTGCGCGACAGCGCCCTAAAAATACGGCGCGCTTATCTAGGCGAGCAAGAGACATCTTTTGAAAAAAAAAAAACGCAAAAAAACGAGGAGAAAGAAGAAATTCCGACGCGGAGCAATCGGGCGAACTATTGCCTCTGCACAACGCGAATAATGTGAGATAAAAATCGGGAGACGTCTATTTTTGATCGCCGAGCGGGAAACGGCTAAACACGAAAGAAATAAGAATCGATATAACGGCGAGGACGTCAAGGGAAAAAACAAAAGCATTTCAAAAGTAAAGTAAAAAAAGACACCCCGCAAGAGAAACGCGCCGTCGGCCCGACAAGTGGCAAAAATGAGCTGGCAGAGAGGCCTCTTGAAGGCGAGAAAGCATGAGGTGTCGCAGTGGACGTCGCTGTCTCGGAAAGTCGACGTTGATATTCGAGCTGCTTTTCGTTCAAAACTATACGAAGAGAAGACGTCACACTGGACAGAGCGTTTTGACGTGCATCGCAATCGGATATTCACGTCAAGGCTTCCTTCGAACCGAAGCCGTCATAAATCTTGAAGGGGAGGAACACCTATCGCATATTCAGATAACAACATAGGTTTTGATAAAAGCCATCAATACAAAAGAAGCGTTAAAAAAATAAACAAAATGTACCAAATGTGGCGTCACAGATGCTGCATAGTAAGTTGCTCGCTCTCGATGACGGCTGGTTCTGAGCGCACAAGGACGGGGGGAAAATTATCTAGGAAAGAAATGTAGTGCAGCAAGATGAGTTGTTGGGCAAGTTGGTTAATTGTAGCGTAAAGATGGACTGCGCAAAAGGAACAATCGCATGAAAAAAAAAAAAGCCGGACAAGAGCAAACTAACAACTGATTTATTCAAAGAACAAATCAGTTGTTAGTAGTATGTGCTTGCCCCGTCTTCTTTCATGAGATTGTCCCTTTTGCGCAACCCATTTTTACGTTTCAGGAAAGGAAGCTGCTGACTCGGCGTCCCTCCGCGGACGAGCCCATGATATCCAGAGTGAACAAGCACGGTTCAAGGCTAGGATTCTTTCCGACCTGATGAGCCTCGATCGTCGAACGCACGCTTTCGCGTTCGCTCTCGCCACGCTCCGCCAATAAAAAGTTTGCAGCGAGATGTCCACCGTACCGTCGACCCTTTCTGAAACATGACACAACAACGTGCGATAAACCAGCATAAGAATCAACACTGCCAAAAAATCACGCGATCAATGAGAACAACCGCGCCGCAGCAGCGGCCACGTTGCTGCTCTGTAGATGACGACGCAAGTGAGCGAGTTGAAAGATGGATGACCGGACGCAAAGAGATATATCACTGTTCGAAAGGCAAAGTCGTAGATAAACACAAGAATGCCCCGACACACGCGAAACGATGCAAGAAAAAAAAAAACGCGAGTGAAAAACGTGGCGTGGTGAGAGAAACAAGACTGAAGACTAGCGTCCGGCCGTGCGCGAGGTCAGCGACACGTTATATTGCGAACTCTATGTCAAGGGTGGCTAAAACTGAGCAGCGCCGTCGAAACTGCGGAGTCGGCGTCATTTGTATAACACAACAGGAACCTAAAGGCAGGAAACTTTGTACATGTAATTAAGATTCTGACTGTTCCTGAACCAACCACCGAACGAAAAGACAGCAGCGAGAAGGCGGACGGCCAATTGTAAGCCGTTCTTTCCAACAGACGTAGTTTCTGGATTTCCACGCCTGATTACCGGAATCCAGCGCGACAGCTTGGACCAGTCTGCACGGTTTTAGGGCAGCAGAGTATGCCGGAGGCCTGAGGAAGGTAGCGAGCGAGTGTTTTACAAAGAGGGAAACAGCAAGGAAACAACGGAGGAGGAGGAAACTACAAGCGGGCAAAAAAAAAAGTACGAACGGACGGACGGACAGTGCTGGACGCTGTCGGGTGGAGCCGAGACAAACGACGCGCGGGGATCGAACACAAGGGGAAGAAGCGAAAGTCGATTTCTCATCGTATACAGATAGCACGCCGCCGCCTAGGAGACGGGTCTGCGCTGGACACTTCGCGCGTTTTTCCGGAACGGCGGGGAGTCGAAGAAAACAAGAAAAGCAAAGGAAAAGGGATCGCGAAGTGTCAGGAATGACGCAGAAGAAGCTACAGTAGAAGCGCTGTTTGCGACTGCAAAACTTCCCATTTCCCCACCCTCACTTTCTCCGCTAACTTTCCTCTCTCGTTTTCCCCCTCACTTACCTTCCGCTAAACCATTCGTTTCGTGGCGGTGAAAACAATACGAGCGAGCGAGGGACGTGTCACGCAAGTCCGGCTGCTCAGCTGTCGGAAGCAATCAGAAGCACGGAAACCATTCGCGCGCTATATGGGCACGGCCTTTAAGGAGCGTACGAACGAACTACTAGCGTGCGCTTGAAAACAGCTGCACGGGGCCATTTTACTCAACTCCTCGAGACTGAATTCGTCAACGCCTCTTTCTCCTTTACCGAGGTTGTTTATCAATACCAAATACGTCAGTAAACGGCACACAACGGCAAACCGATGATAGCCGATGTCTCGCGGGCAAAAGGCATGCGCTTTGCTTTCGACGAAGATTATAGTTTTTTTTCCCTTGATTTTCGCTTTCGATGCACGCTTTCATCCGACTCAAGACACTACGCGGTTGCGTGCCGAGTTGCTTTGATAAGCTGCTCGCCACCAACAACATCCGCTTTCGGCGTTGTTGACAGCTAGAACACTCCTGCGTGTGCACGCTAATGCTGTCAGGGGATTCGAACATGTGCGCCTATATAATTTGATGTCGGTGCTTTTTATTTCTGCACTAAGCTTTTTTTCATTAAAGCCCATTTTGTGCTCTCTGAATGCCAGGCAGCCGGCAAAACACGCAGAGACACCAAAACAAAGCTGCGAAGACCGATTTTCCTGTCTGGCCAGTCGGGACAGCTCCAGTAATGACTGTGCCCATGGCGTGTGGAGGTTTTCCCGCACTTTTGCTGGTTTTTCGTTTGGCATTGGAAATGGCGTGACTGACGATAAACATGCATCCGCTGCTTATATGTTCGCCAATTAGTTTTTGTGAGGCTGAGAAGAGCCTATAGTAATAGCTAAGTTTATGAGGATTTAAACGTCCCAAAGCGACTCGAGCTACGAGGGACACCGTAGTGAACGGCAGCGGAAATTTCGACCACTCGGTGTTCTTTAACGTGCCCTCACATCGCACAGTACACGAGTTTCTAGAATTTCTCCTCCATCGAAACTGCACCGCCGCGGCCGGGATCGAAGCCGCGTCTTTCGGGGCAGCAGCCGAGCGCCATAACCACTGAGCCACCGCGGCGGCTTTGATACTGTTGATAAGTATTGTAATAACTTATCGCTCTTATCAAAAGTTTCACAGTACGAGGAGTGTCCAGTGAGTTTCGGTTGCTCGAATGCAACTTTTTCAGTAAGTGATGGAAATGAATGCCGCAACATTTAAAAGGCCATTTGAAACGTCCTGTTTCAAGGGACCGCATCACTTTTTGACCGAGTCTTCACCGGCTAGAGTGTCGATACGCCTCCGCCACAGGTTCAGAAGTATTGCGTGCATTCGCGTAGAAATGCGGGCGGCTGTTAAGCGCATCTGGCATTGGTGGTCTCTTCTCCTGACGCGAAGCGCGCACCCGTCACAAGTTCGGCCACCTCCGGAAAAAAAAAGAGGACAATTTGGCGGTGTGAGGACCGGGCTGTAGGCCGTTGTGCAGTGCTCTCAACACACGCACGCACACACGCGTAGGATAGAGGCACAAACGCGCACCAGGACATCAGCACCGAAGACAAGGAAAACACGTCTCCGGCGGAGAGGCCAGAAAGAGAGGAGTCGCCGCTACATCGGCCACTGAACCGGAAGACGTAAAGCCGGACATGGCCTTCCTTTTTACGGCACATTGAGCACAGCTGCGGCGTAAATACAATAACGCTTCGCCATCGCCGCCCCCGCTGGCTGAGCATAGGGGGAGGCCCCTGCAGTTGACGCGGGGTGAAGGGCCGCGACGCAGCACAGGGCCACTATACCCGTTCGCCTACACCGCGATTTGCCGAAGGAACGGCAGACAGGAAAAGAGAACAAGAAGTACCAAGTGAGGAGACCAAGCGGAGTGAACGAAGGAGAGAGTAAAGCGAGGGAAACGCCGATGCTCACCCCAGAAGACTAAAGAACTTCGTCGGGCGGCACTCGCAGCGTGTTTGACGCTCGCTTAGGCAATGCACGTCGCCCGCCTGCCGTGGTGGTGACACATTGCGCCTGGCAATGGGCGAAGCTGCAGATGCCCCAACGAGATGGGCCGAGCAATAACTTGCCGAGGAGTGCAGCCAGCAGCTCAACTTTTGCGCCGGGAATTATTATTGTTATTATTGTTTTGCGGCTGCTAGTTGGAACAGCGATACCACTTAGCCTCAAAACAATGAAGAAAAAAAAACAAATATCAAGCTGTGCAGTCTGTAACTAGGGCCGCCTGAAAAGTTTTTTTTTTCCGTTTCTGGCGGTTCAATTGGTTGAAATCCCCTAAAAACCACGCGAAAAAAAAAGAGCAATGAAAACGAGCCAAACCCACAGAAGCAGCGCAGACTAGAAGCACAGCGAAATCTGCACACACCGATGCTGGCAGCAGCATTAAGGAAGAGAGCAGCAATCGTTGAAATTCTTGACCTAGCTCTAATGTACGCCTGTACTTTAAAGCAAAGAGAGGGAGAAGCTGAATCTTTACACGAATACAGTTGTAGCGAGAACTCCAATCTCTCTCTTCAGACTACGATAAACGCTGCGAAAACTGCTAGTGTATCTTAGCCATAGCTTGCGATATAACTGCCGCTCCCTCTCTTTAAATCATGGGCCAAAACTACTTTGGCTTTATAAAGAAGAAAAGACGGAGATTAGCCGGAACGGAGACAGAAACTGTAATCATAAATTTAAAATGTGGAAACGAAAAGTGCAGAGATAAGACAGAATAGCTCGCGCAATAACTCAGCATCGCTTCACCAACACGGACACGAGCACACTGGCAAGAAGTGCCGCCAACCGACGCGAAAGGCAACTACGCGATGGGTAGGAACCAGCGAGCGAACTACAGAAGCAGCGGGAAGTCTTAAGCAAGGCCAAACTACGATTAGTCAACACTCGAAAAGTAAAAACGCGATCACAGAAATGAAAAGAAATAAAGGACCAATAAGTGCAAAACAAAAAAAAGAACACCTCTCCGACACGTACACACTGACGCACAAAAACACGCGCACACATTCGCGTCAGAAATGAGGGCGACAGAAAAAAAAAACGATAAACAGCCGGCGTCAAGTTTAGGCGCGAAGATGGAGAGGCGCTGAGGGAGGCTCTGATTATGAAAGGCAGTCGCTTCTCTTAAAGCCAGACGCCAAGCTGATTGCGAAGTAGTCTCCTGTTAGCGCGAACTTCCCCTCACTCTGGCAGCGCCTTATTGCTTTCCTCGGACTACCACCGTCATGTTCCTTACTCCGCTAGGGGGGGGGGGGGGGGGGGGGGCGCAGAGTAATGGGACGCCTTAGATCTCGCCCGCCTTCCAGCCCCCTGTACACTACGGCAGGAAAAGGAGCAGCAGCGTTTCCCGGCAGCACTTGGCAGCGGCAGCAGCACCGCCGGGCAGAGGACGATCAACACCGCGTTAATACGCCGGCAACGGACCTCTTCATTAGAGACAACAACTTCGGGAGGAAGAGACGTCTCGATTTTCGTCGAGGCTCACGTCTTGCCTTACTACCAACATCGCCGTCGTTGACTGCACCCGGGAGAGAAAGAGAGAAACGGTGCGGGATAAGCTGATGGGAGAACCGTCACGCCAAGTAAAAACAGAAACCCCCCTTGCGTCCAGAGTCTGCTCACCGTGTTATCGCCCCGATGGTGCGCTTGTTTCCTTCGCGTCTCGCGGGTTAGCCGCCGCTTTCGCGATGAGAGAGCGACCGAATGGCCTCCCCCCCTCATCAGGGCTTCTCTTGCCTCGGCCTTCCACCAGCGGTGCGCGGAAAGTCTTTTCTGACCCGGGCCAACTGGTCTCCGCTGTTAGGCACCGGCTCCTCTGGGGTTATTACCGTGCTCGGCAGCAACGAGGATCGGCCGCGGGCCAGCCGAGGAGCCCGGCTTGGCTTGGCTTACGCTGGCCGCGCTCGCGCGCCCGGTGAGCCAGAAAAAGCGGCCAGCGAACCGAGGAGGCACAGCGATCCTGCTCCTTTTGGAGTGAGGTCAAAGGCGGGGCGCGCACTAGGCTTGCGCGGGAAAGAGCGTCGCGTTTATGGCGCTGTCCGGAGACTCCATTGGAGCGCTACGTTATCCCCTTCCTTAAGACAGGGCCCATTGGGGACAATTGACCAGCGCCTCCTAGTAATACGAGCAGCAAAAAAAAAAAAAAACGCAAGGAACGGGCGGAGAAAAGTCATTCTTTCGTCAAGTCCTTACAACGGACCCGAATAACCTTACTACTTTAGCTTCCTGAACAAAAAACAAAGCAAAAAAGCGCGAGAAGTAAATCGACTTGCATGATGGACTCTACACGCCGTTGGAAGCGCCGTAATATAATGGAAGCACTGTAATATAACAAGAACATTCGAAATGATTTTGCTGACACCGACGCTGAGTGCTGGCTGACAGCGAGCGACTGCAACTTGACATTTGGCTGGCACTAGTTACCGCTCACTCTTCGCTAACTGTAGAGTCTGTGGCCGCTCTCACCCGCTTACACGCGCTCACATAAAAGCAAATTAGAAAGAAAAAAATGCGCTTTTTTTAACGTGATAACATTAGAAGCCCCGTGGAGCCAATATGAGTCGTCTGTCATAAAATCTGACCATTGGCTGGAGGTAAGCGACGTCACTAGCCTAGAGCGTTCTCATTGTATGGAGGGAAGCGACGCCACTATCGGTGAAGGCATACACAGCTGCTAATGCTACTGCACTGCCTGCACAAAATGATATTAGGTGTCCCTGTGATATTTTTATTAAATTCCAAAGATCACGCGATCGATTAAAAATCAAAATTTTTGGACTCACTGATACAGATTTGGCTTTGCTTAAATGACCACATGAAAGGCACGGTTATGGCCGCAAAAGGCACGAAACTAAAGAAGTCAAGGTTGCGTTGCTTTTGCGATGCGTTGAGGCAAGATGCAGAACATGTGGAAGGAGGCGTTAGAGACGGACGTCGAAGAAAAGAGGGCGCGGGAACGACCGAAGAGAAGGTGAAGAGAACCGGTGGAGCTGCACATATCCGGGAGAAAAAGTTGTCGGCGGAGACAGCTCAGGACGAGAAGTGCAGGATAACGGGAAACGGAGACTCCAAAGTGGCATAAGTTGAAAGAAGATGAAGTCGAAATCCTTGGATCCGAGAGAGACGCGCGTTTATGGCGACGAGAGAAGATTTGGACAGTGTTCGAGAGCTATCGATGCCCAACTGCTGAGCAAAGTGTGGGGAGGGAGGGAGGGAGGGAGGGAGCGAGGGAGGGAGGGAGGGAGGGAGGGAGGGAGGGAGGGAGGGAGGTACATGCGCCGTCCTCCGACGCCCTATAGTTGACCAGCCGTGAATTACAGAAAAGTAGCCCGCTTCGCACCCAGTAGCCCAGAAAGAAGACAGTAGAAAAGCAGGCAACGATGGGAGGAAAAACACGACGACGAACGCTCGGCGCAGCAGCAAGACGGATGGTGCAGAAGGAGGGAAAGAGTGCCAGGAGGTGGACCGATAAGCCCGGCAGGGCTATCTGGAATCGATGGAGCCGTAGGAGGCAACGGGCCCAGAATCTGGATCTGGCCGGTAGCTCATTACCGTCGCCCGAGGAGCCTGCTCGAGTTGCGAGAGAGATAGAGAGAGAAAGTGGGCCAAAGTAGGAACGAGGGAGCACAGTTTGGAGCCTATATAACATCATTCCACTCGTCGGCTTCTCCTAACAACTCCCAGCCTTTCTTTCCTGCGCGCCCTCTTACTTACGTACCGAGCTGCCCTTACTTTTCTCTGGCAGTAAAGTTATCGCCTTCCGGTCATTGCTTTAACCAGCGCCGGCAGCAGCACGTAGTGTAGCTCGGGCCACATTTATCTAATGCGACCCCCCCCCCCCCCCCCCCCCCCCAAGAACAACAGGAGGGAAAGTAAGAGAGAAAGAGAAAACGCGTTTGGTATTCCCCCCCGGCAACCGCACACCCTTGATTGAGTGGCCGTGGAGCTCTAGCACCGAACGTTCCCGCAGAGCTTGCTTGTGCTGCTCGGGGGAGAGAAGGGCAGGTTTCCGAGACCCGGACCAGGACTCCTCCAGACGAGCAGGTTTAGGCGGTGTTGTTAGGCGACTCAAGCAGGCGCCATGTTTGTATACGGGGAGAGTACATGCCGGAGTGAGCAGACCCCTCAGAGTGTAATAACACTCCGGACGGGTTATTACAGGGGTGCCAATCTACTGAAACGGGCACCGACGACATCTCCATTCAATTATTGTTCTCTGTAAAACTCGATTCTGTGGCTGTATCTGGGCATGCTGGCGTTTGTGCCGCAACAAAATACGCATTTATTGGTGAGAAAAGTGGCTTTCAAAATTTTCCCGCCGCTCGAATCAATTTCGTGAAGTCTACGCCGAATAGGAATCTGTGATCCCCGTTTTGAGGAGAGTGATGGTATAGCTATAGTCTCTGGGATCCGTGAACGAAAAAAAAAAAAAAAACTGTGTCGACGCATCGCAGTTTAGTTGCGAAATCGGCCATAGGTGGCGACACCTGTACCTTAATTTTTGGCCTTTTCTTGCTTATAAAAGCTCTCTTTTCTGTAAAACTACCGTTTTTGTCCTCAGAACCAGGTAGCATATAAATACAGGCACTTAAGTTTGTCCTCAGCGTCCTTGTAAACAAGGGTGGTTAGAAATGAATGTAGACTATTAAAAACACGTTAAGAATGAAAAAAGACCTAAGGAGCATCGAAGCAGCCGTGTGGAGTGGCTTTTTCAAAGGCACGTTTCAGCCCCTTCGCAATGCCGGCGAATGCTGACACGGTTGTGCGTAGCTTTTCCGATTCCTGGGTTCTCAAAAGAAAAAAAAAATGAAACACGTGATACGAAACATCGCGCACAGTAAAGTACTTCGCAAAACGAACGTGGCGCCAAGCTTCTGTACCGACGTTTCATTCGGCACGCTATTGTCATTTGCATGTAAATACGGGAATTAAACACTGCTACGCTACTCTAACTAAAATACAACGCTTAACCAGTACCACACGGGCAAGGTTGTTTCAGAAAAAAAAAGAACGCACGAAGTAAGGATTGTGGAACTTCTAAGAACACAAATAGGCCGGAAAGATCTCGCCGATGGCTATTTTAGCAGAAAGAACCGCGGCTAATCGGAAATGGGCAAGCGGCACTACGTCTTTCAAAGATAGATGTTCATGTGAATGCGCGGGCGGAAGTGGAGGATAGAAGAAAGGCAGCAAAAATGGAAGAAGCGAGATGAAACAATATCGGAGATCGACTGAACGCTCTAGGTATCGGGAGCTGACGAAAAAAGAAATCTAGCAGAAAGACAGGTCAAGTATCGATGGCATCAGTAGGAGGAAGAAACGAGGAAAAAAGTACGCAGGAAACAAAACGCACACTAATGACCGCGCAGTGTTTCTTGACGGGAGCCGTTCCATCGTTCCTGCGTCAGTCGCACTGAGGGGGCGGTGTTCGTTACACAGCGCTAACGAGAAACCGATCACCCCGCTACCCTCGTCAGGCGATACTTTGATTAACGTCCCCGACTCACACCACTAGCGAGCGATTGTTATTTAACGCCGGTGCTAACGTTTTCTCGGGCCGCTGCTGTTTTCAATTCGGGCCTTTCAGGTTCCCTAACTACTCAACGCGGAAGCGGCGGCCATTTCACTTTTCGCTTTCTTTTTAAAGCCCTACCCTTTCGTACGAAGCCCTGGAAACAGACGAGGATGAGTAGCCAGGCCTTTTTTTTTCTGTCGAGGAAGTTCAGGTTAACTAACCGCGAAGCCTTAGTTGAAGTTGATGTCGGGATAGGAGCCACCTTAATGAAAGACGAGCCAACTTTTAATAACACGGCCGGTACTTTCAGCTCGGGTATTCGCGAAGCCGTCTTTGCACAAGTTCCGCCGACTGCCCAAGCTGTTTTGCTCGATGGTAAATGGCTACGTACAAGTGAGGAAACCGTGAAGATCTTGTCACGAATGCATCCTCAGGGACCTCCACTAAACGCTTACCGAAGAAATTGGTTTATGGGGGTTCAGCGTCCTAAAGCGACTTTGGCTATGAGGGACGCCGTAGTGAAGGACTCCGGAAATTTAGACACCTGGAGTTCTTTAACGTTCACTGACATGGCACAGCACGAAAATTCTACCGCCGCGGCAAGGATCGAACCCGCGTCTTTCGGATCAGCAGGCAAGCTTACCGTAGAAATTAATCTACCTTTACTAAATGTAATCAATGCAAACGTTTATTAATGCGCGCAATAGAGCTAGTTAAAAGTCTACTTCAATGTCCAAACTAAAAAAAAAACGTTTTTTTTTTATACATTAGACTGGACTATTCAAGCTCATGTGGGTGCACCTTTTTTCCTCTTTGCTTACGGTGTGCTGTACACGGCAGCCAAAGGCAAACGTACTAGAAGATCACATGGTGCAATTTTTTATTCGTTGTTTTTGTAATCGCGCCTAAATAACAATAAAAGTGCAGCCACAAAAAGAGCACGACATCACAAGAATTCGTTCCAAGCAACACCGAAGGGGTTCCGAGATCCTCGTTCCTTGAGCAGGAGACACGCGGACGCTTAAACGCGCTCTTTTGTGGCATCGTATTATTTAAGCGTTACGCTCCATTCGTCGAGGCGTAACCCCCCCCCCCCACCTGACGTTTCGCAACAACCCCTTCCTCATAACGCAGACACGTAACCGATCATCCGGGCATAAAAAGAACGTCCGAGACACACTACACGCTGTCCCGGGGCAGATTACGTGCGGCGTTATAGCCGGGCGCGACAACATTGGCTCTTTGATGCCCTGTCAAGACCAGAATCACCGACAGCACATACGGGATGGCGAATGAGAGAGTGACGACAGGAAGGCGGGAATGAAAGAGCGTGCGAGTAGTTTGCGTGCAGGATGAGTGAGCGAGCAAAAACTATAAAAAAAGAAGACCGAAGCCAACAAGAAAACGCGCTAAAGACGAGCAAGAAAGATGAGAGGACGTCGTTGTAACAAAGGAGAGAACGCTCATTTTTCTTCGATGTCGTGTCCCCTCGGACTTGTTGCGTCTTACCAGCGCTAACGAAGAAAGGAGAACGACACGCGTGAACGAGAACAACGCGAGACAGAGAGAGAGAGAGAGAGCCGAACGAAAAAGAAAGAAAGAAAAGACTCATCTGATTCCGAAATGACACATTTGCCATCCACGTAGACAGAATGGCGAGAGATGAGTGAGCGAGTGAAATAAGCCCGCGCAGGCGTCGCAACGGGCTCAGGTCCATTACTTAGAACAAGAAATCGCCGCCGCCAGCCACGACGGCCCCAACGGCTCGGGCCGGTCGATTGCGAGGCGAGGCTCATAGAGTGTCACCGCAGCTGTTCCCAGATAACCGATGGGCGAGACGGCCTTGTGCCGGCTTCCGCCTCATTCGCTATAGCGAAGCGCTTTACGCGCGCACTTCCATAACAACGAAGAAGATAAATGAACTGGACTGGGCGAGGAAATTCGGAGACGCGGTCTCAGGGACCAAAACAACGTTGTTGTCGCTGTTTGGGCGACCGATACGCTCCCATCCATTGACGTGGGAAGCCTAGAGAGGTTTTTGAGTGTCGGTCCGCATCACTAGCTACACATTTTGAGTACAAACAAAAAAAAAATAAGCCGTAGAGCTGCGATAGCTGCAGTTGCTCTTCTTGTTCGGTGTGCTTTGTCTGTAATACCCACAAAAGATATGCTGTTGTAATAACTCCGCCCATTCGTGTTTAAATGCACTGTCGAGCGGCTTACTGCTGCTGGGTCGGAATGTTTTCTTAGTTCTACCGCCTTTGAGAAAAAGTTACGGCTCTTCCTCCGTTTCGCAATCCGCACTGGTACGTTTCATTTCTCGAAGTTAGAGCGAACGCACCCACGTCGTCCAGAAAGTTCTTACAATGTCATTGCTGCTCCACTTGTGCACTCAAAAACTTCCTGACCAAACAACTGGTCGCGCTTAGCGCTGTATACGCTTGTCCCACCACGCCGTCGATCCAGTTTAGCGATCACCTCCGGGACAAGGGCTGCGATGTCCTTATGCGTGACGTTTAAACACAGCTGTGATTGGCCGATGACGCAATATGCCGCGCCGTCACCCCTGTGATAACGAGCAGCCTCTGACTTCACTCCGCCAGTGTGCCCCCTCCGACCCTTCTGACGTCACCACGCGTCTACGTCTCTGATGTACAGTCCTGTTCTCTGCTCCAGCAGTTGCTCAGCCCAACAAACCTCGCGAACGGATGCCCGAAAGCGCCTAGGTCTCGCTCACAAATGCTACCAAAGTCGAAGAGAGTGAACAGGAAACACTTCCAGGATATAAAGCGCGAAAGTGAAAGTGCAACTTAGTAATTAGGTCGCCTACCTGTTAAGACATACGCAAACTATTCGTTCCACGACAGACCGCAGAAGCCAGGACGATGCCCTGCAGATACGAATACGTCGAGCTGTCGCGCCTACGTAACAACGAAGCAAGCACCAATAGAAAAGTAAGAGACAAAGCAAGGCTGGAGGTTGGAGCACTCAGCCAAAGAATATAGCAACGCGCCACAAAAAAAAACCGTTGGTCTCGATGGGCTGCGACAGCTCTATTCCCCCGAACTGCTTACTCCATGAAAGGGTCAGCCGCGGCCCCTGAATACCCCAGCACTCCACGCACCGCGCGCCATCTCTCGTGAGCCAAGAGGAGCGGCGCATACGGGAAAAGAGACACCTTAGTCCAGAGGCACTCCCGACAACTCGACAGAATTACGCCAGTGCTTCTCCCCACGCGCAGACAAAACCTGACAGATAGACAGGCCGCTGCTCCCGAAAAGAGGGAAGGAACGAGTGGTTCGCCGACGGAGGCGAAAAGCTTTTCCCCGTATCCACGAGCTATCTCCGCTGCTCACGGGTCTGTTGACGCCCACCCTAAGTGGCTCCGTCTGAGAGACCGCTGCGGTCACTCGGTGTCTTCTGTCAGCGATTGCCGCAACGAGAAGAGGAGGGGGGGGGATGTGGGAGGGGGGGGGGGGGAGCAGTGAGAGAGCGACGCCGTCTTCTCCTTTTGGGAATGACGAAACGGGAGCTGGACGGCCCGATCGTGCTCAAGGAGCGGCGTCACGGCGACCGAAGCCTCCGCGCGCTCCTACGGCGTCCATGTTCCAGCGCACCGCTGACACGACGGCTGCCGACCACCGGCAAGATGTCATAAGCGGAATGAAGCTGAATGGTACACGGACCGTGCTATGCGTGCGGTTATGTCGGTATGTGCGGATTGCTAGCGAAGGCCGAACCACGCCTTGTAGCAACATTGGGGATGACGTCTGGCTGGCAAATCGATTTTAGAAGGCTTTTTAATAAGGGGTGTAATTACTCGTTGACATCCACACGAGCGCAGCCATACGGCTACAAAGGAAAGCTATACAGCTTTCTCAGAAACTTCGTAGTTAAAGAAAAATTCGTCCTGGTCCGATCCCCGGACCAGGACGAATTTTTCTTTAACTACGAAGTTTCTGTGAAAGCTGTATAGCTTTCCTTTGTAGCCGTATGGCTGCGCTCGGGTGGATGTCAATGAGTAATTACACTCTTATTACAAATCTTCTCCACCTTGGGGGATCCCCCTAAAACATTTGACCAAAACAGAAGTCTTTGGATTATTTTCAGCTTTTCCTCCTTCCTAGCGTTTAGTGCGAAAGCTCAACTTAATGCGGTTCCCATCAAGAATCTTGTGTGAAGCCTCGGAGTAACACGGATAAGCTCGGGCTAGTTAGTAGGAGCGTAGTGCCAGCTGTAGCCAATGGGAGGGTGACCTCCAGGGTGACCTTAGCCAAATGCAGCATAGCAACAGCCCCATGCAGAAATAAGAGGAATAATTCCGCAACTGGGTTTCCAACCCGCGGCGGCGCGAATCGATCAGCTTCGCTGGCCACTGCGCGAGAGCACTTTGCTATCGCCGCAGCCAATCGCACCTCATGTTAAACTACTCTGCGCAAAATACCCATGTCCTGTACGCATACACTGGATTCGCGGTCATGCTCACGATCCACATAACATTCAAGCAGATGCTATGACTCACATTGACACATCAGACGACCCGCCACCTTCCCCTCTTCCCCCAGATCCGTTCCTGTCCCATGTCTCCGATTCACAAGCTCTGCGCCAGCGAACACGCGCTCTAATTCCTCCGTGTTCGCACCCTCTCCCCCGTAGTCTAACTCGGCAGGAGGAGGTATCAGTGCGCCGGATTCGGGCAGGGGCGGCCCTGACCCCATCTGTCCGTTATCGGTGGGGTGATAAATATCTGCCAGCAACTGACAGGTGCCCTCACTGCGGCGCTGCACCGGACATTTGTGATGTGCGGCACCTGTTGTGGACTTGCCCAGCGACGGCCCCTATTAGAAGACGGCTCCTCAGGGAGGTCGGCCTGTGGTGGAACCGCGACGGGGACTATGTGAGGTGGACTATGGACAATCACTTCACCAGCAGCCTATGCGAGTAGCTCGCCGAAACTGGTCTACACTCCTTCTTTTAACTTTCTGTAACCTATATTCCACTCCCCCTTTTCTCAACTTATGCCTCAAGGCAGACTTCACGAATAAAAAAAAAACTGCAACACACTCTCGCACTGTGCATGGCACATCGTCGTCTTCATCAACTTCCTTCCGCGGCATGAATAGATCATCTTAACTTCGATCAGAGCTTAACCTGAGTCTAATATCGTCTTGAAAGTGAAAGTGCTCAAAAGGACAAAAACGACAGAAAAGGAAAGACATACAAAGCGCTTTGCATGTCTTTCCTTTTCTGTCGTCCTTGTCCTTTTGAGCGCTTTCACTGTCAAGATGGAAAACCAACTCGCCCACTCAATTCCATTATTTAATTATCTAATATCGTCGCCAGACATGCCGACAACCCAGCAAAGCAAAACCATGAGGCAATCAGGCTAAACAGATGCTTTCGAACGTATACTCGGTTTAACTATGTTAAAACCATACCACTTTTCTGATGCGACACACAAAACTAACTATCATAACTATCAACTAGGGCGAAGCTTAGAATGTCTTAAAAACAAAACGCCATTATTATTTCTTCTCTACACTGCCAGAAGAGACAAACATAATGGAGAGCAAATAGTACCTTTGATTTCTCACTGAGTTTTTTACATTATATGCGTATTGGTAGCAAGTGTTTTTTTCAGGAATCAGGACACGCTTACAAATAGTTTTGAGAAAATTACCAATAAAGGAACCCTATTAAGCATCACGAAACTTACTAGGAACAGGAACGCTCGAAGCACAGGAACGGAAGTGGTTGAAAGAGCACCCAACCGCAGCGTCAATTCGAGTCGGTCTTTTTGCGAATATTTTTTAAGCTTCCAGATTCAGTGAAAGAAACGCAACGCGGTGCTCCCTTGCCCGAGAGAAGATACAACAACCAGGAGCACGGGCACTGAGAAGGACGACCCGAAATCCGTTAAAGAAATACGTAGCGCAATGGCTGGCGGGCGTCGCGCTGGCTGTATACGCTTTGCGAAGGAAACTGGGCAGGGTCTAGAAAAGGCGCGAATTAAAAACACCACCGTAATTACCTCGGAGAAAGTTCGAAGAGCCCGCAGGGCTAGATATGCCTGCGTCACGCAAAGCTGGCGTGTAAGAAACGAAGGCGTGACATTTCGCCGCCCTTAAAATACAGTGAACGCTACGAGCCCCGGAGGCCTAAACACGCGAGCGAGAGATGAAGACGCCGCGCGCGCCGTTTGGGCGTCGTCGGAAGCACGAACGAAGCAGTCGGGGCCTGAAGTTGTTGTCAGTGAGTCTTTCGATAGTTCCTCCCCCTCTACACCATATAGGGGATAACGCGGGCTCAAGCCGGATGCGGCGGCGCCTGTTCAATGCGCTCTTCATTTAGCGCACGGAGGCTTCCTTCTCCAACTCAACGGGCATTACTTTGCGTTCCGAAAGAATAACCGGGACGGCTAATTAGCATTCGAGGCGCCGGCGCGCCGCCGTCTTCGGCCCGGCTTTCCTTCCCTCAAAGAGAGCCCCGAAGGGAAGACCGTAGTCTACCCGCTTGGCCTACAGGCTTCTCGTAGGCGTACTGATATTCGCGGTGTTCCCAAAATATCCCCGTGAAAGACGCCGGGCGGCATTTTGCGGTTGAACGCCGCGGTGGGGCGCTCGTTCGCGAGGCGTGTCTGGCGATTCTTAGCGGTTCGCGCCGGCCGTGAGTTGTAACATAACACTTTCCGTCAAAGGCGAAAACCATTCCAAAACCTGCGGCGCGCAATTTTACTAGAAGTCTAATGTCCTTCATTTTTTGTTTTTAAATAAGCGACCCTACGTAAGCGGATGCTTGTTCAAGGTTAACTATACGTGAAAGAAAACAAGGCAGGGCGAGATACATTCGTTGGCAACGAGCAGACGCCCAAACACGAAGCGAAAACCTGAAACGAACGCGTCGATGGTTTTTATAGAGACTAAATATGGCTGCGTTGATGACCACATAAAATGATGACGGCGAAAAAGATAATCATGCCGAACTGCTCGCAAGCACTGCGCCCACAGCGTTTTTTTTCTTTTTCTGCGCAGCATTTTCGTTACTCTCTCCACCGCGAGCTGCTTTTACTGGCTTCATTTCCGCGAAACTCCACGCGTGCGGGTCGTAAATAAGACCAATTTCATGAGCCACGTGCCACAGAAAAAAAAACAAAAAACAACTGAAGACAACGACACAGCGACGGACGGCAACCGGTATTTCATGCGCGAATGAAAAGCAGAGGGCCAAGGAATGCGGTTGTAATGCAGAAATGGAGCACAGCAGGGGAACGAGGCGACAGCTCTTTGTTTCAGTGTAATTTTCTTCTTTTTTCTTTTCTTTTTTCTTCCCTCGGCGCAATTAAAGACAGTCACGGTCACCTCCTCTTCTCGAAACGCACGCGCGACCCACTCACGTGCTCAGCCTATCAGGCGCGGGGACGCGCACATCCTCTCCGTGTTCCCTCCTCTTCCGGCCGTTTCTTTACCGGCCTTCAGCGGAGGCAACCCTAGCGGCTACACGCGCTGCTGCACGACCTACGAGACGGGGCGCCTCGTTCCGCGGGTGGGATTCTGCGGTGACAGTTCGCCCGAGCCGATGGCGGCAGCGGAGCGGCGGGATAACGAAGCGAGATGACCAGGAACACGAGAAAGGCATAGACACTCCGAATTCTCCCACAAAGGAAGCGATGCACAAGAGTAAACGAGTTTTGATGTGCGAACGGGAGAGGAAAAATAAAAGTGGAGGCACACGCGCGAAAAGCCCAGTGAAACTGGAGGAGAAATGAATTGCCATTGATTGCCCCATAGGAGCCCCTGTATTCTATCCAGGCTACCTTCTTCTTCATCTGCTTATTTTTCCAAGCTAACCTGAACATGAACCAGGTAAGCAACGTACGTATGCTAGACGTAGTCATGCATTAAAGTGCGCACCTAGGAAACAAGAAAGACTACCGTCAACTTTTCAGGTAAGCTCGGAGCTACACGCAAACGAATTCTGCAGTGCAGACGTTAATGTGTTGATGCGAAGTGCAGACACGACATTGATGCTGCAGACACAGAAGTGTTGCCGCGGAACTCTAGCCTGCGAGCCTGACATCGAGTTTCTGCGCTGGACAGTGTCAAAGTACATAGAGAAAGGAAAGAACGATGTGCAGAAAAATAAATCGTAGAGTACTCATGAACAATGTGCGAAAAACTGAAAGCCAGAGAGAGAGAGAGAGCTAGAAGAGTAGAAAGCGCATGATTTAAATTTTATAACCGCGGGTAGGCGGTCGACTGTTTCGAACAAAACTTGTAGCGTGTTTTATGGCATCGCGTGACGCATGCTAGGGGAAGAATTTATTCATTTTGCTTCTAAACCTCAGTCAGTAGTTGGTTGTCGCGGTCGACTGGTTTCTAGTTTACGGGCTGTCAGCGTTCAGGCGCATTGCTAGAGCTTTACGTACACACTCGCACGCACACGCACACACAGTGCGTCTTACATGGCGTTTTATTCTCGTCTTAAATACGAATCGGTACGGGATAGCCTAATAGCCCACTCCCATTTCCCTCCAATTCTCCCTCAATTCATCTTTTGTTTAGTGCGTCGATGCTTCGAAGGCTGATAGTCCTTGGCCCACGGGAGTTACTTCATCAGGAAAAAGGGTTCCTTTCCCCGTGCGTGTACCACTCCTAATAATGGGAGCCTCATAGCCTCCTTTACAGTTGACCGGAGAGGACTATGCGCTCAGAGCACAGTACAACGGGGGCACACAAAGGGCTAGAACGAAAGGAACGAAGGCCCAGGCACGCAGAGCAGTGTGGCAAAGACCGAGACAGACCGCGAGACAAATTGGCGCCAAGCACGTCCCCAGCTTTTCCGGACCAGTGGGCGCGACAGGTATTGCCGCGCAGCAGCCACGGAGCCGCCCCCGCAGCCGCTAGGGTTACGCCGCTATGGAGGACGACGACGAGTGACGGTCCCGGGGAAAAAGGGCAGCGCAAGAAAAGGCCGGGGAAATGAGGCCGGCGTATATTTATAGCCAAAGAGAGACGGAAAAAAGAACAAAAAAAAATGAGAGAAAGTGGGGAGAAGGCAGCGCATGTCAGTTCCGGGAAGGACGGGTACCTCATTTGTATTCCAGCGATGTCGCTGCGTCGGGAGATAATCCGCCTTTGGGATGGTCTCCAGGCTCTCGGGAAGCGCGGGACGGCTCTCATCCGCATCTGCAAACGAGAAGACAGGAGCGGGGAGGGCAGGGGAAACGGCAGGCATGAGAACACGGCCGAAAGCCGAGACTGCACTTTGGGCGCGAGACGCCACATTAGCGAAAAGAGTTCGGCCATGAAAGCATGCACGCGGCAGTGAGAGATAATGGAAAGCGGCAGTTGACGCGATTCTTGCAGGCTGGGTCGAGAACTATAGTCATATCCGAACATCAGCGACTATAGTGCAAGCGCTGCCTAGACGAACGTGTTGGACTTGGAATAAGGCCAACCGGAATATCGCGTGTTAATATTCTCTGAATATTTTCTCGTACCTGGTGATATAAAGTTGGCTGTGCAGTATCAAGCGTTTTTCCAACCGACCGAACATCGGTCTAATAAATGCTTGGAGTTTGCTTTTCGTCGTCGTTTGATCCCAAGGGACCACAGCTCTCCAAGGTGGCTTCCCCGCACAAAAAGTGGTAGTGGGGCAAAACCACAGGTGCAGGCTGTAGATGGGAAACGGACGTTGAAATACGCGTGGTTGCGGTTACTTACCGCACTGCAATAAGAACTAATAAAGTTTAAAATGAAAGGACCAATATAGCACGCACATATTACATTCTGTTCTGCAGCGTAGACCGATTTCAGAAAGCTTGTTGTAAAATAGTTAAATATTCCCCTCAATTGGTCGGTTTACTAGTTTTATCCGTTTGCTTTTCTTGGTAAACTCGCAAGTGGACGTAAACATTAAATCTGCCTTTCTTATTTTCCTTCAGCCACGTAATCCGGCATTCATTCAATGCCTCTCACGAGGCTGTGATGCCAATATAACAGGACTGATCAGGTGTAAGAAAACCATAATAAGTCAATTATAGAAAAGCAAACAGTATAAACCGCCAAACTGAGATGACTAAAAGAGAACTTGTCCCCAGAGGCCATTTATTTCATACACCGAGGGAACTGAGATATGCTGAGATTACTGAGGTATACTGATATTAAAGTTAACAAATGCATTTAGGACCGTCCTCTGCGACGAACGCTGGAATGGCTTATGACGCACTTGGCTCCTTAGGGTTTCTCTGCAGCTTACGATTTAATGCCTTAGCGGCGCATACAACCGCCGGAGAGCGCCCAACTTCCTTTCCCCGCATATACATCTAGGTGAAATTAGGATCAAATTGATCATCCAACGTAACGAGACCTGCCAACACTCGAACGTTCAAAAGCACTTTATTGTCAGCAGGCCATTACGGTGCCATAACAGCTGAAAATATCAATCTTCAGCAGCAAACGTATGCTGACGAGACAATAGCGTACAGCAAGACGCCCGCCTCCACCAAGGTTTTATTTCCGCAGCATTAAAACAAGAAGCAACGATATTTTAGTGAGTCGGCTGGGAGCAAAGCTTAATGAAAACGGAATTTTATATGGTGACGTAAAGTTATTTAAGGCCAAGCTCCATCTCTCCGAAACAAATAGGTATTTCATGAATGATAATATAATAAGACCTGCTAGGGATAATAAAAAAAGACAAGAAGGAAGTCTGAGAAGGGTGATGAAAAAGTTTAATTAAGCAGAAAAAAATCATTCCATTGCGAATATGTGAATGATTGAACGCCGTAAGGAGTCGGTGAAGCTGAAATCTCTGGCGTGGCCAAAGCTTCGGTCGAGTCACTGATAATGGCATTCGCGCCGCTAAAAGCAGAATCGCTAAAGGGGTACAAAGTGATTCCTTTCAATTCCCCATACTCGCGTCCTCGCCTTCTTTTATTTTGTTCCAACGGATTAACGGAAGTGGATAAAAAATAAAAAAAAAAAACAAACAGGGGGTCGAATGCGGCAGTAAAAGAGTCCTGAATAACCGAACTACCCCTATCGATCCGGGAAGGAGAGCGCAAGGAAAAAAATCAGCAGAAGTTACCAGCGAAAACTAACGTCGCCGTTTCGCATGGCGGTCACGAAATTCAGCTATCTGTGGCTGTGTGCCTCCAGAACACAAAAGCGGGCAGAGTGCGTCCGCTGGGGACGACGAATCCATACAGTGCCTAACACACAAGTAATAAAATGCTCACGCGGCTAGCTCAATCAGCCGGAAAACATAAATCGTCGGGAGCAATGCCCCCGTTTCGAAGTAAAAGCAGAAATGAGCTAAGAATGGTAGAAATAGTTGTGGGAGACGAACTGAATGCCACGGGGAGAATGTCGAAAAGCCCAGGATGAACCTCACTCGCATAAAAAATAAATGACGAAAAAGAGGATACTTAATTAATCCTTCTCCGTTTCCGCACCGTTTATTGCTACCGAGAAACCGACTGACCACAGCGACCACTACTGAAGAAAAACATCAGAGCATTACAGTAGCCAGTGTGGCCCGGAATAGTAGTTTCGGAATTAAAAGAAAACACGGATTTAAATTCATTAGACGAAGCCTCCAAAGATCTTTTTTTTAAACTTTGAGCTACGGAGAATACAAAAAATGTAAACCAAAGCAAAAGATGAAGAAAGTTTAAACAAAAGGACAGATTTTATACTTTTCGATATTTCGCTTACACGAAAGAGAAAGCTCACGTGGCCGAAATTTATCCAGTACCCTGCACGTTATCCCACCGTCCCTAGTAACTTGGGGTAAATATTGCAGATTAAAGATGCAGCAGTTTTCTTTTTAAAATAAAATCTTCCACCAGCCAGAGAAAGGCAGAATAGATTCATATTTTAGCGGCTGGAAGACAGCAAACAATAAATAATTCTAGCAGAGACCCCAAACTGTATAGTCTTTATTCTTATCTCCCGCACATTGTAGGATGCAGGCGCTCACAAAGATAAATATACGTCACCTGCAGCACTAAAACCTTCTTACTATCTCATCTGGATAAAAAATAAGAGCGTCCATGCCAAGAATAAGGATGAAATATGCAGAACAATGAGGCATTTCGGCGAAAACAAAAAAACAAAAACAAAAACATAAGAAATGCAACGAACGTACACTGAAAACACTTAAGATGAGAGCCGGTGGCACATTTTGATATCCGCGTGATATAACACGCCAAATGACGCCGAGAAAGTTTTGGAACCAGTCTCGGAGATCCATGGCCCGGATAGGGAAGAAGGGCTCGGAACAACAAGCAAGGAGGCGCGACAGAAAAGAAGGGGGTAACGGGCGCACATACGCGCCGACATAGTTGTCCTAACTCGACGCCCGCGGAAGCGAGCCAAAAAGAAAGAGAGAGAGAGAGATGCTCCTCTCCTCACACACATGCAACGGCGCCATACGCCGCCGCGCATCCGCACTGTAAGGATACCGGGCCAAGCCAGGCGAAGCGAGAGAGACCGGCCGCACACTTTATAGCCGCGACAGCCGGTTCTGCGCGCTCGTCGTCATCGTGCGGCTCACGGGCTCGGTGTCATACGCAGAGGCAGCCGAACGAGCGCGGGCATCAGTCGCGGGGGAGCCCGCCGGCAGGGCTATTAATGACGCTCCCAGAGAATTACCGAAACAGCGAGCCGACCGGTAATTGGCTTCGTAAGCAGGAAGGACTAGGCAGAAGCCGCCGCCGCAGAACACGCCTTCCTCCCAACCCTCATCATTTCCCCTCCCGTTCTCCTTCAAACCATACCGGCTTACACGGGCAGCCCATATAACGCTCGCGCGCAGATAGCGCGTCCGGTCCTCCCCGCCTGGCTGCCTGCCTGCCTGCGTGCGGGGGCGAAAACAGAGCGAGTGCGATGTTGTTCTTGCAGAAAATGTGCCACGCGCGCACACACAAAAGCACACACGCACAGGCTTGGGCCTGCGTGGATGTGCCTCGCAGGCGCCCAGAGCTGGGCGCTCATACGGAGCGGCCATTATATAGCCGGCTATAGGCGGGCCGAATTTCCCCAACGAGCCGCGGAGGAGATCACCTCTGCAGCGGTTCGCTGCTGTTTTTGTTGCTGTTGTTATTGTTGCTGCTGCTGCTGCCGTCTTTGAGGCGAGCCATTCCAGATCGCGCAGTTGCAGCGTTCCATCCTCGCGCCTGCTCTAGGTGCGTCCTTTGCCTTAGCGGAGAAAAAAAAGCGTACTTAAAGGAGTACACCGCCATCTTCCTTTGCAGAAATTGCTAGCCTGAAAGTGTCCTCCACAGTCATGTATTGAAAATTACTCCTCGCTTCTTGCGGTTACCAGAAACAAAAGCGGGAAAGGGGTGGGGATAGTACAATTAGGCCGCCGAAAATAACTTCTTCCGAGTGCGCTGTAACATACTAACGAACATAAATAAATAAATTGACTCTGTGATTGCAGATTTGATTACAATCGGGTGAAGCTAAAGAAATTGAAGCGGCAAATGCCTCTAAAAGAAGGTTCTCCAACCAGTCGTGTCCAGCTATTGTCACGAAGTCCCGGTAAGCCGGCCTGGACCTGTCACGGCCGCTGGCAGCAGTGGCGTAGCCAGAAATTTTGATCGGGGGGGGGGGGGGGGGGGGGGGCTCATGTTGCAGAGCGGCTTCCTCATAGAATTTGTGGAGGTATCAAACGCAAGAATAATAACTGGATTGCCATTGACAATGCAATTGTGTACGAGATAATGCTACGCACTGTCTAGACAAGTGAAATATGCATTTTTTAAACAAAATAATGTATTTTTATGTCTTAAAAATCATGGCAGACATAACTGATACCAATGCTCCCATGTTTTTGCGTACGTCGTATGTAATAAGTAAAGAAAATATCACACAAAGTCTAGAACTATACCAGTCCGAAACCAGCAAAGCAGTGCATGTCGCTGATATGAAAAACGTAAAGGCCATAAAATGAACAAGTAGAGGAGAAATATTTTAATAAATGTTTGTTGTTCAAGAACCTTTACATTTTTGTACACACACAACGGCCAGAGAAAAATCCCAATGACGCTGTCCTCTATTCCAGTATACTGCACAGCAGCAGCTGTCACCGGTCATGTATTGCGAGTAATTGTACCGAAATTTTAGTGGCAACAGCACACATGTATAAGCGAGCAGTTCTGCAAACTACACATTAGAAGTGCGAAGATAAAATCGAGTATTAGAAATGCAAAGATACAACTTGATAAAGGACAAAAAAAGTGTCCCTCGAAACAATGTCACTATATGTATACAGAAAACTTCGCAACAAGATATTTAAGTACACGTATGTCTCCATTAAATATAAATATCTAAGTAAAAGTCACTCTATATAATGCGTCAAACAAGGCAAATAAACATCTTGCGCAATCGCAGATAGTGAACTTTACACACGGAAAGACAGACGATCCAGGCAAGAACTAAACTGTGATAGCAGAAGTCGCGATATGTACTTGGACCATGCTGCGGTCTATGACAGTTCGAAAAAATTCCGGGGGGGGGGGGGGGACTGAAGCCCCCCCCTGGCTACGCCCCTGGCTGGCAGGTGAAAGGCAATTTACGTATTGGCAGTAGACCGATGCCATTGGTTGGATGCCCACGGCCTGTTGTGAAAGGCATTTGCTGCTTCGTTCTCGAGTTGTATCCGGCTACAGATACATGCAGCTCGAGCTATCAAGTTTAGTTTCCCGTTACAGGTTATTATGAATGAGCACCAAGCAACTGTCCTGATCAACACGCCCGTCACGCTCTCTAGAGTGCTTGCTCGCAATGCGGAGGTTCGAATACAATCCGAACACCAAGGAGATGCCGATCGAGCGTGCGAAGCACACTGCTGCTCAAAAAAGAATGACGCGAAGAGTCTTACCAGCACGCGAACCGGAGGAAGTAAACGTAACGTAACGCAGTCTGGTTAGGGACCCGGTCTTCTCGAGAAAAGTGCACTGCTGCCGCTGCTGCATTTTTTTCCTTCGCGGAAGGAGGAAAAGAAGCCAGCGATGTTTAATTTCCCTTTAATCTTCTATTTCAGGCACGCTGTCTGGTTTTTCTCATTTGAAGCGCTTTTCAATCATAACGCGCTTTTCAGCGTGTTCTTCTTTCAACAGTACATAGCACAGTACACAAAAGAAAAGAAAGAGGCGAGGCTTTAGAGACGTTGAATTGCGAGTCGAAGAAGTCAGCACAGCGAACTTCTTTTCCTGGATCGATCTCTCCTCCGGCCACGCCGCTGAGAGCTTTACAAATACAGGACGGATGCGTTCGAACGCTAAGTGCATTTAAAATGCGCCGGAAGCAACATTGCATTAAGGCAACTCAATCGCCGCCGCACCTACTTTTTCAAAAGGGGCCTCCGCTTTCGAGTTTTAGGGCGGCAAACTTTCCTCGGAGGGAGCAAGTCGTTAAAAGAACGACAGGGAAGAAAGAAGTCCCGATCAACGGCGAGACCAACCTGAAGGCTAATACTATCAAAGCGTCACGTCGTGAGGTTCGGCGTCTTGAGAGACGGAAAAAAAGAAACGAACAGCAACAACAACAACAAATAAACGAAAAAGTCTTGCGTGTTGTGCGGCGAACTGCTCGGCCTTCTAAGCCATGCCATCGATCACAGACACCGTAAAGGCGCGCTAGCGTTGAACGCGTATCAGCGTGGTTGTGCCTCCTTTTATTCGCTTATTTAATTTTATCTCCCACCCCCTTTGTGCTCAATCCACAATGGTTTCTTCTTTTTTTTTTCTCGCCTTTCATTCCACCGTCAACCCAAAACCACTTATTTCTGGTTATCTGCACAATTTGCGTTCATTACTCGCATCAGTAGCACAATAAGCTGAATGCTGCGTCGTATACTCCACCCAAAAAGCTTTCCTCCGACCAGGAAACAACGTGGGACGACACAAACTGTGGGCATATGTAAAGAGAATTAGAAGGAAAGTAAAGCAAGAAAAAATGCCATTATATTTAAAAAGTTTGAGTTTCTTTTAGAGGGACTTCAGCAAGTAATCACCCCCCCCCCCTCCCCCTTGCCTTCACTGACCTCCCATCTTCAAAAAGGTAACAGAAAGAAAAAAGGCAGGAAGAAATGATTGCAGACAGGGGGAGGAGGCGGTGAGAAAATTCTGCGAGATCCGAGAAACCCCAATCCATTTTTGCTCCCTCCAGCATCGCATTAAAAACGGCAGTAACTACCGCGCGAATAAAACGCCGAGGGCCGTATTATCGAGCATACGATCTTCGTCCGACAGTCAGACACACTGAAAGCATTGGAATTGGCGGCCAAAAAATAACGCGCCCAGAAAGAAAAGGACGCTTTGTTAGGCGAACGAGAACTAAGATTAAACGAGCCACAATGCATCGCCGGCATAATTAAGGTAGGAGTATTCAAGGAGCAATCTCACTTGAAACAAAGGAGCTTTTTTTCCTATGCACAGAACGTTTGCAACCTGTATCTTAACAAGTTCCAGCACAAATGTTTGCATCCCCAGTGTCACTTGCTCGCTACGTTTCGCGTAACCTTCCTCTCACCCAGAGTCGTTTCTTCATCAAGTGTAGTGATCTAGGCTAACGCCGTTTCATCCTTCTATCTCCCGGCAACGTCATCGCCTCATCTCATCACTCACGGGAGATGTTTTATGCCGTTTTTCGTGCAACTACGCGGACATTTCTTGAGGATAACGGCAAGCTCAGGGATCTACAGCCCCAGCCAAAAGACAAAGGCCGACAGCAAGAAGGAGGCGTACAAAGCCGACACGAAACGCGCAAAACAAAAGCTAAGTTCCAGCATCTATTCTTTTTTCTCCGACTTCCCTACAGACGCTACATGGTTGGGCTCAAGAAATCCCCAATTTCTCGTTACGTTACCTCGCGCTTCCCCACACGACTGCTTCTTCCCCAGACAACCAACAATCCCGAACAAAAGAACGACATGTTCACGGTAGAAACAAAAGAGACGCAGAAAAAGACGAAAATAAATAAATAAAAATGAGCGTTTCTCGGTCTCTGGCCGTTCCTTTTTCAGGAACGAAATACTTGTTTCTGTCAGGAGGTTCTTTACTCTACTGCAATTCTCCTCCTCTGGGGTGAAGAGGGGCGGAGACTAGGCCAAATGGGCTTACAAAAAAAAAAAATAAGAAAGTGGGCAGGCGCGAAGAAAGAGAGAGAAGCGAGTGGGACAGGAACGCGTAGAAGACTCAACCACTTTTCTCTCTTCCCCCTTTCTCCATCCCGCCATCCCCCGTCACCCTTTAGCCCGGTGCGCTCGGCGGGCCTTTGTCTTTCTCGGCGCGCGGCCTTGGGCTCGCCCTGGGGCTGGCGTCCAGACGCAATCGACGTCGCCCATCCATCACAGCGGTCCCCGATCCAAGAGCGGCAGCGCTCGCCTCGGGGCCCCGACCGAGAGAACACATCCCTTCTTTCCCCAATCTTCATCGCGTACACGAGCTGCACACGGTGCCCCCGTAGGACCAGGAGTCGCGAAGGACGGTTCTGCTCCAGCCCCCCCTCCCCCTGCGTCCTCTTACCCTCAAAGGGAGTGTCGTAGCCCGGGGGAATGCGTGCCCCCACGTGTCAAAAGCAGAAACCGACGTTGATTAGGTACGGTAGAGCTTCCCTATAAACTTGTGTCAGCACGTCTTTGAAGACAGCAGCAAACGAAAGAAAGCCCCAAAGTTAAGTTGTCATACGACCGCGATGATGACCCTGACGGTTACGATTACTTGCCTACTAGCACTAGCATAGTTGCGACTTGTCACAAGCAGTGTCCATGGTAGTCAATGGCCCCGTCGCTGATATTTACGGCCTCAGGGTAGATTCAGCGAAGAGCGGCTAGCGAGGGAAATTGTCAAAGCATCATTGATACGAAACGCAGGATAAGATACGTTTGTCAGCATAAAGTATACTTTGTTCTTGCTAAAGAATTGCAATTTCTTAGCCGAAGGCAGCTGCATCTGCTCCCGAAGTTTCTGGCGATAGTTTCCTATTCCATCTGACTCGGTTCGGCCACGTTTCCTGCAGTTGCTTGCCATGTGATAAGCTTCGGGTATTGATTTCTTCAGACCAGTGATTTCCGTTCTGATCTCTCTTTACGCCCTCTTTGTACACACGTTACTGGGCTGGTGCATTTTTGTTTTCGTTAGCTGCAAGTGCCTTTAGTCGTCCGTCATCTCCGGTCTTCGTCCCATATCTACGTGCTGAAGGTACTTAAATATGTCCTACTAACTACAGTCTAGCAGTTTGCACAACTTCATTACGATACCCATCGAGCGGTCACGGCTGTCCCTTCCAGAGCACGAAATTCCGTGCACATTGACCGCCATTGGGAGAAGAACTCCAGGGCTGTGGCGGCGCTGCCGTCGCTTCAGACCATCGGCGACGAGCCTCGTCTTATGCGGGCGAAGAACTTCCGCTCCGAATCCGGGCTGTAAACACCGCACACTTTTCTCGGCGAACGGAAGGGAAAAAAAAGAGGGAGAAGAGGAGGGGGAGAGCGAGAGGAGGGGATGTGAAGATCGGGAGGAGACGCCAACGCACAGAGAGCGGGAGCGCGGGCAGTCGCTATAAACATTCCAGGCAGGGAGTGGGGAGAGCCCGGGAGGCGCTCTTGACGAACTACCGCCGCCGCGGACGCCCTAAACTTTTCGATAAGGGAATTTGTTGCCGCCACTGGGGCTTCATTTTTCAAGCTTCCCGAGCGGGAAGAGTGCGGAGCTCTCCGCGGAGAGTAGGCCTCTTCGAGGAACTTCCAGCGTATACGGCAAGCGACGAAGTAACGGGCAAAGAACAAAAGAGTAGAAGCTTCGCAGGCACTGCCATACTCAGCAGAGCCACCACAGCCTCGGCCTGAGCTGTCGGGAAGCTGCTGCTCCTTCTTCTTCGCTTCCAGCGTGCGAGAAATAAGAAGTCTAAGAAAGAAAATAAACAAGCGGTGTCATAAAAGAAAACATTCCCGATTCGTTCTTCTTCCGCATCTTCGCATCTTCGCACCCAGGACACCGCCGCAGGGCTGATCTTTTTCGGAACGGTGTCAAGTTTCTCCTCGAGAAGCGAAACAACTTCTCATCTTCGATTATATTTTTCTTTGGAGCGGGGCAGATTTAGAGGAGGAAAAAAAAGAGGAAGAAACTGAAAGAAAGTACAAGAGAGAGAACGAAAGTGCGGCGCAGTCGCTAAAAGCAGGGAAGGGGGGGGGGGGGGGGGTTGCTAACTCTTCGCATTTGCCGCGAGGCTGCGCTTTCTAAAACCAAGGCACAGCATTATTTGAAGAGCACAGCGGAGTTTTGAGGAGAAGGCTGGTGGGCTCTGCAGAAGCCATTAGAGCCGCGGGAGAAACTTAGTCTGCGGGCTTTGACTTTTTGAACGCTGAAAGTATTCGGTCGATATGAATGAGGCGGTTTGAGAGCAACGGCAATTCCCGATGCAACGGCAATTGCCGGCGCAACGGTGAGTTAGTCGTAAAAAGAACATATACACAACGAAATCGCTAGACGGCTGCCTCTTTTTATTGGGCTTAAAATATGGGTAGTTTCTTTCTCCCCCCCCCCCCCCCCCCCCCTTTTTTTTTTTGTCGCGTGAAGGTATTTGCAGCGCATAATGAAACGACACAAAGTTACAAGACGCTGTGTGCGCGAGAGTCATGCGAAAGTAACAGTTTTACGTCGCGGTGTATCAAGTTTAACGTTTCGACAGTGAACGAGGCCAGGTCAGCTTTTAGCACTTATACAAATATCAAAAGGTGGCACTTAAATGAGTAGTTCCTGCAACCCATTCATTTCCTTCCTCATGCTAAGATGGACAGCGGGGATATTTGTCCCTGTTAAAGGGCCAAAATATCACGTGGTATGCCCATTAGACGCATGTTCTAATGTGCCCCGAGATAGCGTGCGGACTTTTATGCCCATACCGTTAAAGTGTGCGAGTCGGCTTTGCATGCACGTTGAGAGAACGCCTTCAAAGGGTAGACTTAGAAGGTACCCTCATGATTCCGCTAGGCATCTAGCGTAGCTAGGTCGGCCTTCGCGATGTGAGAAAATTCAACGTCCATTTCCTGCTTTGGCTTCTTTAGCACTTTGGAGGTGTGCTGGAAAGTCGAAGTTTAGTAATTACGCACTTAAGATTATTTAATTAACGCCTACAGCTTTCGTACGGTCAGGCTCGTTCGCAGTAGAGCAGACATGCGGGAGGTAGTAAAGATGAGGTTAAGGATGCTACCATTACCAACACGAGAAGCATCACGCTGAACAGAATGACAATACGGGCTGTTGTGCGCAGCAAGAAAGGCGTGCCTTCAGCGGGAGTCCTTTCAAACGACAACGCCGAGCTTTCGCTTCTTCTGCGCCTTCCCCCGACGGGTCGCAACCGCGCTTATCGGCGAGCCTCTTCTCAAGTCGCATTTATAAGCGTAGAGCGCACTATCAATTTAACTGTGAAGCGAAAAAACAATAATGCAAAGGAACAAAAAAACAAGACAGAAGAAAGAAAAGAAGCACGCCAAACAGACCGGAAGGCTATCCTGAGTTACGGTGCCCTGCGTCGCCTGCGCACGACGAAGCTTTTTTAGAGAGAGAGAGAAAGAAAGGACCGCGCATTCAAGAAAGCCATGACAACGGGGATAAGGATCGGTGGTCATCAGGATTCCGAAGAATGAAGAATAGAAAACAGTCACCTCGATAAAGAGAATAAAAAAAATGAAAAGGGGCAAAGAAAAAGCCCACCTCAAACGAATTAAGCGAGCATTGAAAGACGAGCGCTGTGAAAAAAAAAAAAAAAATGTATAGCGGGTTTCACGCTGCCTCGGCCGCGCCACCAGTATATATATCGGCGCATTGTTGCCGGGACACAAAAGAAGGCCGAAACCGCGAGCGCTGTGAATAGAAGAAAGGGGGGGGGGGGGTTGGCGGCCGCTTATCTTGAGGAAGACAGAGTGAACGATAGACACAAGAAAGCGAGAGAGAGAACGAGAACAGAGATGAAGTAAAAAAGTGTGAATAAAACAGAGGAGGCTGACTGATCTGCGCACACAGGAAGCGGCGCCTACACGGGTAACGACGAAAAAAGAGCCGTGCCGCCATTGCGAAGATGCGTATAGGATCCGGTTACGTGCGATCATCACGTTTGGCTTTGCCGTCAGGAGGGCGAAAGAGAGAAGCGATGCCAGGAAAAACAAAAAAATACAGTTCCGAGAAAGAAACCTGGAAAACGCTCACGCATAATGTCGTGCCTTTAAAGCTCCACAATCTTGCATGCAAAACGCGCATTTCTATTCGTTTACGAGCTGAACGACGACGCTGAGTTTGGGAAGAGTGTGTCCGGAGACACCCTGATAGAAATCTTTAAAGGATCACATTTATGGGCCTCACATTTACCGCAAGATGTCGATTTCATGAAGGACCTCGAGTACGCAGAGCGGAGGGACATGCGACTTGAAGTAACTGCAACCTAAACTGCACAGATCCACACCAGACGATGTGCAATGATACTGAAAATTACGGAAATTATCGTCGGATTAAACACAAACGCTCAAAAAGTATGGAAACAGATAAGCTGCTTTTTATGACATAACTGAAAAACCTCAGCCATGATTTTTTTTTTTTCATTACTTCGTCGAGAAGGAAGAAATTATCGTGGCCTGATGTCAACGACTACCGACACCAAAAGTAGGCTGGTCGATTTAGGCGACCGCTGCCTACTTAGACAGCCCCTGTATAGAAAGAACACGTCGCCTCGATTAGCCCCCGGGGGCTCTATATTCTATTCGACTAGACAGAAACAGGTTGAATAGATCGCCGCAACATGGACAAACATCAGGCGTATAAATGAAAGGACACGTCGCGTCGATTAGCCCCGGGGGTTCCACGTTCCATTCGACTAAGCTCAGACAACAAACGAAAAGAGCCGGGGGTATACACAACACCTCATCTCCATATACAAACGTCGCGCACAAACAAAACTACACAGGACTGCTTTATCGGACGGGACTGCCACGCAACCAACTTGTGCTTTCCTTTAATGGCATGCTGTACGCGCTGCGTATGCAGTCATACGCATCATAAAAGGTCTGGCAGTTTGCTGGGCGTAAGCGCAATGAGTCAAGCGTGGCGAAGGATTCGAATGTCATGACAGCACTGGTGCTGTACGCTCTCCAAGAACACGCATACGGCAGTGATGTTCTAAACGGGGAATTTTCCGTTTTCGGGGAGTTGTAGAAGTAAAACTTGGCGAAAAGGGAATTCTTAAGGAGTTTCAGGGAATTTTAGGAACTGAATTTGTCTCATTTTTAATACGAAAACATTACAAGTCCGACTGCAAGAAAAGCCAGCGGCGTGAGTGTGTACTCGCAGACGGTCATCAAACGGCCGTATGACGCACACAACAAGCCGAGCACCGCCACCTTAGACAATCCTATACACGACGTTCGTCTAAATATACTCGCTACTTGCCAATTTATATGTGACGCCAGTTTTCCCGACAACATACGAACCAAAATAGTGATGCAACCGTTTGTCGTACAGCTTTTCGGGTGGCGTCACGCGATTTCTCGTTGCATGCAGCTTACATATGCTAGTAAAGTTGGAGGCCATCTCGAGACAGGGGCTCGAACCGACGACATATGCGCCTTCAACTGCATCCCATCCCAGGCTTTCGTATCAAAATTGTGATGGAATCGTTCGTCATGCAGCATTCCGGGTGGTGTCATACGCGTGTGTATGTCTGGGTGGGTGGTGTCTTACAATACGCAAACACAGACTCGCAGAAAAGAACTTGAATGCCTGTACAAACATTACGCTTAAACAATGGACCGAGGGACAGTACAGCTTTCGCATTCCAATACATAAGGAGCCTTGAGCGTTTGTGCCAAACTTTTTTCGAGTTGACGAAGTTTTCAAGCTGCTTCAGGGATATAGGGGTTTGAAATGGGGATTTTAGGGTCCGATTGAGGGAATGCTCGGTAACGGCACAGAACATAAAACTGACATACAGGCGCGGACACGGTAAGAAAGACGCTGCGAAGGATTCTTCTGAAACGACAAATCTAACCGTGCGTAGAAAGAAGAAAGAAGGAAATTCAGTTCTTGAGAAGAAAACGCAGACACAGGACAGCGCGGATATTAGGGCAGACAAAGGGACGCGACGCAGAAAGAAACCGCATTGGTGTCGCCCTCTAAGAATGTCAGCCAGGAATGTGCGTGCACAAAAAAAAGGAAAAAAACAAAACAAACTATACGCGACTCGACAGAGAGTGGCATCGAAAACGAAGCGCACAAAGCTTTTTAAAGAACTGAACGGCTTGCGACAGCAAAGAAGCAACGGCGACGCGAAAGGCGATCATTATTTACCCCTGAAACAAATTGCGCCCCCTGACAAAGAGGAATGAAAGAACTAAAAAGGATATCAGCGAGCAACCGAGCGGATAATACAGCACTGAAGTCTCGGTGGCGCTTCGCGCAGCGAAATTGCAAAGCCGCTATGGGGTTAACAATCTAGCACGAGCGAACACACACAAAAAATCAATAAAATAAAAAATAAACAGCGAAGAGTCGCGCTCTTTCTTGAGTTGTCGGGCACAATTCTCCTTCGGAAATATCTTCGGCAAAACGTCCGCTTTACAAATACAGAGTTTGAAATAAACGAATATCTTCGAGGGGATAGAATAAAACAAAACAATTCGTCGACTTAAACCGTTGGGCGCGCCGACCGAACGCTTAGTGATCCGGAAAGACCGCGACCAGTTTTACAAGGCCCTGCTCTGTTTGTTTACGTTTAGAGTTGGTGCGATTCGAGAGCGGCGTTGTAATGCCCGAAAGGCAGGACAAAGAGAACGTGAACAGAGAGAGAGAGAGAGAGAGAAAGAGAGAGGCACAGAACGTGCGCGGAGAAATCAATTGCCCCGCAATAAGTGTTAGTCGGAAAGATGGATTCCATTAAACAAGCGGTGCCGTCAAGAGCTGGTTTCTCATTTCGCGCGATTGCCGGGCCTTGGACAGTGCCAGCTGCCAAGAATGGAAGCCGATCGTTTCACGAATGGATCGATGAAATATATATACACACACCCAGGCAGTACATGCCGGCGAGTAGGTCGCAAGAGCTGGCAGCATATGCGTCGAGGATGTAGAGACCCAAGTACGAACGCTGCGATAGTATTTCCGACGTTCCGTTCCAAGATTTTTTTTCGTGAACGTATCGAGAAACTAGACGGAGAGAAGTGAAAAAAAAAATGAGAGCTTTTATTTTTCTGGTAGCTTTCGGACGAGCGTCTTCTGCCCATAGGCGTATCTTTGGCACGAAAAGCGAACAACTGTGGCTTCTGCGATAATCAATGAGCGCATGCGAAAGATCAGCACCAACATTTAGGCGCTGAGCTAAGCAGTAAGGAGCAGTGTATATATATATATATATATATATAGCGCTGGTGTTTTGTCCTTCTCTTGTGTCTCGTCTTTGATTGCGCTGTTTTTCCAATTCTTAAAATATATATATATATATATATATATATATATATATATATATATATATATATATATATATATATATATATATATATATATAGGTTGCGAAAGCGTGAAGTACTAGACTGCTTATAAGAATATATAGCGAAGTATACGCTTCGTTAAAGGAAACATTCGCTATATATATATATGTGTATATATATATATATATATATATATATATATTAGTGCCACTGCAAGACCAGGAGATTCTTGTAACCCTCTTCCTCCCTATTTTTCTCGACGGCGTCGAGTCAGCACATAATACATGTTTTGTAAAGCCTAACAATATACAGTGAATCATAATGACGAGATCCCACTACCCATTCACACAAAGATGTCAGGAAAAAATACTCAACTCTTTCAGCTCTTCGGGGCTTACGCGACAGCCCGAGCCGCATGTGCTTCGTGCGGACGAACGAAAGGAATAAGAGAAGAGAAAAAGAATAAAAAGTAGAACACACACTTCAAGAAAGACAGAGTTGAGAGGAAGATATTCGGAGTTTTCGTTATTCCCCGGCGTCTCTCAAAGTCGGGTCATGAAGGCCCGTCTCCAACGGCACTCACACAAGTTGAGGGCGGCTGCCGTAATGATGCCGCGTCCGCCTTTGAGAAGAAGGGATGGGAGAGAGAGAGAGAGCAAGCAGCGAGGGGAAGAGAAGAGAAGGAGCGGGGCTTTGCCTAGGAAGCTCTGAGGTTCCGTCCGCGCGGGCTTCCTGTTTTGCGAAAAGTAGGGCGGATGCGGGGCGCGGCCCGCCGGGATGCTATACGAGCCTCTGGGAGCTGAACTTTTTCCAGACTTCTCGAGAGCTGCTTTCACGATGACACACGGGTTGTACCAGTCAGTGTTCGCCTGTTTTCCTTGTATTTTTTTTTCTCAAAAAAAACTTCTTTCCTCTCGACGTAGTTCGTCCTTACTGCTGCCCTTGCGCAAGAGCGCTAGAGCTAAGGAAAGAGTAATCTCGTTACCACGTCCGGACAACAACAAAGAGAAAATGTTTAAAGAAGGTACCACAGTGGCACAGCGTTTATGAATTTTATTTTCTTAGATTCGTTAAACCCGGTTTTTCGTTTCAAAAATTTTTCGTCTATACGCGTCTGCACCGCAACCGGTGATTTCACAAGGAGCCTTCTTTCAAAGTGGAGCTAACAGAAAATGATCACCGGAAAATAATTTCTCTTCAGACTTTTAATAATGACTTAGCGTGACAAGGACTAACGGGACCACGAGGTCCTAACAGCGGGTCCACTGTGCCTGGGACTGGAAGTGAACGCAAAAGTCCGTGAATAAGGCAGGTGTTCCCAACTGAACATGGCTACACACACACACATTTAAAAATTAAAAAAAAAGAGGCAGCAGCGGAAGGAAACCAGCGGTTCTCTAAAACAGAAAAAAGAGAAGAATAGAGAAAACATTCACGGAGTGCAGGCGAGTGTAGCAAAAAAGGGAAGCAAGCGATAGAAATGTGCGATGAAAACGCCCAGAAAGCGCTCTTACCAAACCGACAGACTTATGGAAAGCGAAAGAAAAGAACCAGGGAGCCACTCAGCGGTCCGCGCGAGGCGCGCACAAAAGGACGGAAAGACCCTTGAGGAATCCGGGATCGCCAGCGTTCCTTCGCTTCCTATCATGGTCCACAGGGCAGCCAGGGAAGGCAAGGGACGGCAGCCGCGCCAGCTTCCCTATACTTTCCCGGACGCTGCCATGGGCAATGCCGGGCTCTTTCCCAGCTTCCCCTTATCCCCTTTTCCTTGCCTTTTCCCGGCCCATCCTTCGTATCCCTGTCATTGTGCGTGGGGAGGATCCCGGCAGCCTTTTTCGATTACCTTGTCTGTCCTCCTATTTTCCTTCTCGCCTCTGCCTTACTTTCTATCCCGTTACTCCCGACTCTTCCTGTTTCTTCACCCGTTCCCTCGTGGGATTCGCCCGGGCGGCGGCGGCAAACTGGGAAGCGGCAGAAGCGGGAGGGGGTTGAGCTGTCCGGCTAGCACGTCATCTCGACGCGGACTTCCCCCTGCGCACGTTCTCCTCCCGTTTCCCTACTTTTTCTGTCGTCGTTTTTCTGCCCAGCGAGGGAGAAAGGCAAAGATGGATATCGTGAGACGAGGCCGCAGTAAGAAATAGGATAGCCAAGAAGACATAAAGATAAAAAAAAAACAAAAATGAATGAAGACGACAGGGAGCGGTAGAGGAAAGAGAGGCACGAAAGGGCCCTCAGGGGGGAAAAAGTCGGTCTAGGGAAACGATATGGGAGAGCTAAGACACGAGGTAATCGGGAATAGCAACCTGTCCCATCTTTGTCGAACGGTTTGCCCGCCAGACGTGGCAGAGGCGTCGGGCTATATAATGGCCTGTCCCGACTGGACCAGGGACCAATCAAGTAAAGTTTGGCATCGGGTCCAGGGGAAAGAGGGTAGTCGCGAAGGTGATGAGCCGCTGTGCGCGCCCACTTTTCTTCGCCGCCGATAATATATGACATGTCACGAGCCGTTATACTATATACATCCCTATCACGAGTGCGAGAGGCACGCTGCGACTACCGGATGAGAGTTCCTAGATGCTGCGAGCGATAAACGCTACCTTTACGAAACACACTCCAGATGGGGCCAAGGCCTGGCCAAGTGTGCCTGAAGCGCTCTGCGACGGCCAGTGCTCTCTAGTAACTTGTCACATACACACAAGTGCAACAAACGCACATCACTGCTGCGCGCATTCGATGTCCCACGCATACTTCAGCATAAATTACTCGTTAACTTTACACTTACGCTATACTAGATGTTCACACCAGAGATTACTACGAACGTAGCTATAAATATACAGCGACTTTTATAGTGTATTAAGCTAAAGGGAATGGTTTATTAAACAAAGCGCTAACCAAATTTCAATGGTGGCATGCGCTGCAGGACAAGACGTTTAACACAACCAGTATAAAGCCTTCTGCTATGCTTCAGAAGATTAATTTGCTAGCGGGAAAAACGAATAGAGAGAAGCATATATGACTTCATCACTATTCCGATAAGACATTCGTGTGATATATTATCTAAAGCTGGCTGTTATCCCAACTCCACCGAAAAAGCAGATAATCAAGGTTTCTAAAACAATAACGCATATCACGTCATATGCGGCATCACCACGCAGATCATATATCCCATTAGGTGCGTTTCTCTATCCCATTAGGTGCGTACACGCACAAAAAGAAAGCAGCAGGCGAGGGCCGGCAGCCTTAATTGTGGTTTTTAGGAAGAAATAAAATTATGTAATCGCGTTTTACTGATAACTGCACGAAACAAGTTGCCTTCCACTAACTGGTCCCATCAACTTCTAAACGCATCCATTCATTTTAAGTTGCTTCGGATATTAATTGGTTGCATTCACTGATGCCATGAGTAACTTTCATTACTGCAAGCCAAATAATCGGTTGCTGGCGCCAATTTTATTGAACTCTGAATAAGCACAATCTTGTGCCATGTAATACCAAAACGCGAAACGACGCCGACTCCAAAGCGGCTGGTTAAAGCCATACTAGCAAAAACTGCATTTCATCGCTACACCCAGTCTATCCTCGTTTCCGAATTCTGGTGACGCAAGCAATCCAGCCCTGAAACAAGGTTGAAATGATGAGCAGGCATCAAAATTAAAGCAGCCAGTAAAAAAAAAAAAACGGCAACAAAAACGTAAACGAAGGTCTTGACGAAACTGAAGACGAAACAGACAGAGTAGAGTCGCGCAGTAAATTAAAAGGCTGCCGGGCGGGAACCGTCCAATGAATATTGCGCAATATAAAAAGCAATGCTGAGCTAAAACACGCTTGAAGACAACGCATCAAAGCAAATAAGGACAAGGCCATTGTTTATCACTAGCAATAAGAAAAAACTGGAGGATTCGTTCGCTTCAAGAAAGCGTTTTCTTCTCACTCCAACCACTGGAGAACAACTGAGACCTTGGCATTCCAGACGGTCCTGCAGTTGTCAGGAGTCTCAGGAGCCACGGCAACGGACACGAGGCGCGCAGAAAGATACTGAGACAGGCTGAACCAAAAGCGAAAACATGCTGTGCGAGAAGCGTGCCTTGGAGGACAGAAACTAAAAGGTCATTAGAAGAGGGCAGGAGCGGGACAGCGGATTAGTGAAACGCCGCCGATGGTTGCCGTGCCTCTCTGCGTGCGTCTTTATTGTTCGGGAAAAAGTATGCGAGGCTCTTTGGAACTCGCACTGTCGGCATTCTTGGGCTCATAAGATCTCCGCGTTCCTTACGAAACAAGGACAAATTAAATTACACGCCCAGAATGCGACAATATGGCGAGAGATAAATCATCCAGTGAAAGAAGTTCCTCCGCAAGAAAATTGCTTTCCTCACCATGATTGCCCGACGGCCAAGATCGCTGGATTAACCGTGATTTGCTGCAGGTATCTTTATTGCCTCGTCCACTTCGAAAGCTCTCCATCAGTTCCACTGAGTTTTCAGAAAGAAACTCGCGCGGAACTGTACGACATGAGACCGAAGATTTATCAGTGGAATGAAGACGTCACAAAAAATACCCATGACAAAAAAGCCTTGAGAAAAGTAAACTAGTCAGGTAAAGAATTTTTTTTCCTTTGGGAGCGATCATAGAAGGAAACGAAGCCTCGCACCATTTGCTTCTCTACAGGATTCTCAAAACATTTGGATCCCTGCGCAGACGCCGATTAAGAGCAGGCACGGAAAAAGCTATGTAGCGCAGTAAGCAGCAATAAATCCTGCTTGAGAGCATCTCCAGATTTCTCCTTTTGCTAAGCTTGCTTGTTTTGACTGCCTTTTCCATGATGCACTGACAACCAACCCGGCCTCGTTTCAGAGCGTTCCAAGGTAGATAGGCGCTGCCGGAAATGCGTCAGCCGACGATGTAATTGGTGCAGGCAGGGTTTTGAAAACATGAAGTTTTAACCGTCAAGAAACAACCAAACCCTCAAATGAAGCCCCTATTTGAGGTCGTAGCACTCCTCACAGTGCATCGTCAAGCGCCTATGCGTGCACGATTGGATTTTACGCCTCGCTCACTCAACACTCGTCCACGCCTCGTTAACTCAAGAACCAAATTGTTTGTGTCATGTTATGATAGAAAATAGAAAAGTACAGTGATCATAAACTCACAACGCGTCACAAAGACTGTACCGCAAGAGAGAGAGCACTAAAATATGGAGCCTGGAGAAGAAACTCCACCTAAGTGAAAACCAAACGCACTAATAGTCAGTCTTCCTCAAGTAAAATCTTGTTTTCCTGCTTTTCTTCCAAGTTTCTTATTCGCGATTCATTTAACGTTGACAGTACTTGCTGGTAGGCGCCAGCCATGCTATTAAAGAAACAGCCGACCCTGCAGCAAGCAGCTTTCGAATGCAGCCCTGCCATTTATTTATTTATTTATTTATCTGAACATACTGCTAGCCTCACATTGGAGGCCGTCGCAGGAGAGGGACATCATATACACTAAAATAACACAGTTCAAGTAAGTGTAAACACAAAGGCGATCGTAGTCCAGCAAGGCAATATGCATTATACAAAACGACGAACACTTACGCACGAACACTTAAAAGGCTAAACGAATGCAAAGCACGGCATGCAAAGTGAAAGATTAAATGTGCAGACGTTAAGTGCATTGCGAAGAAAACACAGGGAGGCTTGGCTTTTAAAAGAAACTACATTAGCCTGCCAGTAGATACGTGATATGTGGGATCTAACGTCCCGAAGGGACACATGGGCTATGAAAGGACGCCGTATTGGAGAGCTCCGGATTAACGTAGAAACCACGTTGGGGTTCTTTAACATGAGCAGACATCGCACAGCACACGCGTTCCGGTATTTCGCTTCCATCAAAAGCGATCGCCGCGGACGGGATTGAACCCGCGACCTCAGTCAGGATCAGTAGTGGAATGCCAAAGTCACTGAGTCACTGCGACGGGTTCTGTCAAAAGATAAACTCAGGCTTCGAATACATGTGTGTACGAAGTGCGCGAGCGACCCGAGCGATGGTGACTATTATGCTATTATAATGGCAACAGTTATGAAGATGTTGATAAGTAAACGGCGAAGCAAACGCACCAAGGTAATCAAAGCCTCTTGGGACTGTCAGCCTGAGAGTGCGAACCGATTCGATTGAAGCGAAGAAAGCAAATAAGGAAAAAGAACGAAAGAAAGGAGGAGGAAGAAATGAACTGAGAGGTATATATCCCCGCAAGAAAGAAAACCTGCTGACAAACATAAAATAAGGAATCGGCAAAGTTATATCGAAGCTCTTCATCACCCACTCCGGGTAATTTCCATCAAGGACGCACAAAATGTGGAATAAGAAAAAAAAAATCCAAAGCACTCAGATGCACGCACGACGCCGACGAACACCACCCAGGCGAAAGCCTTTGATTGCAACCTAAGGACGTAATAAAGGCGCCTTTTACAGCCCTCTGCCGACGTCTGTCTGAAAGAGGCGCTTATCTGCCGAGACGATGCGGCTCCGGGGCCCGCGTTCGCCACGGTTGGCGACCATTATTACAAGCTGGCGGAGAAAACGAGCACATAAAACAACAAAAAAAAAAAGATAACAATGAAGCTCCTGGCCCTGCGCCCACAGAGAAATTCTTACAGCCATAAATGCGTTCACAACAAAAACACCGAAGAGAGCGCCGCAGCGCGCCACGGAGGATCGCCTGCCTGGTTCAGAAATAAAGCGTCGATAAGGTTCCACAAACGTCACCCGCCGTACAAAACGAGGTCGTCCAGCAAAGAGGAGGACAAAGACAGAGGATAGAAAGAGAGTAGAGGAAAATAAAAAAAGAGAAACGTCTATCTATGTGTATACGCTCACTTTGCCCTGGAACCATACAACTCACGCCACTTTCGTTTAGGGAGCCGAAGCTTCTCCTGCCAAGCACACAGCCTTAACCTTCTCCCCATTTTCCCCACTTCGGTACCCGCGCTCCCTTTAGTTTCCTCTCCCGCAGGGCTGACAAGAGCGCTGGATAGATAGAGGGAAAGACAGAAAGAAAGACAGAGCGCAGAAGGAAAGGAGGACTAGCAGGGATAGAAAACGAGCATCGGAGTCAGTCGGCGAGGGGATTGGAAATTAAATGGCGCTTCCGCTGTCGTTCATGCTTGCGTCTACCTCCCTCGCACTCTGCTTGTCCCGGCCAAAATTATCCTCTCCCAGCCCGTTTTAACAACCACTTTCCCCTACTCTCTTTTCCAGCCTCTGGGGGCTCGTTCCTTTATGATGACATTTATTTTTCCCGCAGCAAAAGCAAAGAGAGAGCACCAGGAGCGCCTTGGGCGGAGGAGGTGGTATCGAGCCGCCTGGCAAAGTCCGATTTGTCCGGGACGCCGGAAGTAAAGTGGCACGCGCGGAAGGGATTGACGACGGAGCGAACAAACGGATTAAGAAAAGGAAACGGAACCAGCGTAGCCGGCACCAATCCCCGGCCATCGTTTAGGATCGGCCGCCACCCTTTATCTCCGGCACGAGTTAGGGCCCCAGGCCCTGTCCACTCGGACCACTTGCATCTTTGTAGCGCCGAAGAGGATTGCACCGGCGGAAACAAAAAACAAGAAAAAAAGACAAAGAAATAAGGAGAAAAGTAGGAGGAAAGTCGACCGCGTGTGTTGCGCTCTAAATGTCTGCTAGGTTAACGTCGTTCGTTTTTCATGACGTAATCCGTCGTGTTGAGGAATTAGGTCGCGAAAAAAAAAAGGAGCTTTAAGAGCAACGCCGGTTGAAAAACGCAGGTATTTTATTTTGTTTTATCTACTGGAGATCATGAAGTGGTAAACAGCTCCATATTTTCTTCTGTGAACCTTTGAGGTAGTAACCCAGGTTCTAAGTAAGTCCCATTTATGAATGCAAGAAGCGCATAGGATACAGGTGCAAAACGGATTATCTCCTCACTCTACGCCCTGACTTGGATGACAACGCTCGCTCAGCTCTAGAAGCTAGGCTCCATGCCCAATTACAACATAATTCTCTCCGACAGACAGCCGGAGTGAAGTTTCGGTGCTTATTTTACGCTACGTTCATTGCGTTACCGCCGGCTTGAGCTGACACAGTCTACTAATGTATCTACAACATTCTCAGTTTCATAAAATGATCTCAGTTATGAATACAAGAAAACTGTGTTAGTCGGGAACAAACAATACAATATGTTTGACAGATACTTTTGTTTCGCTAACGCTGTTATTTTTGATAAAACGCTAATCAGAGATGCGGACAAAGCATAAATGAAAATGAGAAACAAGGCATTTTAACTGGCGCGATCACACGTGCGTGAGTGAGCAAGTGAGTGAGCGAGTGAGTGAGTGAGTGAGTGAGTGAGTGAGTGAGTGAGTGAGTGAGTGAGTGGGTGGGTGAGTGGGTAAGTGAGTGAGTGAGTGAGTGAGTGAGTGAGTGGGTGGGTGGGTGAGTGAGTGAGTGAGTGAGTGAGAGTGAGTGAGTGAGTGAGTGAGTGAGTGAGTGAGTGAGTGAGTGAGTGAGTGAGTGAGTGAGTGAGATCGCAGTGACCACTCCAAAAATCGCTTCGTTTTCGTATATGAAACGAACGCTGCGTTGGGCTTTCTTACATACACTGGTTGCGCATGGTAAATCACCCTTTACAGAATATTATTGGCCAGGAGAACCTCGGACCAGTGGACAACACATCAGAGAACGCTTAGCTAAAGTGCCATGCGCACAATTTCCGTTTTATTAATAAAAGTGATATGCTCAATGGTAAAAGCTGCCGACGTGAAGCGATCTGAATCCTTACAGACAGCAAAACTGGCTGCTAGACGAGAAAGGCATGCTGAACATACATCGCTGCCGCTGCTCGGGTTTCATTCATGCGATGCCAGCAATTTCATGGAACACAGACCCATCGTGAACAGCATTTCCACACAGCGCATAAAACGCGCGAAGACGCATCAACGGCAGACAGTACATTACAAAAAACCGAAAAGCGACGATAAGAAAGCATAGCTACGCTTTTTCTCAAGTGGGCTTTTCGCTGGACCATAAATTACGCTGGGATATGAAAAACTACAAGAACCCTTTTTAAATTCAGGCGAAAGCTTGCGAGAGGAAGCTGGAGGGCGATTTGGAGCTCCATATATATATTGTATATATCTGTATATCAGGCAGTACCTAGGGCTGGGTTGGCAATATACGAAAGAAAATACGTGGTAGACGAACACTACTTGTACAGTGTTAATGTTGCAAGGCCTGCCGCTTTCCTCCGTGAATCACAGCGCCAAGAATTTGTCCCAGCAGAAAACATTGCGGCATGCTATAAGCTTTTGCGCGCGCTTTCGCAAAAGCATATTTCAGAGAAAACATGTGTTATTCAAAGCTGCAAGGCGGAAGAGGCTGATGCGTTTCAGAGCAGGACAGTCGAAAGAGCCAGGCTACAACACGGCCGCAAGCTTCTGTCGCTTCCGTTTTAGTGTTCTTCCCCATCCTGTGATGCGAAGGTAGCGCTTTAAAAACGCGCGCCAAATTCACACCAGAAAAACGGAGACAATGACCATCACACTCGGCCATCGCCGCAGCCTTTCTCCCCGCGTGTTAAACTGCGAGCCTCTCGCGCTGTGCTCTGGAAATCGTCGTTTTAGTAAACTTTCATCCATGCGAGACATAGTCCATGCGCAAGAGCACACGGGCGAACGGTTTTGTGCGAGCGGTGACAAATATAAGAGCACGCGGAAATCTGCACGTGCCAGCCCAAGTTCGAAGATATGGACGGTTTGAGGCCTACGCTGATGATACCTGATCGAACGTATTGAAGAAATTAGACAGCATCTTAAATGTTTTTAAATAATCGGAAAACATGATAAGAAGCCTACCACCCAGCGTGTTAAACTGACAGTATCTCGGGCTGAGGAATATTTGCGCAGCTATGCGCAGAGGGCACCACGTATCTTTGGCGCACGGGCTAGTTTGCATCTCTGCGCGAAGAGGGCGCCACGAGTCAGTGCGCTAACGAAATCGGAGCCCACATGCTAACGCATTTTCCTCCCCGTATATCGCATTGATCGCCAGTGAATTTTTAATGTGCCAGTCTAACTAAGGCAAGGTCTGCCCGAAACGTTCACTTGGACGTTGCCTTCCACCACTCTTGGTAATAGTTCACCGCAAATTAATCATCGCCCGTGTGGAAACAGCCACTCGCAATAAGCCCATATCTTCAACAATGTGTAAATGCCCTAAGGACATAAGGTCGCGCTTGAATGTCTCAGTAATTCCTCTGTAGCATAAGGGGCAAGGGCGGCGGGGGGGGGGGGGGGGGGGGGTTGCTGCTTGGGTACTGTGAAAAAATATATTAAGTTGCCCTCAAATGCACAGAAGCTAAGCTGGGGAGAAAGCCTCAGTAGAGGTACAGTAGAGGCAAGAGAACGACACCTAAGGAGTATAGTAAACCAGCAAAGACTGCTCACAAGCAGATTCAGAGTAATGAACGAATGACAGCAACGACGTATCCAAAGCAGCATGAAAGAAGAGCACGGAAAAGCTCGAACATTTACTTTATTTATTTATTTATTTGAACATACTGCAGGCCCTTTTCGGGCCCATGCAGGAGTGTTTACAATGCATCACTGATCAAACAGAGTAAAAACAAAAGTTCAAAAATACAGAGATGTTCTCTGACCCAAACACAAAAAGAGTAGGAGAGAATTAAACAGAAAAGTCAATTTTTTCGATATAATTAAGAAATAGTTCCACGGACGTACACTTCACCGCATCTTCAGGCAATTTATTCCAATATGATATAGCATCTGGAAACAGGGAGTACTTGTGGATATTTACACGGGTGACTGGTTGACGAATTGTTTTACTATGGTTTGTTCTAGACGAGTGTTTGAATGGCGGGTGTAAGTATTGTGAATTGGCTATTTTGAAGTGGCCGTGAAGAAGTTGGAACAAAAACTTTAATCTTGAAATGATTCTTCTCTGTGACAGGCTTTGTAAATTTGACTGAATTATTAGACTGGTAGCGCTAGTTTGGCGTGAATACTTTGGATAGACAAACCTCACTGCTAGTTTTTTGGATGCGCTCTAATTTGTTGATTAAATTTTTTTGATGGGGGCTCCAGACTATATCCGCATATTCTAGGGTAGGTCTTATAAGAGTTTTATAGGCATTGAGTATAATATGGGCCGGCGTGTTACGGAGCTTTCTCCTTAAATAATGTAATTTACCTTCAGCTTTATAACAAATGGATTTGATGTAGGGCTCCCAACGCAGGTTAGATGTTAGGAAGACATGAGCTAAAAAGAAAATAAAAACGCCTTAATACCAGAAAATTTGAGCCGCCTTTTAAAATTAACGTGCAACCATGTCAGTGCATCGTCCAAAAGCGAACAAAAACTTTTCTTGACGCTACAAAATCCATACAAACCTTGTCAGAACATGCGCCAGGAGTGGATGCAGCGAAACCCAAAAATCGACAAAAATCTACAGCGGCCGTAGCTTGGAAGCGAACCGCTGAAGAAGAGATTCCTTTCATCGGAGAAATTAAAGCAGCCGTCCCGTCTCAAGTGTCGACACACGCTTGTCGCTCTCGTTTTAGCATCCCGCTATTACACTGAAACTGATTGCGTCAAGGCTTTGAAACCATACACCCTTTTCAAAAATCGTCCTTACGCAATATTGAAACGCTGTTCAGACGGAAACTTGAGTGGTAGATACAACAAAAAAGGAAAGTGGATATCGCTTTTTCATTGCGTTGTGTCAGTGGGTCTGCTGCGTGTTTTTTCTTTTAATTTTCATGCTGCCTTTCCGGTGAACAAAACACAGCAGCAAAAAAAAAAAAATGGAAGAAAATTAAAAACGAGAGCCCTTGAGGACTGGCCATTGGCCCTGAGTTGCAGCAACAGCGCCTTTTGTCCACTTATAACGCCGGAAACACGCACGTGCCACTGAAAAAAATATAGACCACCCAAGCGCATAGCGGCTCTCTTGAGGGCCAGAATGTAACCAAAAAGCGAAGCTGGAGGTCGAACTTGAATATAAACTTGGAAAAGGAATAACGAACATTAAAGGTTCGCCACCGCTGTCTCCGCGCGAATGGCGTCTACCAAAAAAAAAAAATACAAAGAGTTAGAGACAAGGGGCCACTGGGCAAAAAGAAAAAGAAGAAGCCCAAGAAAACCAAGATGCAGGCGAAAAACGACGACCTCGCGCTTGAGGCAGCAAACGCGAAGAATGGGCGAGCGAAAAGAAAACGCAGATATCGAGTGGGGAGGGAAGCAGTTGCCCAGAAAGCCCCGGCAACACAACGTCAGCCACCAAGCCATGGCCAGAGACACACACCATCGCGCAGCAGTTTAACGAATGAATCAACACGGCGTCCCACACAACGGCGCCGGGGCTGCCTGTGCAGGGCTGCGCGTACGGCCAAGAAGCAAGAACCTTCAGGAACACCACGAGTCATCGGAAGCCGAGCACAAAAAGGAACTACACAAATACACGGAAGTAGGCTGCAGGCTGGTGGTACAGCCAGTAAGTGGCAAGAGTAAAGGGGGAAGGAAAAGAAGAGAGGAAAAGGAGAAAAAGTGGAGACTAAGACGTACAAAGATGGAGAGAAAGAAGGACGGAAGAAAAAAAAAAGAAAGGGTGGTTAAGGGGAGGAAACGACGTTGAAGTCGGGACTAGGGAAGCCACCGCCTCTTCCCATGAGGACGGGCTCTGTACTCGCATCACCGCACAACGGGCAGTAAAAGCACCGGCGAGCAGAACCGACAGCGCGTTTGTTCCGAGGCAAGGCGTTTCTGCAACGCAGGCGTCTCTTTAGGAGATGTGTTAGGGATAGCACCTACGGGCGTCGGAAACACACGCGCTTTTTTGGGAGTATAAGAGGAGGAAAAGAAAGAAAACAGCAGTTCGGAAAGACGGCGGCATTAAATTCGTTCACGCGGCTGACTCCTTAACCAAAGCATAAAGGTTGGTGGCTCGGCTGAAGTTCAGCCTTTCAAGTGAAGGTGGTCCTGACACATCTCGCGCGGGCACCTCCAATTTATTAAAGGAGAAGCTTAGGAGCGTGTTATCTTGCCCTTAACTGCTTGTCCTTGCCTTTATTATTTCTTTTCCGTGTTTTTTGTACCGAAAGCGAAGCACACTTTTAGGCGATGAAAGCTATATAGTCGAACAGAACTCAAGAACGAAGCGGCAGATGCACTTAAAAGGAGGCCTGCCAGCCAATGGCACCGGTCGCTTTTCGTGACGTCACGGTTTATCCGAAGAAGCTGTGGTTATTCCCCATTCATCTGCCACTCCCTGCTCAGTTCGGTAGCCCTAAGGGTACACGATGCGTAAGACGTGAGCGACTATTAGTGTTACCATCACTACTGAAGCTTTTAGAGGACACTGGCCTAACGGGTCAGTGGTAGGGACGCAATCTATCAAATCAGAGACTCACGCGGCGCAATTGCCGAGAGGCCTCCGTAAGGTTAATCCGGCCTGTACAATTTGCACCACCACCCACCGCCACTCCCTGCGATTTTACGCTAGCCGGCCCGAATGAATCGGTTAAGTGGGACAGGGGGAAAATCGGTCAAGGGGGAGAATCAGTCGACGCCACTGGCTGGAGGGGCTCCTTTGAGGGAAATTTTGCACTTCTTACTTGAGTTGTATTCGAGTACAGTATGATCGCTTGAGTGAGGGCCGGCATTGTCTAGGCCAGAATTGGATGCAGTTAACTTCGCAGAGGTTTGCACATAACGTGGAAACGTGGAGGCGAGACGCGCGTGAGACATCAGGTTGGAACTCTGAGGCGCCGAGGGGTAGCATCCATCGCTTAAGGTGCCAGCAAAAGTTAAATGCCACACGAAAAAAAAAGCAAAAAGGAACAAATAACACGACACATTGGTGGCCTCGTCCAGTGCTTTTCCGTGTACCAGCAGGTAGGGACAGCTTTTGCAGGACACACTGCAATTACCAGCCGCAAGAAAAAGTAATTTCTAATGAAAAGACTGCTCCGTCTCCAATGAACGACTTTTCGCGCTCTTCGTCAGGTTAAGTCATGACTTCTATCGACAACCGTAAGCGTAAGGCACCTGTTAGAACTATCGCCCCACCAGATTATTACAGCCACGTAATCTGAACGTTTTTTTTTTGTCATATACAGTTAATGAGTGCGCTAAAATTTTATACAAGGCTAGTGCGTATAAAGCACGCGTTTTGTTTCGTGAATTCCTTTTCGTATAGTAACAGCGGGCCAGAAGTCAAAAAGAAAAATTTCACTCGCATATAGCAGAAACGTCGGCGCAGAGGAGAATTAAGGCAACCTAGCGAAGAAGTTACGAAAAAGCTCGCCACTCTTCAACTATACATCGCTTCAAATGCAGCATTTCATTACCAGCGCCGCGCGACGGCGCTGCATGGCGCGTTTCGAGATGCCCGCCCGGCGATCGATAACCCCTCCGCCGCTCTTGCTACGACGTGTTGCTCCCAGAGAGCGCGTGCCAAAGGCCGCCTCACCGAGTCAAGTTTTGTTCAGCCCGACTGGAAGCTGTCTTGGGGCGCAAGATAGGACCTGTCGTTGTTGACGGGCACATCGACAAACGCAAACAGCCCCTCTTACCTCCATATTTAAACAGCGTGCGGGGTTCCAGAGTGCAGCGATGAGAGCTAGCGTAATCGCCGTCTCTCTAAACGCACCTGGCGTTTTCTCAGGGATTCTTTGCGTGAGGGACAGAGAGAGAGAGTGCGCGGATGCAAACACCGGACGCGACGCTAACGAGGTGTCGGCTTGCGCGAAGTGGCTCCTCTGTCGGCTCCGCACCTGCACCTCATCGTATAAGGCGCGACACAAGCGAGGAAATTGCCAGCGCTAGAGAACAAGCACGCGCTCCTCTCGGTCGAAAGCGAGTCAGGCACTGCCGAGCTTGGGCTTCCGAGGAAGCTTCTGCAGAGAGGGCTTTGCGAGGTGTGGACGCAGGATTACAGAGATAAGAAAAAAAATAGGTTTCGAGGAAATTAAAGTTGCTTCAACTGCCTCAAATTTGGATGCAAACATCAACCGCACACTGAGGGAATGGAGAAAAGGTTTGTCTGGTTTGGCTTATGAGGTTTAACGTCCCAAAGCGACTCAGGCTACGAGGGACGCCGTAGTGAAGGGCTCCGGAAATTTCGACCACCTGGGGTTCTTTAACGTGCACTGACATCGCACAGTACACGGGCCTCCAGCATTTCGCCTTCAAAGGAATGCGACGGCCGCGGCCGGGATCGAACCCACGTCTTTCGGGACAGCAGCCGAGCACCATAGCCACTGAGCCACCGCGGCGGCTGGCAGGGCGGAAAGTGAGAGCAAAAGAAGAAAGAGAGAAAGAAGTGCCGCAGTGGAGGACTGCGGAAAAAATTGTCAGGGGCACTTAAGCAAATTACCTGCGAGTAATGCGAAGACATTGTAATTTCATTCCAATTGCATTCCAATTTCATAATTATTCTATTCTAAATCAAGTTCAATTCTAGTATACTTCTCTTGCATTCTTTCGTAGTTGATGCAGTTGTGAGTGCTAGCACTCATTATTACTGGTTAACATTTCGCCTTTTCGCAGAACTCAAGGCGCGATTATTAGTTTGATAGTAGTATAAGTTAATGAAGAAGACGACGTGCCATGCACAGCGCGAGAGTGTGTTGCATGCACCCTCGCCAATCCCCGCCGTGGGTATGTGCCATTAAGCCTAAGGACATGATCATCATCATCATCATCATCATCCCTGTCATCATCATTTAACACGAGGCGTGTTCGGCGTCCTCGATGCATGCGTGTGTCTCCCGGAATCTTTACCTGCTAACAAAGTGAGAGTTGGATGCTGGTGAGATTGTGTACGACCGGTTGCGTAATGCGACCTGGTTAAGTCGGACTTGAAGCCTGTCAGGGGGGGTGTACTTTCATGTAATAAGAAAAAAAAACTGCGGCAACAGCCTAACGCTCTCGCGCAGTGGCCAGCAAAGCTGATTTGTTCGAGCCGCCGAGGGTTCGAATTCTAGTCGCGGATATTTCTTTGATTTATTTTTATTTGTTCACTTGGCATAAACTCACAACCACCGCAAGATCTTGCTCGGGCTTTGCCCATCGAAATAGTGCTTTCGTACTAATCGATGAATGAGATAACGAAGTACACCACTCGCAATTAGTGAAACATGGAACTGCATGGTGATCTGCATGTTGGTGCTGCCGTGAATTGAAGCATACTTTACGTTTGTTATGCACTAGCTGAGAAATAATACCGTTGGGAAATAATGGCATTGTTATGGCCTACAGCGGTAATAGTAACGTAAAACTACAACTGTGAGAAGGTCATTAAAATGATAATAATTTTCGCAATACTCGCTTGATGACTTAAATAAAAAAAGCAACATAGCGGAAATGAAACCTGTTCAATCGCAAAGAAAGCAAAATGAGAACGCATACCGTTCCCGCAAACTTCCTCACTGTGGATAGCGCATGAACGAAAGAAGGCAGCGCGCAAAGTTCAAACGTGATAAAAAGGAAAACGCAAACAACAGGCTAATACGGGGTAATATGTTTTCGTTTCTCGGCGACCTAGGGTAAATTAGCCACGCAAGGAGTTTTTATCTCATATTTCTCTCCTGCTTCCCGATGTTAATGGTGATTAGAAAACGAGACTGCGGCGCACTTTCGCAGCGGAGATCAAATAAAGAAAAAAGAAAGGCCCTCTCTGAAAGAAAACAAAAGCAAAGGCTACAGGACAGTGAACCACGCGAAAACAAAGCGACACTGGTCGTAAAGTCTCTTTATAGTGTCTCGTCAGGCAAAGGAAAAAGAAACACGCTGAAGTTGAGAGATCGCCAGGAATGTGCTTCCGCAGCAATCCTCTTACTGCCAATCTGCGCGCTCTTCTCATTTCGCCGGAGTCCTAAAAAAGAAGAAAAAAAAAAGACAACGCGCACAGTTTTCCCCGTTTTTTTTTTTTATTTCTGTGAAGAGTCTCCGCGCGGTAAGTATGCGAAGGGACGCTAACCCCATTCTACTTCGTTTCTAGGCGACCGCTTCTTGCTGTGTATACGCCCCCTCCGTCCGTGCTTTATTCGTCCCCCGGGACCACGTACCTTAATACCGTGAACTACATGGTACTTCCGAGGCTCTTCAAGAAAGAGATTTGAAAAGAGGGCAATAAAATAAGATACAGCTTAGTAAGCACAGTGCAATCTGAAGAATAAAGTAACCGTAGGTTTAAACCGGAGACTCAGCAACTATCGCCTTCTACGTTTAGCACGCACACACACGCACACGTACATTCACGGATGTGCACTCCACTCAAACGTATCGCGATGGAAAGCGAAGAAAAAAAAACTGACGGGCGACCATTTCAATTAATGTGGCGAAGCTTGCGACAACACTGGGTTTTCGCCTTTCGCATTTACTGTTTCGCTTTTAGGACGCTTCTAACCCGTTACGGACGCCCTTATTTGTTTCAGTCGAAAACAAATATTTTTCCTCCTCAGAAAGATAATTTGTTCGTTTCGGGGTAAAATACCAGCGATTATTTTTTAAAATGAAGTGCGCAGTTTCGTACTGTGTGTCCTAAGTGATAGAAAGAGCAACATCAAAACGGCGGAACTTGTCAGGTAAACACCCTAAGGATCGTGCAATCAATTTGTGTTCTGATGATGCGCATCACGCTCGAAGGAACGCGAAAACAATGGATAGTGATGGTGATTAATTTTTATGGCGAAAGGGCAGCTTTTGTCAAAGATTACATGGCACAAGGTAATTTCTTTTATACAAGATCCGGTGAAAGACCCGTTTCCTTAGCATTTGATCCCAGATAAGCCGAGCATCAGACGTAGGGAAAACTTGTACCCACTGTGTCACCGGTAGGTACCCGGCGTCACTGGGGATCGAACCCCATACCATCCGCATGCAAGGAGGATTCTCAAACCACTAGGCAAATGCTCTGAGGAAGACCAAAAAAATGATGTTATTACTGGTGACGAAAGCTGCCCGTGCAAAAATGGTGGACGACGTGTTGCCCCGCTTACTGTATCATGAAATCGTATTTACTGTGCTCACTGTATGGCATAAAAAAAAGTCACAATGGCGGCATAAAGGACACTAGCTCCACGAGAAACAAAGAAATCACTGCTAGGTACAAAAACTCCCAGAAAAAGCTGCGTGCTCACTTTGTAATTGTGTACAAAGTGCCCTAAAGGGTTAAGCTGTGAGCCAGCACGCACGCCGAGCACCCAGACTCCGGTCACTGGTACCTATCCTCTCCACATCGGGGACGCCGCACTTAAGAGAAGTTATTCTACTCACTGGAGTCAGACCCCGAGGCGAGCGCTAGTACTGCTCCACTCCGCTTGGCGCGCTCGGAGTCTCCTCCCCATACGGCGGCTCTGGCACCGAGGCACCCTACCTTCCCATCTCGTCCTCATGCATCTGACACTATGGTCCTCCCTCTTTCCTCCTCGCTTCACACTAATTATTCCGTAGTTCTTCTCCACTCCACCTGAGGCGCTGTGGTTTTCCTTTTCTTCATCTCTCGCGCTTATCAGTTAGGCACTGTGGCTCTACCTCTTTCTTCCCAGCTTCCTCCTCCCACTTCTTCAGTGACACTTCTCCCCTCCGCCCGGGGCGCTGTGGTCGTCGCCTATGCTCTATCGCTTCTGTATTGGGCGCTATGGCTCTCTTTCGCTGAAGCCTCGGCTTCCAAGGACGGCACCGGAGTTTTGGCGGAATGACACTACTAGTGCTCTCGCAGTACAAAGCGGAAACAAATTTATTCTGGCGCATTCGATGAGTGAAAACCAGTATTGACAGATTAGACACTGCAATTGAGAAGAGTAGCCTGAACATGCGCATCCTTACATAGGACGCATTCGCGCTTCTTGTGCGCGATAAAGAGAACCTTCTCGGACTAACACACGGGATGATAAGTGAAGCGCTGCAGTCAGCAGCACCGCTCCTCTACTCTTCAGCTTAACTCTTCGAAAAAAAGACTAGCCTACTGTGATATGAAAGAGAGGCGCATGCCCTGATAACAGCCAGGAAAGAAAAGAGCTCCAAGGTTAAAAACAAATGCCAATCAGAAAACTATCGCAGAAGCCTGCTACGAACCCTCTTAGCCCAGTACGGAGAGAAGCTCCGAAGGGTATAAGGCAGACAAATAACGTGACGTATATGCCCGCATATTATAAGCCGGCCGTGCAGACGGGTAGTGAATTCACTTTGATTGGAATGATGTTTGACAAACCAACACAGAAGAAAAAAAAAGCGCAGAGAGGAAGACCCGAGAACTTCAGAAAAAAAAAAAACGACGCTTCTCCTCTCCTGTTGCTTTCGGAGAAACCCCGCCGATTTTTTCTTTTTCGAAATAAAAGTAGTGCCGGGTGAACCTGCCCAATTGGAGAAGTGCACAACCGAGAACACGCTGCTGACAAGACGATAAAGAAAGCAGATACAAAACCAGTGGAAAGAGGGACAAAAACGCGAAACGAAAATCGCAAACCCACGCCGCGCCAGGGACCAGAACTCGAACCAATTTACCAGATTAATCCAGCGAAGATTCCTGCGCGAACTCCCAGCAACGCAGAGAGCAAGAAAACGACTCGACAAAAAAAAAAAAAAAATGACGAGTGAAGAAGAAAAAGTAGATGAAATAAAGTAAATAGAACTTGGACCGGAACACGACGAGTGCTTTGCTGCGACTGCTGTTCACTTTAAGTTATTTATATTTTTCTTCAGCTCAAATGCACCGCGCAGCGCAATTTCTGTGCACACCACTCGTACGGAAGAGTTCCGGTATTCTCGTTGTAAGAAGTAATATTGCGGGAATATTGCGAACCAGACGATAGAAAAAAAAAAACAATGCCAAAATCACGCAATACGACCGGCTTGTTTGAGAAGAGTGCAGCCGTCGGTCGGTCGATAATTTAAATTCACAAGTGCCGAAACAAGTCCCGCCCACCCGACTTCCTCCGACGCCAGCGGCCGCGCGCTTAGCTCGCCTAGAACAAGTTCGCTCGTGAGTCTAGATTCAAAAAGGGAACAGAGAGAGCCAAGACAAAGACAGCAAGAAGAAAAACATCCGAGCCGCCTGAAGCCACGGGAAGTGGCTTATGCAAATAGGGAGCAGCAGCGAGAAACTGGGCCGCATGTGCAGGGAAGTGCGAAGTATGAGCGCGAGGAAGCGCGAAGAGCAGGGAAGAGCCGCGGTGCTGATTGGAACATCAAAGAAACGCTCCTCCGTGGGCTGAAGCGCAAGCCAGATGTTCGCGACCCCGAAGCCGGCAACACTGCAGCTGCGACGACAGAAGGGCAAAGACAAGCGCGCACGTGAAACGAAGTAGGCAAGCCCACGGGGGCGAGCCGAAAGCAGCTCCAGTAGCCTCGAGAAGCTGCCCTGTTTAAAAACGCTGCTCTGTATTTCCTGTCGATTTTCTTTTCTTTTCGAACAAACGCGGGGGAAAAAAAGTCCTCTCCCTCTCTCTGCCTCTCTCTATTTTTTTTTTTCAATGACGAAACTACTTTTTCGGCTCCTTCTCGAGGCACCGGTGTTTGATCCCTCCTCGCCGCTTGGTTGTCCCAACATTGCGCGAAAGCAGCAGCATCCGAAAGCTGTACAGCGAGGGCGCGAGTTGAAACAACGAAAAAAGCGAGGAAACTACGCTCGCAGAAGCCGCCTCGAGAAAGTTTTGCCGAACGCGCGGGCGATGTACACTGGGGGACGTACGAAACGCTCATGCCCCTTCCAGCAGCACGTTCGGAACAAAGTGATGGACGTACAGATCGATAACCGAGACAGATGAACACATAGCGCGCGCACAGATTGCGCAAGGGCTTTCCTGCCTTGCGGAGCACAGCGATCCGTATCACCGTCGACAGCTGTTCCGAAAATGTCCAGTAGCGGGGCCACCGTGGTAAGCCATCCATGGCAAAAGAGAGGTTGCAGGACGGAAGGGTGCGGAGAAAGGAGCAGTTCGGGGTCTCGGCCATGAGCCCAGTGTCGTCTTAAACTAAAGGAACGGCCTTGCTGGTAACCGCTGCGAGAATAAATAAGCAATGAGCAGCGAACTGCCGCGCAGTGCTTGATTTGCACACTAAGCCCCGTTGCTGCGCTATGAATCGGGACGCACCGCGAATAAGCGCCGACGCATTTGCAAGGGAGCTTCTGCTGGAAACGGGGGTTACTGCGCAGTAGCATTCTGTATTCTGTACTTATACTTCCATTATTAAAGCTCAGTAATGCGTATGAGATCCAAAAGGCAAACTTTCCCGCTTCCAGAGTGACTTCAGGATCCGGTGCCTGGGCGAGGCAGCTCGCATTTCGCAACTGATAACGGAGAAGCCGCCCGCGCGTACCTTTCAGCCAGGATTGCGGCAACCGCAAAGTGCTGCCTTCGGCTGCGAGATCCGCTTTAACATTGAATAAATCCATTCCGCGGGGCTAGCTCCCGGATTTAAAGTAACGACGTTTCGCTTAGTTCGAGAGCAGCGCTCCGTGTGCCTAATTTCGCAAACAGAAGGCTTTAGGTGGAGTTTACTCGCATTTTATGGTTCGAGCTCGACATTTCTATGTGTTGGGAATCTAGCAAGCGCAGGTACGAATTAGAAGCACAGAATCAATCCGCTCACACGGAGGCGTCGGGCGAGAGTACTGCAATGACTTCCATTGCTCCACTGAGCAATACTCTAATGAACAAATGAAAACCGAGACTTGGTTTTACATTCACTTGGTTTAATGAACAATTAAGAAAAAATAAAGCTAACAAGGAATTAGCGTCTGAGGAAGAGCCCTGCGCGTAATCAAGAAGACAGAAGATTGATTTCTTTCGAACAAATTAGGTCTAATTAGCCTGCAGAAATAATATCGCAAGAGGCCATGCGCTCATGAGGTACCGGGCCAGAGTAATGTATACCCAACGAATATACGAATATTGAGTAAAAAAAAAGAAACGCTAGGGCACTTTTCTTAAATAAAACGGAAGGGGAGTGGTGTTGGGCGCAAAAAGAGCACGTTTAATTTCTTAGAAAGGTTATTAAACAGCGAACAAAAGTAGCGTTGCAAGCTGGAATAGCTTTCCCAATTTTCGTTATTGCCTTACCGCAAATACGAGCCGGGTGTCCCAGCTAAATGTAATCAACTTTAAAAAAAGGCGAAGGGTCCTAGTGCAGTGAAACCAACTGAGGGTTGTTCATAGTCGCGTGGCCTAGTCTTGAGTATTTTTTTCGATGTTCAAAGTTAATTGATTAGTTAAGTTTAATTAGCTAACTTTTTAATTACTGACTTCAGGAAGTAAGTGTCAATGGAAAAGTTTTAGATCGCCTCGAAAAATCGAAAAACCGCTAGTAGTGCAGTTTCCGTCAAGTTACGACTTACGTAGCTTCATTTATTGGCCTTAAAAGAAAGTTGTCACGTGACCAGCTGCTCGCTCACTTCTCTGCCCCAATGTGCACTCAAAGTCTCATCGAGGAGAGGACTTCAGAAAAAATGGATTTTATTCTTTAAGGCGCGTCTTGGGACGTTGAAGTGGCACTGTTGTCATGTGGAAGCTTTTTCTTATTGTGCGGGTTATGGTTAAAGGCCGGTAAAAAAAAGAAACTACTTTACGTAAATATTACACTGCTGCAAATGTCCCAGTAAGCTGTTTCTCAAAGCGATCTACAACTTTTCCATTGACACTTTGTTCATCAAGTCAATAATTAAAAAGTTAGTTAATTAAGCTTAACCAATTAGTCAACCTTGAGGAACGAAACAAATACTGCAGACTAGGTCACGCGACTCTAAACAACCCTCATTTGGTTTCAGACGGCTAGGACACGCCGTGTTTTTTAAAAGCTTGGTTACATTTAGCTGGGACACCTGGTATATTTAAAAAGAAAAGACACCCAGACAGAAAAACAAAATGCGTGCGGAGAAGTACTATTCCCAGATGCCTTTCTAAGCTAAACGTGGCCCTCATTCCGTGAAGTGTATTAAGGAAAACACTGTGGGCGTACAGTTCCACTCCTTCGCGCCGACAAAGCGCGGAATCGATTTACAGCGTACAGGTGTTCGTTTACGCTCGCCTGCACGAGTGCTTCTTCTCGAAACTAAATCCCCAAGCTTCTTCATCACGAAAACGCGGAGGCGTTAATAATTGGATTAATACCATCCGCGCCGATTTCTTCCTTATTCCCCGGCGGACGTACACCTCGCTTTCTTAAAGAAAACAGAAACAACGAGAAATACTTCCAAATACTTCCTTCAAAACTGTCCGAGACGTTTCTAAAGTAAAAGAAAAATAACCTGCCGCTGTCCGGAGAGTGCGACTTAAAGTATAACAAAAGCTCCCTCCACTGGCATCACTCGAGAAAATCCCGGCCGCGTTGGCCTCGAACAACGAGGCCCGTACTTCGTTTCCAAGCTCATCTTCACTCTGCCGGCACAAAACATAGAGAGAAGGAGAGAGAGAAAGAGAGAGAGAGAAAATGAAATGGGGAGCAGATTCGGGAGCGGCGGGCTGCCGCTGCGCCAAAGGACGGCGGGGATGTTCCCGCTGACCCCGCGGCAGCGTTAGCCGTTAGAGAAACGCCGCGTTCGGCCGCACGGTCGATTCATCGACGCTCGAGCTTTGAACATCCTTTCCGCCTACCAGTTCCTCCTCGCTTCCTATCTCACCCCCCACCCCTCCCTCACTCTCTCTCGTCGAACCAGCACCGTCTCTGCTTATGTAGCTGCCAGACAGAGAAGCGCACGTGCGGGGAGTTCTTTTCTTTTTTCCCCTCTTTCCCTCCCCGTCCTCCCGTTTCTCTCAGCGCCGGCGATCGCTCTACATCGCTGTCGGCCGCGCTAATGACGGAGAACTCGAAAATGGAGCCCGACGAAAGAAACCCCGAAAACAAAAGCGGCCGGGTCGAAATAGCCCGGAGCTAAGAGCTGATGAAACGAGATACGCTCGCAAGAAACGAAAAGGAAAAAGGGGATCGCCACTGATTAGAAAACAACGAAGTAGGGAAACAAAAGCATCCCCAACGGCGAAAAGCAGACAGCAATTGCGAAGGCGAGCAGAACGTGCGAGTTATCCGTCTTTGGCGTTCGAGTGGCTGGCGGCCTCTCCCGAAGTGTACGGCTTGCTCTCTTCTGACCCCCCCATAAACCTCTCCCCTTCTTTGTCTCACGCTCTCTTCTCTGGCAATGCGCTGTGTGTTCGTTTCCTGCGTGATGACCTATTCGGTTTCTTTGTGTGACCCCTCAGTGTTACGGCGGCCGTTATTTTCCTTTCATGCCGTATCCCCACCTCCTCCATCTTTACAATTGCAACTCCGAATGTAAAGAATCTATGAGATGGAACGTAGCCGCGCAAAGAGTGAGCCTTCGAAGAGAACAGAAATAATACACGATGCTCATATCTTCTTTTTCCTTTTCAAGAAGCAAACGCGCAACACGATGATCTCTTTGTTTGGGATCACTTCATAACACGTTATTCAGACAGCACCAGCTGCTATACTAGTTATTCTGCATCTTCAGCTGCTGACCTCTAACACCGCATTCTAAGCCAAACTGTTCAGGCGAGCACTCCGACTGGGCTATAACAAACCCCAAACAGAACCGGCAGCGGACGAGAGAATTAGTACTACAGTCAAAGCATAAGCGCGCTAATTTTCATTGCTTAGTTCCCAAACCAACCAATATTCCGTCCTTTCGTCACAAGGAGCCCTCATTGCTTTTTGCACATCCTGAAGATAACAATAACAGCTTGCTGGGCTAAAAGTATCAGGAAAAGAAATTCACCTAAAAAAAAAAAATCGTTTTCATTTTCGAAAGACCAGAAAAATCGCTACAGCAACCTTTTAGAGATGTAAAAAGAGAATAATACAAGAGTGGTTAAATTAAAGCAGCCCAACAAAAACAAGAAGATCGCTAAGCCACTGCGAACTAATCCTCCGTATAGCTCATCCCTTCAATGGACGAAACACGCTGGCTATAAAGGCACAAGTCCTGGAGTTCTACGAACCTCCTATGCAAAGACGGCGGTCATTTCAGTGAGGATCGTCATGTGTACACAACGAACACTTGGTAGATGCGTGTAGGATGCCTCAATGATGAACACTGGCATCGATCGAGACACCCTCTAACCGCGAGTACGTCTATATAGGAGTAAGAAAGGAAGTAAGTTGTCCTCTAGCGCACTGTAAAAGTAAGAGCGCTAGAGGACAACTTTACCCCCTTTTAACTCGTTTCTGTTCAGAGTGTGCAGGTTAGCGCAGCAGCGGGCAGAGAAAATGCCTAAGAAGACTTCCACGCGTTGTTTTTAGCGTGCTCCTTTGGTTTTGTGCCGTTTCTGGCGTCAGCGTTCATTTCATTGACGATTTACTCTCTTGAGCGGTCGCGGTGACGCACAACAACCCGCATTCGAGCCGACAAAGGGAAGAGTGGAGTCTGACGACAGAGACCCAGAGGCTGCGCTGCTACGATATTCGCTTACTGAACGCACTAAAAATGAGTTTGCATAAACAATCTGAGGCGAATTCAATCATTACGTCCAAATTGCTTTTCTATCCGCAGCGATGTTTGTGTAGCCGTATACGTCCGCCCCACAGAAAATCAACTGACTAGAAACAGAAAAAGAAGGCCATATTCAATTACTTCGTATTCGTCCCCCTTGTATTCCCTCGCGGAATTTCAGTTTTCCCATTATTTTCCAGTCGGAAGAGTTCCAATAAACGTTTTCAATCCGCCTCCTTTCTGACTGCTCTCGTCTTTGGAAATGCGCGCTTTCGTCGAATAATTACTTCCGATGGCATGGCGCGCAAAACGCAAAGGAGGAAGAAAATTGAGACGGGAAAAAGCACTGAAACTGTGAGTATAGTTGCACGTCGTAAATAAACAAAACAAAGAAACTTTAATAGAAATCTGACTCCCCACCCCCAGACATTACCGGATCTGGGAAACGATTGCACGAACGATTAGTGGGCCGAGCTCTTTTCGCCAAATTGCGACTTGAATAACGGGTGGTTCATTGAGATGCGAGTCTACTGGCGAACATAGCAGACGCAGCAAACATTTTTATCATCTTTCCTTTCGTGCCTTGAAAGCACTGAGAACAGGCGGGAAAGAAGAGGTTATCTGAATTTCTTCTGTGAGTATTTTAAATTTTTGGTGCTTCAGTGAATTCTGAGGATCGTTTCAAAATTTTCTCTTCCTTGCAATTTAGTCCTTACTTCGAACTGCACCCCTACTTCAAAACATTGGTGTTTTCTTTTTCACATTTTGTCTGGTCTGTTTACCTTTTCTGCTGCATTTAGAGTTGTCAAAAATTGTTATTTCAGGATGTTTCGCGTTTCGTGCAATAAAATAAGAAAACCCACTGCTCGGTGGTAGAGTTTAAAGAGGGCGGACGCTTCGTCAGGCAACTTTTTTTTGCTTTTTTGTTCGCCTCCTCGGCAACCAAGTTTTCTTCAAATAAATCTGAAATATGAAAATAATTTCGCGATGATCGTAAACGCACGCCGATATCGGGCGCACCGACAAACCGTGCAGCAGGAAATTAAGCCAGAAACACGATGAAAAAAAAAAAAAACCTAAAGCGAGAACGCAGCAGGTCCAAACAAGCGGCATAGAGGGAAAGAGAGAAGAGAGAGAGAGAGGGCACGCAAGAGAGGCGGCCAGAGTGAGGAGGAGGGAGGGGGATTAAAGTAAATGCCAGCGGGGCGAAGGAGCGAGGGTTCAATCACGACGAAAAACGACGCGGAACATAAGTGAATGCGACGCGAAACGTATCTAAGGCGGGGTCGTAACAGCGACATCGCTGTCGTCGTTACGCGAAGGTATCTACGGGCGCTGCCGTTCGGGGAGCCCCCCCCCCTTCCCCCCCGTGGTCCTCCATCCCCGCTGGCGCTGCCGAAAGAAAGCGGCGCCAATGGAGGGGAAAACGAGCGCGAGAAATCGGAAAAGCAGCCCCCCCCCCCCCCCCCCCCCCCCCCCGAATCTGATCCCGGAAAAGTGGCCCCGCTTCCGTTTTGCAGGCAGGAAGTGCGCCAGGTTTTTCTCTTTGTTGCTGCGATTCAGGTACGCCTCACTACACCCCCGCCGTCGAAAGTTTATGGAAGGCGGCTCTGTCGAAAAAATAATTTCTTTCCATACAAGGCGTAGTGATCGAGGTTTACCGGCGCGCTGTGTAGTTCGCACAATCAAAATTAGGCTGCATAAATCTATTCCAGGACGCATAGAAAGACGGCGATGAATTCAACTTTTTTTTTTTTCGCTAATGTTGCCCTCCCTAAACTTTTGACTGCGAGAGTACAAAGAGGAAGAGTGTGCCATAACCTCTGTAATGCTCTTGCGTTGTGTTATGATCTTGTGTTTAGTGGGAAATAACTATTATTATGTTGTTAACTATTAATTAGAGGCACTGGTGGCATATTGCGCGGGTGTTTAACAAGTGACTTCACTATGACTAATAACTAAGCCTGGTAAAAAAAAAAGAATTCTGTCTCAATTTAAGGGCGCTGTTGAAGCGCGAAGCATCGACACTGTTGACTACGACGACCATAAGCTTGTTCAGAAGGATCTGCTGTTCAGCAAGTAAACTGAAGTCCAACTAACCTAAATAAACCTGACCGAAAAATGAACAAAATTGTGTTGTTAGCCCCGTGTCGTGTGTTATTAAACATCGCAGTCGTTGTTGTTTGCCAGCTGGCTGTTCACATCCAATCTTGCCTACTTCGCGTCAAAGTCCCTTCTTAGCCAGACTGAAGGGAATATTTCCAGAGCTATCCGTACTACGTCCTCCAGACAGGTTAGGGTTATTTGGTATTGGTTACACAGGCATAATTCGGCCATCTACCTGGTGTGGTTTGCCCAGGAAAGTAATGAGCCCGGTCTTCACTATCGCCGCGTAGGCCATCGTAGCCGGACAACGTACACGAAGACTGAAATCGATACCTTCTAACTAAAAGAAAGCACGACAGAGCGAGGGGGGGGGGGGGGGGGGGATATTGGTTATTTCAGGGAAACACATCACAGAGGAGAATGCCACTTCGCTCTAAGCACACGAAGATCCTTGTATGACTAGCGCGGAGGTAACAAGCTTTCCTAACGCAAACGTGGCTCGTAATGGTCGCCAGATTTTCTTTTCTTTAGGCATATAACGAGAATGCGATCTGGTTACATTGGTCATTATTATATCACTCGCCAGCAAACAGTAAAGTGCAGAGGTACCCCGCGGCGTTCTTACGTAACTTTAGTTCCTTCACCGAGGCTCGTGGCTTTGAAAAGGTCCGAGATGCGGTCGTTCGCAGAAGTCGAAACAAAAGGCAGTTTTGCACACTTCAGCGCACAGTACGACTGAAGGGAGGGGTAGTGTGCGCGCTGCTGGGAATTCCGTATTTAAAGGGCAGTTCTTGTAGCCTGCCTCTGTAATACATCTAGTCGAGGTTACGGCAACAAAATAAAATAAACAAAACACGTCGCAGTAACAAGCAGTAAGAAATAGCGCGAGGCGCAAGAAACCACGCCGAGAACCAAGACGACTGAACATTTTCGTTTCCATCAAAAAGACACAAGGAGTTTTATTTCGAAGCGTCGCCATCACTCTAAACACGAAGGTGTAAAAAGGGAGTGAACTGTCCTTTAGCGCATTCCATTTTATAAAAGGGTCAACTTTCTCCCTTTCTCCTCCCCATACAGACATATTTGTGTTTAAAGTGCACGTTACACTAGGCGTCGTGGTGACTAAGTTTAATATGCGGCGGTGAACGGGACGCGTACGCCTAAAGCGGGCGCGGAGACACACGACGAAGATTCGAAAATCTCGGAGAGTAATCCACACAGCCGCTCTGAGTCGATCTGCAGCGAAACATATTCGCACACTGAAGTTGTCCCTCCTGCTTCACCATTGACAAAAGCAGTCATCGCCCAACTTCAAAGAATGTAAAGATGAGAAACTACTGAATTGATATCAATCTCCGAAGGCCTTATTTATATAGCCCTCTATTTGCTCTCTTCTGTGCTCCCTATTTGACGACCTGCGCTGCGTCTATTCTGTCGGTGAAAAGAAACAAAAACGAGAAAAAAAACACACACGTGCCATTCGTCGACGGCTGTACGGGGAACAAAGAAGCGAGGCTGCTCCAAAATGAGCTAACAAGCTGTAATACTAAAGAGAGCCGACGCCGGCTGCAAACGTCGCGGAGAGGTCACGCCGCAATCTCTCTGATGGCTTCGAGACAGAGAGAATTGTAAACGCGCCTTCATATTTCAGCAGCGACGATGATTACCGCCGAGGGTCGGAGTTTCGAGACGAGGAGGGGGGGGGGGGGGGGGCTCTTCTTTTGAAGCGCTCGCGAAAAAACCGCATTGCGATGTTTCAATAATGGAAGATATCTGAGGACAATGACTTCACCGAGGAGCGAAGAGTCGGAGCACCCGCAAGAGAGAGAACTCCTCAGGTTTCGGCCTCGAAAGCAACAAAAGCGAGACAAGGGAGAGACAGGCGACTGCGACTGTTTTCGTTCTTCGTGGTAGCTACCCGCTTTCAAAAGCAAGAGCGACGTACTAAAAGTAGAGCAGTTGCCGGTGCGGCGATCCCTGAGCGAAGACGTCAACGAAACCAGTATAGTTATTAAGACAAATGGAAGCATAGGCGAACCGTTCTGTCTTCAGTAGGAAACCGGGTGTGACATTTCTCTTAATTTTTGAAGAGTCGTAAATTTAGAGAAATGTAGCGAAGAGCACCTCCGAAGTACAATAATAATAATAAAAAAATTTACGACACACTTTTCCAACACCTCCGCCTGTACCAGTGAGAGTCAGGCTGTCTGACACCAAATCATTTAAACTGGGCCGCTGAGCTTGGCACGCGTTCAAACATTTCGACACAACTGAAGAAAAGGCACCAGAGAACGCATCTCAGCGCCGCAAGGGGGCGTGTGAGTGTGCCGCGCATGCCCCTGGAAACGCTGTTTCATCCTTCTCAAGATTAAAGCGGCGTCGCAAACTCGTTCAACGCGACGACTAAACACTCGCAAATTGCCCGTAGAAAGTTTAGTTTAAAGAAGACGTCGATGGTCACCGCCATACTGTGCACTGGGATGTGTTCGTAGTACAGGAAAGTGTTGAGGATTAATCTCCCCTTGGCTCTCTCTCCCCCGGCCCGCCCGCACCCCCCGCCCCGGAAAAAAAAAATACGGTTGTTTTAAGGTTCACGAAAAACTACAAAGAGGCCCGCTTTTTCTTCGGGCTCGCGCGAACTCCCTCGCCCGTACTTCCCATTGACCCTAATTTCCAGTTACGACGCGCAGAGGTCTAAAATTCCTCCGCACTTGGATCGCGAACGCGAATTCCGCGGGGAATCTACGCCGAACACGGGAAAAAAGCTTCGAGGAAAGAACTAAAACAACAAACAACAACGACGAAATAAAAAAGGCCGCAGTCCCCAGTCTAAACACACAGACAATGACAAAATTTTAGCGAATAGAGAAAATTTTCCCAAAACGTACTTCCCGTCCGGCCGTTATTTCAGGCCTCAGAATTGCTCTGCCAGGGCTTTAGTAAAACGTCGCCGAAGAGAGAGCGGGACAGAAAAGGGGAGGGGGGCGGAAGGAGCCCAATTAGCATAAAAGCTTTTAGCGACGCGCAGCGCACGTCCTCCACAGCGAGAGGGGGGCACGAAAAACGTGTCACTCGAGCGCCTTCCTCGCGCGGGCGCACACGTGCTCGCGTTCTGCATGTTACGGCGCGCGTGCGCGAGAAAGACCACGGTCTGCTCCGGTGGACATTTCAGTCTTCGCTGCTTTACCGGCCCCTCGTTACTATGGCTCTTTCGCCCAGTGAACTCGCTCTTACGTTCCACGCGCCCGGCGGCAGCAATACACGATTATACGGAAAAAAAAAAAAAAAACCGGACGCAATAAAGCTAAATAAGGCGAGAAGGAAGCGCCCCCTTGTGTCGCGAAATCACATTACTCGCCGCACAACTAGGCGGGAACAGAGCGCGAATTCGTGACGAACAAAAACGGGTGCTGGCATTGGTGGCGAACATTCGCTATAGCTGTGTGTGTTGGTGCGCGTGCGTGCGTACAGAGTGCATCTTGAAACGACGCGTTCGAAGACAAATTATATGCGCGCGCGCGTCCGGCGTCTTGTAATCGTTTTTTCTACGCCAGGACACGAGAGTGCGACGATGAAGTCCCCGCATAGAACTCCCTCAACGATTTCCCCGGCCACTATTTGAGCGGGTGTACTGTTCAAGCAAGGGGTTCGGGACGAATTCACGTCGAGACGAATTCATGTCGGGACGAATTCGCGTCGGGACGAATTCAGGGACGGAGAAGACATAGGCTCTTCGAGATGAAAGAGATGGCCGTCGCTTATCGCGTGCCGCAGCGAGAAAGCCTCCAAAGAAGCAAACTATAAGACGCTGTGTTTACGCACGGCAGCGATAGAAATCAGCGGCAGAAGTCACTTTTCGCGCGCCTCGATCGAGTGAGGCTATTTGAATGCAGTTCGATATGTTGGAAAAATGGATGGCGACTGCATAATACCTGCGCTTTGGTATAGTGATGACAGCTAACGAAGCTATAGGTTAGGTGCGGGCCAGACACGAACATACGTACGCATCATGAATGTGAAAACAATGCAGGACATGGCATCGCTCGCTTAATTCTTTCCCGTAACCACGAAAAGAGCATCGATAGTTCATGATCGATGGGTGCAGCAACTACATCAAAGCTGTTGCGGTGGCGCCTAGAGTCATTGGATAAGTGACTCTAGTGGTGCCGGTCCGTCGCGCCATCTCGTAGGGTAGATTCGTGACTAAAGTTTCGGTTGATTTTTGGCACCCAGGGTGTGATTTTTACACCTGCCGTGAAACTGATGCCACGTCGTGATTTCTGACAGCCATGGCCAACCACGCGCAAGGGTGGGGGGGGGGGGGGGGGTCGTGGTGCACCTTACGGCTCTCGTTGATGAACCATTCCTATTTGGAGAGCAGCAGCGAGTTTAATACGACCAGCCTACCTTTACCTTGGAGCCTGTGCATAGACTCCACGAAGTTGACGACATAACGAGGGTTAATGACCTTCCCACAACCTGCAGACATCATGCACAGGGCAGCAAAAATTGACAAGAGGCGAGATTGCAAAAAAGTGCTACAAAGGTATCCAAAACAGAGTGCAAAACAAACGTATTCTGAAAGAGATGAGAAGTGTACGTGCTTTGCCACTTCACGAGATTGCTTCACCGCACAGCACGTCGGTCATAAGGGTAGACACGAAATTTTTATTGGTCAATGATTGTGGAGCTACAATGTTCGCACCAGTACGCACTGACATTCGCTGTATTCCGCACTTTTCGGGTTAGTTTTCCTTACTTTTTGCAGCACGCTTCAGTGTTATAACAAGGGTAATTATTGTTATATTGTGATTTTTCTGTGCGCATTTCTTATCCTGAGATACAGGCTTACCATTTCTTTTCGTTTTGCCATTTTCACTGAAATTTTGTGTCTGAAGAAATAAATTTAGGAGTAGATATTCACTCTCTGCGTAATTATTCCCATTTTTTTAAAAACATTCTCATTTAACTTGATTTTTACGAGCAACAAAACACAATGAGTCTAACAGCTTCCTCAAACCAAAACAAAACAAAACGGAATAAGAATCAAATAAAAAAAGCCGTTTTTCCCATGGTTATGAAACAGTTAAAGAGCCCCCGACCAGCCTCTGGCCGAAACTGAGTTAAATCCGCGTAGTTGTGAGGCATTGTCCCTGGTACGCGCGGCCGCAAAAAGGTCTATGAAAAAAAAAAAAAACCTTATTAGCGGAGTCAGAGCTGTCGCAATCAAGGAATCTCCCTACGCTCCACTGCTTCTGTGCCCACTCCGAAACTTTCTCTCTCTCACCGTGTCGACCAGCCGCCACAGGCGAAATTTCTCTCCTCCTCCGATTTCAGAAACGACATGCTGAGCTTTGCTCCCAGCATTTCAGCCTACAGAGCAATGTACAAAGCCTGGCATATCCTGGCTGGCCTAACCTGCTTAAGAGCGGCTGCAGTTCCCGACTTGGCCTTAAATCGTCTTCCAAGCTGACGTCAAGAAGCTAGAAAATCGCGCTGCGCGCGTTTACAGGATTCATGCAGGGCTTCACCTGCTTTACCGTGCGGGTCAGGCGAGAGAATTGAAAAGAACTGTGCGCGCTGTCTAGCAGCGTCTTTCCCCGTGTCATGCATTCATTCATATCTTCGCGCCAATCCTGGCGCGCGTGTACTTACTTCGCATGTCGACCGTGGCGAAAACCTCCCCGGGGGGATGGGAAGAGCCGGTATATGCGGGGCGTCAATTTTTTATCGCCGCAAAGCAAAAAACAACGCCCCCCCCCCCCCCCAAAAAAAAAAAAAAACGTTTAGTAAGAAATAACGACCTAACACACGGGTACAGATTCAGCGCTGAGACAGGGCGCATGCACCCCTTTACTCTCCTGCCTTTTAACAAGATCATCCTTGAGGGTTTGAGAGAAGCCGGGAAGAAAAGGGTAGAGAGGAAGGGAACAAACACGGGAACAGAGTCTTAGTGAGACGCTGCCCCGGCGAAGCCACGCAAAGAACCTTCTCACGAATGGCCTCGCGTTGTCGCTGTCCGCCTTGTGTACAGGACACGACGCGGTCCACTGCACCCCGTGCCGGCAATCTCCCCCGTAACCCTTCCCGGCTTTGTCTCCCGCAAGGGAACGCAGGCGCACATATAGAGATGCATCATTTAAGAACGTCCAACGGAGAAGCAGGATGCGCATTTACTTAGTAAACCCTCTCTTCGTACGAGACCCCCTTTGTGCATGACGCTCGCGCGCAAAAAAAAAAAAAATGTAAATCGGGCAGGGGCAAGAGGGGAGATCACTCATCTGCATAATAGATGACGCAGCTGCGGACGCCCCATTCAGAGCGCCGGAAAGATGCTCAGGGAAGGGAAGACAGTGCCTGCGCGAGTGAACAACGCGGGGTCGAGAAGCATGCATGCTCGCGCGAGCACCGGAGGCCAACCAACATCGAGAAAGAGGAGGAAAGCGGGATGGTGGCAGGGCGAGGAGGAGGGGGAAGAAAGAGATAGCGCTGGAGAGAGGGCAGTAGCGACCACCAATCAACGGCCGACATTAACGCTGCCATGCAGGGGACATAACGAGCTCTAGCCGGCCACGGGGACAGAGGGAGGCCGTTTTTCACAGCGGCAATAAGGTACACGCGAGAAGACGCGAGGCAGCTCTATAGAGCCGGCCTTCCACCGAGAATCCGAGGCGAGGGAGGCAACAGCGGGCTCCCAGGTGAACGCGAGAAAGAATAGGAAATTAGGTTCGCTCCTTTCCGCAGTGTCTGCAAGCTGCTTCACTTTCGCGGGCACATTCAGTGGTGAGACTTACCCGCTGCGGTGGCTTAGTGGCTACGGCGTTCTGCAGCTGAGCCCAAGACCGGCGGATCGAATCCCAGCTGCGGGGGCCGCATTTTGATGAAGGCGAAATGAAAAAAAAAATGCTAGTGCACTTTGCACTGCGCTGTGCAGTGCACTGAACATGCACTGTGCAGAACGTTAAAAAACCCTCAAGTGGTTTATATTAATCTGGAGTCCTCCACTACGCCGTCCGTCATGCATAGCCCACCAAGTGTCCCTTTTGTACGTTAAGCCTCACTTAACATTACGTAAAGAGGCAGGCACGGGCCAGCATGCAATGAGCCCGTGCGCTCCTCCTACTGTCATCGTATCAAAACACTGTATAGCGTAACCAAGGACGAGGACAAAAATGAACAGAAGCAACACCCCGAGCGCGAACTTCCAACTAACTTTATTGTTCTCAAGCAGCAATACGCCAGAAAAAGAATGTAGTCAGTTTTGCACAACATTATCGCGTCACACAAAAAAGCCAGCTCTTTATCACTGAGAAAAATGGAAGGCGTGCTAACACATGTGTGACCTGGACTATTTATCTTTTCAGCTTCAGTGATTTCTCTTGCTAACCCACCTCTGCTTTTTGCTATGACAACACATTTATTTTAAAAAGCTTTGCATGTTTTTGTCTGGCACGAGAGAATATGTTCAACCAGCTTCCCTCCTTTCCTGTTCTTGATATTGCGAGCATGATCCATTAGGCGCTCATTGAGGCACCTTCCTGTCTGCCCTATATATTTGTTACCGCAAGGTAGGGGAATCTGATACACGGCTCCTACATCGCGTGCTACGTACGGTTTCTGGCGCTTGACTGTGCATCCACGTGGCTTGCTGTTAGCTTTTCGAAGTTTGCACAAGGAAGCAAGTTTTTTGAGGGGCCGAAAACACCACGGTTGTATTCGTCCTTTGATCTAATCTTTTCATTTTGTGAGAAATCTTGTGTAGATAAGGCAGTACAACAAGATATACCTCTGTCTGTCGTGACCCGGACGAATGTGAGATCGATTTTCGGGTTTAAGCTTCTTGAGAAGCTTCTCCGCAACAGATTTGTACGTACATGCGGGCGGTAACCAGCTTTAGTCAGCCTTTTGGACTGCTCTCGAAAACTTTCATTCATCACATGCGTACACGATTTTCGGGGAGCATTCTGAAAACAACGATTGACGATGGATCTTTTCTACAAGTTTTGAGTATAAGAACTTGCTACTTTGTGCAAACTTCGAAAAACTAACAGCAAGCCACGTGGATGCACAGTCAAGCAACAGAAACCGTACGTGGCGTGCGATGAAGGAGTCCTGTATCAGATTCCCCTATCCTGCGATAACAAATATATAAGGCAGACAGGAAGGTGCCTCAATGAGCGCCTAATGGATCATGCTCGCGATATCAAGAACAGGAAAGGAGGGAAGCTCGTTGAACATACTCTCTCGTACCAGACAAAACATGCAAAGCTGTACTGAATAAATGTGTTGCCATAGCAAAAAGCAGAGAAAAGTTAACAAGAGAAATATTGAAGCAGATAAGATAAATAGTTCAGGTAATACATGTGTTAGCACGCCTTCCATCTTTCTCAGTGACAAAGAGGTCGCTTTTTTGCGAACGTGATAATGCTGTGCAAAAACTGACTACGTGCTTTTTCTGGCGTATAAATGTGCTGCTTGAGAACAATAAAGTTTGTTGGAAATTAGCGCTCGTGGCGTTCCTTATATTCATTTTTGTCCTCGTCCTTCGTTGCTCTAGAGAGTTTTGATACTATGTACTACAAACAGGCCCAGAAAGCCACCCCACTGTCATACTGTCAGTTGGCGACACCGACGAGAATACGCAGAGGACTACTGTGTCCCGGTTTCACTGCTGAGGCTCCAACGGAATTCATTTCAAACGCTTTATTAATGCATGAAATGCATAACACGGTTACGTTCTGAGCTTCCTCTAGTAAGATCTCCCGCTGTGCGCTTCCCCAGTGTCCGTCATTTCCGTCCGTAAGTTCGCTTATAGGTGCAAATCGTAAAGGGCAGTACATCCTTGCTCTACACCTGCGCTTGCCCAGTGTGAAGATGCACATGTGCGGACGCCTAACTTCATGAAAAGGACCAATGTTCCTCATACAGCTAGCGCTGTGATTCGTAGGTTTCAAAGAACGTATTCGCCCCCCCCCCCCTCCCCCTCACCCCTCCCTACTTTTCAGGCGCGCATGAACTCCCATAGCTGCAGTGTCACTGGTGGCAAGGGAACAGAAAAAAAAGCGAATAGGCAGTGGAAAAGCAATTCGGCCCTCGGGGCAAGTTTGCACAGCGACACGTATCATAAATGCAGCAAAGTTTCGCGAGTCCAAAAAAAAATAGAAACAAACACATGCGATGCCTGCCGCGAGACAGGAGATAACGAAGTGAAATCAACTAAAACGCGACGCAAGAGTTTTTACAAAGGACAAGAAAAAAGAGAGAAAATACTGAAGATAGGACACCGGTTATAACCACGGCGCTATGCAAAGCCCAGTCTGGACGCGGACGGTCGATGCCAGATAGCGGCAAACGATGTGCCAGGATGTGCTCGCCACATTCATTCGAAGCCAAACAAGAAAGAACCAGAGAAGACGACAAAAATGTAAAAAAAGAAAGAGGATTGGAAGAAATGGGGAGAGCGAGTTCCCTCTTCCCACGAATCCGCACATCCCGTTCCGGCCTGCAGTCACCGAGGTATTTCAGGCGCCGCCCGACTTTGCCCAGCGTGCATGCACACAGCCAGGGACAGCACGCGAGCTGTACTCGCGTCCGGCCCGGAGCGCGGAATGTGCCTGCGCCATGCACAATGGGGAGGAGGCCGTATCCGGCGAATCGAATTAACACGGCCCACAAAGCGCCAACGCGGCGCTGACGACGCGAGGCGGCCCTACAATTGGGTCACGCGGCGAGGAGGCCCCCTGGCCCGCTCAATGAGCGCGCGCAGCACTTTGCGCGAGTCCGAATGGGAAAGCGAGAGGGGAAGGGAGAATTCTCGATGGCTGCTCGCTCCAAGGAACGGACAGCTAGATCCCCGCCGCGCGCTTTAACGCGCCAGCTTATACGAAAAACAAAAACAAAAAAAAAAACAAAAGAGAAAAGGCAAACTGCGCGGGACAGCGACAAACTTCGCGGTTCCGCGCACTATATACCTCTGGTAGCGCGAATGAGCGAGGCGAACGTTAACCTTGTGAGACGGAAAGCGACAAAGCGAGAAGGATAGGACGAGCAGAAATTCCGAGCACGTCACGTAACGCTGCGCTGCGTAGTCAGGCCGCTCCAGCGACGCGAGAAATGAGGCGGCAGGAGGAGACGCGACGGTGGCTCTATACGCAACGGCGCGTGCGATGGCGCTGTGTTTCGAGGCATGCAAAAAACATAGCCTCCTAACCGAATACGATTCGAGACGTTGTGACCAATGCAAAGGCATCGAAGCGGAGAAATACAGAGATAAATACGCGGCAAAATAGAAAAGAAGCGCGACGCGTCCATATTTTTCATTTCGAACTCCTTTTCGGAGACGAGTAACTGACAGCCTAACTTTAGGGCTCGCGGTTAAAAAGTATACTTGGTGCGATAAGCACTCGCCTTGCGTATGTTTTACTCATGCTTCTGTTTACTTCGTTTCTAGACAAAGCCAAGTGCATCCTTTCATAAATACAAACGCAATTGTATTGGTATAGTAAATGTTTACACCTCAAATGTGCGTCTATGCCATAGCATGAAGAACGCTATGAAGAAATCCGGATTACTACGGAGATTCTGAGACTGGGAATCGAGCTCGCGATGTCATCTGCGAGCGGATCGTCAAATAAGCTCACGCACCACCAAGTCTCATGCAAAATTTACGCGCGAACAACTTGCACAGTCGCGATAAGCTCCCAGTGTAGTATAGGCAAGGACCATTCAGATGAGCGAGGGCCCCTACTCTCCCGCATATATAAAACAAGTACAGACAAGGTAATTCTCATGCCAATGCTCTATACTTGCCGGAGAAGGCTGCTTACATCTAATCATCACCTCCTTCCTACTCACCGCCGTAACTAACACTATAGTAACCAGCATCACCAGGCCCCTCCCAGTGCTCCGAAAGCTGGCCGCGGCCCCGTTATCTCACTGAATTTCCGAATCTCCTCATTTCGTTTATCTTCGCCGACACTGATTACGTTCTCTTTAACTAGGCATCAAGCACTCTCTGCTGCGTCAAGCGGCTAACGGTGTCAGAAATATTTACTCGCCAATTCCTTCGCACGTTGTTTCTCAATTCTGCAACTTGCGCACCCACGGATTACTTCACGGGCGAGAAAACAGCCACCCGTCGGTTCGATAACAGTGTTGCGCAACAGCCTCATCTATGCGTGGCAGCAACGCCCAATATCCGACGCGACTACTTCGAACAAACCAGTACCCTATTTCGCCTTGCCATTGCGGGAGCACCGGTACATAGCAATGAAACCCCAAAACGAACTCGAGCAGCAGCAACGACGGCGATATACTGTGCCAGTCTCATATATTATGCCAGAGAGCGGCACAAAATGCAGCGCGCCGAATTCTAAGCGAACCCGTCGCCGTACCCCAAGCGAAAACTTCTCCGAAACAATCCTGCTGCTAGCCGACAACGCACGAAAAAAAACAAAAAAAAAACGAAAGATGCTGAGCGAGGCCGCGCTGCGCACGCATAAATACAGCGCGCGGCGGATGAGCACGCACGGAAGCGCGTTTATTCTACCTTCGGAAGCGGGACTAATCCCTGCGAAGAATGCGAACTCGGCATAATTCATTAGAGGGAAGAAAGCCAGCTAGAGATACCCCCGTCCGCGTCTTCGTCGAAGAAAGAGATGGAATGGAGAGGGAGAGAAATAGAAAGAGGTGAAAAGGAGGGGGCGGGGGGAGGGTGGGGGGATTCTAACTAGATTTCCTTGTTCTCGTCTTTTCCGTGTAACATGGATTTATTTTCTTTCTTGTTTTTCCCGTTTCGCTCGGTGGAAACTGCTCGCGCGTCCGGACGCTAAGACTGTCGCGCGCGCTAAGACTTTCCTCTCGACTCCTTCCGTGAGGGAGAAAGGTCCGCTTCTCGCCGGACGGCAGTAAAGAAGGAGGAGGAGCAGCGAAATCCGCTCCGTTCTCGCGAGAAACTCGTTCCGAAACAAAACAGCGCTAGGGAAGCGGACAGCTGTCGCATCGGTCTTAAGGGCCGCTTTAATTAGCCCTCGAGCGAATTCGCGTCACGCTGAGGCATCCCTCTCTGCCGGCTTTCCTGCCGCGCTATAATGCCAAAGCTGTCTTCGGAGCGCGCGACCGTACGCGCGCAAAGAAAGGTGGGATTCGTACTCGTCTCGCGCCCAGCGCGAAGTCCGCAGGACGCCGCGTGGCGCGCTTGTCTTAATGCGTCGCTCCCGAGAAGGCTTTGCTGCGTCTCAGCATCCTTGACTCAGAAGCTGTGTGCGCCAGCGAATTTTTAACTAGTACTTCGCCGAGAGTTCCGGTTTCCATAACGCCCGAGAACTAATGCTCGGGCTGCGCGAATTGACGTCAGGCGCTTCTCTTCATTTACAGATGCCCCGTGGTTTTGACTGCTTGTTAACCACTCTTTTGAGAGAAGGACTTAAGAAGCCTCTGAGAAGTTATGGCGAGCACTGGTTGCCGCACTCAACAGCTGTTCAGCTGCCTGAAGGATGAGCGCCTGCTTGCCTGCGTAACGGCGAAGAACGCGGCTTCTTGTTTGCGTTTCCGTTTAGACGTTCATCTAATTTTCCTCCCCAGATTTCTCGCTCACTGCGGACGGAATCAAATTATGCATGTTTGCGAAAAAGCGCTCTTTGGAACAGTGAACTCAAGCCTCGTAATGATAAGAACTGCGGCCAGCCGCTCTTTTGCTAGTTGTTTATTTTAAGAACTGGTGGTGCTACTTTCAACGGAAACAAGTAGAAAAAAACTATAACGGCTAAACTACTGCCTAACACGAACAACTCAGCGGAAAGCTGTCCTCGCGGCGTCGTTCTCCTAGCTACAGTTCGACTTTGCGAGCACGCTGTTGATTCGTTAGCACACGTTTAGCAGGTGGCGGCTCCATTGGCGATCCGGGAACGGCCAACCCAACAGACTACTGTCTGTAAAGTCTATATACTCCCTATACACCGATTCTATAGTGTAGTCTATATGCAATATAAGTGCTATAGAAAGTCAACAGACGGTCTATAGATTTATGGTCATACACTTTATTAGTAGACTTTTGCCTATAGACAGCCCATAGACTACGAATAGACAAAAATAAATATCTATAGGAAGGCAGCAGAGTCTATAAGAAGTCTATAGACCGTGTATACAGACAATTTTCTTTGGAGGAGAAATTCTACAGGCCCGTGTACTGTGCGATGTCAGTGCACGTTAAAGAACTCCAGGTGGTCGAAATTTCCCGAGCCCTTCACTACGGCGTCTTTCATAGCCTTAGTTGCTTTGGGACGTTAAACCCCATAAACCAAACCAAACCAATTTTTACAAGGGAAGGGGCAACCAGTACGGATGCCTCCCTGTTGCGCTTGCAACAGTCCAGAAGATATGCTGCGTTCTTCCGGCGACGATGTTCGGTTTGGCCTCGGCTAGGCTTCGCGCTCCGCCTCACGTATAGGCCTGGTTTTCGGAGTCGCCCACACTTTACATTCTCAGGCTCACGGGCCCACCGAAACTCGGCTGCTGACTGCGGCTGACCCGACGGCGTCGCGTTTTCCAAGAAGGAGCTGCATGCCGCTACTGCGTACAGTATGTCCGAATAAACCGTTACTGCGCACAAAAAAAGACACGGGCTAAACACACATAAGGAACAGGAGCAGGCGCAGAGTCGGAGCTACTTTTGTCGCAAAAAACACAGGGAATATATACACATAGAACCACAGAACCACACAGATAAAGGCACCTGCGCGAACAGCAAGTCAAAAGACACTGTCGTTAATAATGTCATGCGTTGTCCACATATGCCACTTCACATTCTGTAAGTGGAACAGAAGTCCGACTGATGCACTTATCGCCTCTTGTTTTGACAAAAAAAAAACCTCCTTGATTTACCGTGTTAAGCGAGACTGATGACGATAAAGTATGTTGGCACGAGAAAACAGCAGGTGGCAGCCCCGTTTTTATGTGCGGTATGTACGGAGCGCAGCGAGGCATCATTGTATGCATTACATATCACAGCTGTCTCGCTGAGGTTAACTGAGAGTCATCAGCTGCGTTCACAATCCAGGTAAAGATACAATCAAGGTAAGGATGTAAGGTGTTCGTATGCCGAACATCGCTATATGAGTTGTCAGCGCTACCTCTGCTCTGAGCGGCAAAAAAGACGAAGCGGCCACGGTGACGTGAGATACGCTCAGCCTGGTGACGTCATCTTGCTACAACCCCACCACTAGCACCGACGCTCAGCTGTGCTAGGGGGACTGCTTACTGAGGGCCATCGCGAAGGAACTTCCTATAACTACTTTTAGCTGGAAAAAAAAAATCACAGCGACATTCAATTATATCGTTTTGGCAATGCCATCGCATTAAAAGCTGTTGATGCTTTTACAGGAAGTCGAGTCACTTCCAGTCTGGTGACGTCACTACCCCTCAGCCGATGGGCGAATTTTATGACGGACACATTTACCCTCGGCAAGGTTTTTAATGTTATTACATTAAAATCGCATTTTTAAGCTATTGCATTAACAAACTCGCATTAAAATCATCAATACCTGTTGCTATTACTTCTCTAAGCAATCTCCCAACGTTGTCTTTCAATCGAGCTTTCGGCATCCACAATATCTCCCTTTTTTATTTGTATTCGCGGCACCGTGGCTCTGGAAAGCACGCATTCAAGCAAGCGAGCGAATGGATGAGCACGTGCCATATTCGTCGCGCAGTCCAGTGGAACGTTCCATATTCGTTCTATATTCCACTACTTCAATTTGGTGCAGCGAAACAGGCGTATGTCGCGTCGAGCACAGACGCTCAGAAGCTCCCAGTAACATTTTTTTTTGTTTGTTTCTCTCTGCTTCAAAGAAATCCTCGCATTCCAAGTCACGCTTCATAGCCCGCAGAGGCCTAGAGAGAGAGTGAGAGAGAGAGAACGGAGTACTGCTTGGTGCTGCCGTAGAAATCGATAATCTCGGCACGCATGTGTCATAACAGCGAAACCGCCGCCACTCAGATGCGTTCGCGACGGGACGAAACGACGAAATCTCATTTTGGGGCCCAGCAGAGTACCTTAAATGACAAAAAAATGAAAGAAGACCATACGGAAGAAGGGATAACAAACTTGGGCGCCTATAAACGCTGAATCAAGCTAAAAGGCTGGCAATGCAACGCCCCAAACTGACGGCGTCAGCTTCGAGAGGTACAGTGGAGGCCTGCCGTTTTTCGTTAAGCTGCAGGCAGCATATAGCGCATATGGCGCCGTATAGAGAGAGCAGAACGAAGAGCGAAGCGAAGGAAGGAGAAAGATAAAGAAAAATAATAAAAAGGAAAAGATGGTTTGGTTTATGGGGTTTAACGTCCCAAAGCGACTAAGGCTATGAGAGACGCCGTAGTGAAGGGCTCCGAAAATTTCGACCACCTGGGGTTCTTTAACGTGCACTGACATCGCACAGTACACGGGCCTCTAGAATTTCTCCTCCAAAGAAATTGTAGCCGCCGCGGCCGGGATCGAACCCGCGTCTTTCGGGCCAGCAGCCGAGCACCATAACCACTCAGCCACCGCGGCGGCAAAAAAAAGGAAAAGAAGAGGCGACTGAAAGCACCTGGCTCTGATATGAACAAGAATGGCCGCATAAGGAAGCTGGAAACAGCCTTTAAAGGCAACGCAGGCGCACACCGCACGCGCCGAATAAAGATTCTTAAAAAAAAGGAAAGAAAGAAATCCGACCAAACCAAGCAGAAAGCGAAGTGTTTCCCCAAGGAGTTTAGATGGCGACATAAAAGCGGAACTGCGCTTCCTTCCTTTAATGTCATTTGACGCATTCGCGGGAAAGAGGGGAGGGGCCTCCTCGAAGACGGGCGATGCGGGAAGAGCGGGGAGGAGGAGGAGGACTTTTACGTCCCTTATTCCCCAAACAGCCACGTCTCGTTCCGAAGGAGGTAAGAAAAAAATAATATGTACCTCCCGCTATAACGCGGGTGCGTAGGGAATAAGAGCCATCGAGAGACGTGAGGCCTTAAAGAAGAGGCGACGGTGAAAGAAGTCCGAAGCCGGGATGGCCAAGCTGCATAGGGTCGGTGGAAAATAAAACCACAGCAGAATGGGGGGGACTTGGAATGAAACGTTCAAAACTGTTCGCCGCAAGTCCGATGGCGTCCTTTAGGTTCAGCTTCCTCTTCCTTATAGGGCGCCTCATTTTAAACCAGTACTAGAGTGGATTAGAGGTACAGCAGAGAAAAACGTACAGGGGTGGCGACCAGACGCAGTGCTCGCGCTAAATAGGGATGCCTTAGGTTGCGGTCCGCCTTATAAGAGAAAGAATGAGAGCAGCAAGGGGACGTGACAGGTTTGAAAGCGAGGCAAATACCCCCTTGGTCTTGAGCTTCTAAATGGAAGCTAGCAACATCGAGGGATGGCCACTGAAATGCGCAGAGAAAAGCGGCGTCCCGATACCGATGGTGATGACACCATTTCTCGAGACGCCGTGTTGATCGAAAATGTGTGAAATAAAGAATATTAATCATGCATTAAAGGTTAAACTATACTGACTGTTGCGTCACAGATGCCTGCTAAATACATATGAATTCTTTCTTGCCCACACTTCACTTCCCCACCTGACACCCCCACTGAGCATTTTCTTGACAAAACATTGGCGCGTAAACCGCGGAGCAGTTAATTGATGAAACCCAGTGCGACTTCTGAAGCGGCACCGTGGTCCTTGCGGTTTCAATATTAATTTATCTTAAAGGCCAGGTTATGCATAACGCCAACTGACCAAATATGCTACGTAACTATCTACGGCAACGCTTGTTAACCGCAGCTAGGAAATTTATCGGCAAACAGTTTGCACTGACTGATTTACGTGATAAAAGGGTCGTATCATGTGTACCCAACACTATGCACTATGGCTCAGAAATTAGCTTTATGAGGCTGCGTTACCTTACTTTCTTGGAGTCAAAAGCACCGTGTCTCTTCAGTGAAAGTTTTTAAGGGGAGCCGATATTCTAACATTGCATTTGGCTGCGCCCCCCCCCCCCTCCCCCAGAAAAAAAATATTAAAGCATTTCACGTGCATAAAGAGTTTACTTAAGTGCACCCTCGACCCCCCCCCCCCGCCCTTACAGAAAAAAAAAAGGTACGTACCCGACTAATGTCAAAGTTACCGCACAAAATGCACCGTTACGTTTAAAACATAAAAAAACATTCACAAGATTTACATATTCGTAAACTGGCAGACCTATAACATTAGCCACTCTTCAGTTTCCTGCACGCAAAGGCCGTAGAAAGCTGCAAATATTTATTACAGCATTGACACCATCGCCCATTTCCCGCTGTGTTTAGTAAATCGAAAATGGTATCCTCAGTGATTTCGCTTTAGAAAGCAGCAACCAAGTCATTCGCCACGACTAGAACCCAACCAAAGTCCGAAAGCTCAGCCATTTCCTTTGTTTCGACGGCAATGCCTTCCGCGTCGCATTCCTGTAACGACTGGTCTAGAATCGCATGATTTACTCTCGAGTAAGAAAAAAGTACGAAAAAAAGGACCGTTAAACCAGTCTTCCATCAGAAACACAAACAAGTTCCTAGCTCGACTGGCGAGACCCGCGCTCCATACGACAAGAACTCAGGATTTGCATACTGCGCGGCCGAGCTCGAGGCAAAGTCGGGACTGCGGCGCACTTTCGTGAATACCGGGGCCGAATAAAGGAGCAGCGACAGCTTCTCCAAGAAACAAAAGGCGCGGATAGACAGAGAGGATAGAAATGAGTCGAAAAAAAAAACGGGAGGAGGGGGAGAAGGACGGGAGGAGGCACGGCGAAGGCAGTTCCACATCCCTAGCATTTTTGTTTTATTCTTATTTTGTTCACTGCGAGTTCCGTGATGCACGACCGTTCGCCCGCTTGCATTTTAATGCCGCCCGACGCGGGCGAACCCTTTCCCAGGCGGGGATATCTCCCTTTGTTCTTGCGTTCCCCCTACGGTCCCGCTTTCCAGAGCCGAGAGGAGAAACCGGGTCACCTATTCGTGGGCGCCCCATTTCCCCACCCAGCATCCCCCATCACATCCGCGGCACTCCCGTCTTCCCTCGCCGTATACAGCTCCCGTATGCCTCCCTTCACGAGCGAAGCCAGCGAGGGTTCGCCTTTTATGTTCGTGCGGCTTACTTTTATGTGGATGCCACACAGCCGTTCGGGCTCCCTTCGACAAACACTATCGGAGCAGCGGGAAGGGTGAACCTCTACGTGCCGGAGCAAGGGAGAAGCGCTTGCGGAGATGGAGCGATGACGAGACGGCTGGCGAGAAAGAGAGGAGGCGTCGGCGATGCGCGAAAGTACGGCAGCAGCTGCGAGCGAGGAGACAATGGTGGAGGATTCGGTCGGCACGAGCGACCTTTATACGAGGGAGGCGGCCGGAAGTTCTCCGGGGCCACGCCGATTATGACCCGGCTCTGTCGCTACAGCCTCTTTTGTTTTCTCTTCTTTTTTCTTTCCTCCACTTCTATATCCGCGACGCGGTGAAGTGCGTTGTTTTTGAGCTGGCATTCTCATTCCTAGGCGACTGAAGGAGAAAAGAGAAGCGCAGCCTGAGAGCTTCGCCCGTTGAAGAGAGCGCACTGGTGAAAAACAGCTTTCTTCGAACTCTACGAGTTCGCGTCGACGCGGTTGTCCGTAAGGCACATGCTATTACAGCGGTAGACTGCGTTCCTGGCAAGAATTATGCGTTGCAGTAAAAGGAAAATGCGCGAGTTGCTACACTGTTGCTAAAAAGCTGCCGGGAACAAGACAGACCGCATAGTGAAGTAAAGTCGAAACGCCACACGCGATTTGTTTGAGAACTTCGGGCTTTTCGTGTCCGCAGTTATCAAAACATCTCTTTCTTATTTCGCGGGTTTTCCATTTCTCCCTCTACTACAATAACGTTACCGTAGATACACAATAGAAGTTTGTCCTTGCTGTAACCCCAGTAAAATTTAACTTGGGTACAAAAAATGGCCAGTGAAATATTCTTCACTTTATTATCAGCACACCCTACTATCACTGTCTTTATTAGGGGAGCGCTGGCGATCATTGCGCACAATACACAACTCGCACGAAAGCTCTAGTTGCTTGCGTAAAACTAATGTTCCAAAAAAATAAAACTACTATGCGTACTTTCGACCTTAGGTACCAACAATAAACACCACTACTGCAATCACGTCCGTATGCGCGTCTATAGATGCTTTAAAGGGACGAGACAGCAATTTCGGGACTTTTTCCTGCCGTCTAAAACAGCGTGTCATATAAATTGGCGTCACAGAAAACGGCTTCAAGACAATTTTGCTCCAAGCAAAGTCGGCAACAGGTGGAAATCAAAAGATTAGCAGTGTTGCTCATGTGAGAGAACTCACAAATACGAAAGGGTGCCGACGCCGGAAGGGTCACAAAAAAAGCACCTCCCCAGGAGTCGAAGCAATTGCAGCTGCATCCTTGGGCCCGTGTCCGTTTCATGATGAACACTCCAGAGATCCAAAGAAAAAAAAAACGACCACAAAAATAAAGCACGGTCTACCTAGCTGCCGACTTTACTGCGCCGTTTCTAAGAATGCGCAGCGCACAGCGCAGCTGCTCTCGATAGGTTCAGCTGCAGTCGGTCAGATTCGACTATGATGGACAAGGGGGACAATGGGCAAATGAGATGGAGACAGCACGCATACGCTCTCCATACGCTGTTGCTGTGGGCTAAAAGATATTCGGTCGACTGCCGCTTTCGAAAAGGAGCGACAAAGTGACAAATATCTTGCTTTTACTCGCATTAGCATTTGCTTGGTCACCTTGACATTACATATTAAAGTGGTGATTTAATGCGGCAATATATTATTCAATCGGCTGATTTCCATACCGAACCGGCAACGCAACTTAGTAAGTACCCTGGCGTTAATGAGGCAACGTGTCCCTTTAAACCGAGAAAGGAAAGAAAAAAAAAGTGGTAAGGTTTTAATGTAGTTAAATCAAGAAGAGGTGCCAAAGCATGTCTTTAGCCTGGTTGGCTCATGGCTTTGCTTTGCTGGGGTCGCCGGGACGTCTGGCGACGACATTTGATTCAGGTAAAGCTTTGATAAAAGTTAAGCTGATCTGATCTGTTCGCGCCACGAATGGAAGTGTGTTGTAGTTTAACGCGGGACATGGCCAATCCCCTGCAGTGGGTAAGCGCCATTAACTCCTTGAGGAGGAGCAGGATGACGATGACGATGACGATGACGACGACTACACTAACAACAACAAGGTCAACCCTCAAACAACCCTCAAAGTCGGGGATTTCACAAGCTTCTTGGTTGGGTTCGACCCCGTGGAGCAGAGCTTTCGCACAAATAAATTGCGAGGACACTTCGGCAACTGAAGTGTTGAGAGGCGAAAGCCGAGGACACTACGCCGCGACGACTTCCGGTGGATGTGACGTCAAACCGTTCCCGTGGCTATATCGATACCCAAATTATGCATCTTTCGGGCATCTTAAGCGCTAATTACGCTTAATTACACATTTTTCCATCGAATTTGACACAAATCCGACGTTTTTCCGACCATTCTGCAACAATTTTCACATGGCGCGACGACTTCCGGTAGATATAACGTCACACTGGTTCCCTTGGCTATATCGACGTCCGCGCTATTTCGACGCAATTTCGACATTTTTTCCTATAATTAATTAACTAATTAATCTACACTCATAAAACATGGGTTCCAGGTTCAATTTTTCCTCCTCTATATGAAGCAGCCATTTCTTTCGTTCTATCTTTTTTAGTTTCCTAGCTAAACGCGTGTGACACGCTTTGTTAACGGACGACAGTACGAGCCATTAGAGGCTTTCGCCTAAAAAAAAAAACAGCTGTCGCCGTCCGAATCGAGTAGGTGGAATTAGGTTATTGTTGTATGCGCGTCAAATTAACGTACGGCTGCAACAAATACTTTACCTCCAGCACTGATGAAGCGAAAGCTGAAGCCATGAAGTTGTACACCAAGATGTAGACATCAGACGGAAAATATTCAACAAAGGAGAAACAGACGTTCTAAGGATTAAATACCATAAATGGAGGAGACTGGTGCTTTGTCCCTTAAGCACCAAGCCTGCAATTTCTTTTCTATCAAGTAATAAAAAAAGAAACTGCATTGAAATGGTGATCCTAACCATGCGCTTTATTCACCAAATTACGGCATCAGGTGCATGGGCTCCCTTAGAGAGCTCCTTCGTTTCTCGCGGCAATTTTCGACTATTTGCCCCGGAGCCAGAGGACCTTCAAAGCATACCCCGATAAAGCCTTTCTGAAAAGCCTCCAAGATGGGTCGTCGTCTGGGTTTTAGGACCAGCTAAACGACGAAAGTGATCGAGGCAGCGGTGCGCGCATCTTGGAAAAGAAGGTGGGCACAGACACTCACGCTTTGCCCGAGTATATCTCTCACCTCGATTTCTGTAAAAGTCCGCACAGCCTTTCAGTAGCAGTGCAAGCAACCTGGGATGCATACCCGTCGTCTTTATTGTCTCTTTTTTTTTCTTGCGGTGGTTGGACGCCACAAAAGTACGCCTGTTTCTGACTGCCGCTTAGTACAGCTGCATCGCATCGTTTCACGACGGTCGCCCTCCTTGCGCAACCATCGCGTAAGCTTGTAATCGTGTCGCAACGAGTCTTAACAAGATATTACTCCGGCCCTCCAAGCGCACGGCTCACATTTAACGGGCTCCCATCTCCAACGCCGGTGAGTCAGGCTTCTACTCGCCGCTGAGTCATCAGACTCTTAGGGTGAAATTGCTCTTCTGGGCTTCCCTGGTGAACGCGTTTACTCTCCCACGAATATCGTAACGCGCATCAAGTTTCTAATAGCGCGACATTATTTCTTATGTTCCACGACGTTTACCGATATGTATCATGTGTAGTTATTTCATTGTGCCCTGATTGCTACCCCTTCCAAGAGAAGGTCGTTATATAACTTTTTGTGTTTCCCTTCAGGAAGCTCTTTCTGGTAGAAAGCAATTTCCCATGGTTTTCCTCTTAGTGCGAAGACGCTATCCTGATGGGTAAACCCCGAGCAAGATTTTGCAAAGTTAGTGCGAAGCGAAATTAATAAATAAAAATAAATCAAATAAATATCCGCGACTAGAATTCAAACCTATAGATTGTCAATAGGGTTTGTACTGGCTATAGACTAATCTATAGGATTTGTCTATTACAAGTCTATAGATTTAATATCCAAACGTTTATGGACAGTCTATAGACAATCTAAATATAATTTCGTCAGGGTTTAAAAGTTTTTTAGACGATGATGCTCCTTTTCGAGGCTGCTGTACAGCGCCATTACCAAGGGAGTGACACTCTCATAGAGCCAATGGGGACGTTTTTTTTTTCGAAGACTATGGTGGCGGCACCTGGGAGAGGCGGTAAACGCATCAAAAATCCAATATGGCGGCGCGCGTTTAGGCGGCTGCTCCATGGGCGGCTGGTACAGTGCACTGTACTCGCGCGTTGCTGGTGCTGGCGGCCGCTAGCTTGATCCGAGCTTTGTAAATACTGGTGATTAACTGCTCCCGCGCTGCATTCACGCTTGATTTCATAAGTACTTACAGAATCTGCTCACTCGCTTTTGTATTTCGATGTGTCTGTTGATGTAGCATGGTGCATGGTGGCGAGCGGCGCGACTGCTTAGCAGCTGCGCTCGCTCGAGAACGAAAAGCGTAAATGGTTTTGTACAAAGAACAATTTATTAAAAGAACATCAGCAGTGACAATCGATGTTCAAAAAGTGATTTTAGGCATCAGTGACATTGCAGTATCAGTAACAGGTATCCTAAAAATCAAAATAAAAAACGCCATTATGTAAACCTAGAAGACATGAGCGAACAGAGAATATATAGGGGATAAAAAAGGTATCAAGGTAGGTACAGTATACATAATCAAATGCTACATGACTGAATATAGGTTTGTGCACGACTTTGTAAGAGATTCAGGTAAATAGCATGGAAGCAAAACATCTGACATGTATTGAAACGCATCTGTCTGTGGCTATGAATAAACACACGCAGAGAAAGGCAGCGAAAATTTTCAACCTTTGACTCGTTCAGAACAAAACACATTGCATTGGGTTAGGGACAGCATAATATGCTGCAGTGCTAGTGCTTAGTATAAAGACTCCAAGAAAAGCTCACTGTGTGACTCGACATGACGCCAATGACGCTGCTGCAGTGCGAATGTCGCCGACGTCGCCGTTTTCGCTTGCGCGGCTGACCTGGCGTCGTCTGCTTGTCGTCTGCTGCAGCGTTACCCGCGTCGTCATCTTCGCAACTAATTTCTCTGATATTTTATTTTTAATACCTATGGCTGATTATAATTTTGTTCATAAGCATGTTTTTATTATTGATAGTGGTCGAAAAATTTCACTTTTATTAGGCTTAACTGCAGCCGCGTTTACCGCCGATACCAGGATCGCTGCAATCGTTTCGACCGTGGCGCCACCCTCGGCGCGGACGCGAAACTTGCAACATGCCACAGCCCTGCCATTACAGAGTCACCGGCTCAAACAAGAAAAACAACCCGACTGCCAGCCTTTCTCCACTCCTTCCATCACGAAAGCATGAAATTCTGACGCATGTCTACCTATAGTGAAACGCGACACCTCTGTTAAAGAGCTTTCTTAAAGTGTTCGCTTCTTGCTCAGAAACAATAAATGGTTAGAGTTTTGCGGCCGAGAGTTCTCGCTCATTGCTTCCAGATGTTCGAACTTCTCATCACGCACGATTTCATCGTTTCCGTGCACCGATTCCAAACTGTGCATTACCGCTATGCATTATGTCTAGCGCTTTCTGCCCGACCTCGGATCCTCAGTGCACTGCATATTTACGTGATAATAAAGAGACATTTCGCCCAACTTCTCCCGATGCGCCATTGAATGAAGAGCCTGTACGAGATAGAGAGAAAGGATCAGTGAAAGGCTCTTCAAGCACTGCAGCTTCGTTTGCCAGAAAAGCCAATTCCTTCTCCAAAACAATTTGTACCTATGGCAAACAAGGAGGAAAAAGAGAAAGCGCATTGTAGACAATGCCAGGAGCGATTTGTACTCGTACCGGCGTGCTTAGTTTCAGCTCAGAACGAAATGAGCCAGCCGGCTCATTGGGCATGGCTCAGCCGACGCGTCCAATGAGCCAGTCGCCGTTTCCCAGAAGCCATACCGCGGCTCATTAAATCCCTGCAGCATTGTGAAACCAGTGGCTGGAGCTCCAGCACCAAGATAGCGAGCTCCACCCTTACCAATGATTCCTGGAGGCCTTTCCTTCAGGCTCCTTTCTTTTTTTTTCTTTTTTTTTTTTTGGGGGGGGGGGAAGGGGTCGCCCGCATCAATACCGCCTCAGAATGGACTCGAACAGGCCGACATTTCAATGACCGCGAGCTCAACCTTTTCTCAGATAGTTCTACCGCACTTCACTTACGACCAAAAAAAAAAAAAAACAACCAAAAACAACAAAAAGACAAAGGGTTCACATTGGGCCAACTGTTTAAACGCGAATACATGGGTCCTCCGTCGTCTTGCGTTTTTCACGATCGCAGTTCAGGGAAAAGAAGATGGTAATGAGGTTCTGAATTTAGATCACAACCATTTCGTTGAAATACTTCGTTACAAAAATGACAACAAAAGCTCTTAGTCCGAGAACAAAAACGAAATCAAACGATTAGCATGGACGATGTCTGAAATTAGAGGCAGTATGGTACACTGCATTTTGAAGGAGGGTAAGCACTCCCCATCACACGGTCAGCCTCCGTACCACTGCACACAAATCACAGGGCGGTGGCAGAGAGGTCCGAGGTCCATAATATACGACGATGCAGAGCGCGGTTATTCGCCATTCGTCCGCACACAGACACGCGCGGGCGGAGGAAGGCGAGCAATATCGACAGTCTCGCCGCAGACATTGGCGCGTGCTGTTGCTGGGCCCACTCTTGCGTCTCGAGAACGGATATGAAATCCGCGATAGAAGACGCTGTCCCGAAGGCGGGGAGAAGGAGGTTTGTCTCCTGGCGGGAAGCGCCGGGGCGACTAAAAGACGAGAAAGAAGAACTTGCACCAGCGGAAACTCGGCCTCCCGAGCCGAAAGCACTATATTTGTCTCGCCCCCATCTATCTGTGCGCCCCCATCGCTGACGTTTTCACTCGTTGGATCAAATGACGTGCACTGTTTCTATGCGCTGTCTGCAATCTAACATCGCAGAGGTCAGCCCTTGCTTCCGGAATTATTCACGATGACAGAGGAATAGCTTACGCAGAAACGTTAAAGGTTAATGAAGGAACATGTAAGCAAAACGCTCTAAAAAAATTGCTTACAAAGAAGAGACCACAAAAAAGTACGCAATCCATTATGACACGCCTTACTGTGACTTCCGCATTCTTTCTTTTCAAATTTTAAACGTGAGGCAAGTTCCTGATGTCCAGAAATACGAATATAACCATCAGACAAATGTGTGCCCATTTTCAAATGCGCGATTTCCAGGAAAAGCTAAAAGAGAACAATAAAAAATGACCCTTTAAGCAGGGAGGCACGTCATTAAACGTCACTGTCCTCGCTGATCTATTTACAATGAGACGCAATATTTGTAGGGCAAATTATGAGTGCTGTTCTTTCGACCAGGTAAGCGCTTGAAAAAGGAGAAAACTAGGTCTCAGCGAAGATATCGCACGATCTCCCCAAGACACAGTCCGTCGCCTACTCTCAGGTTATGAAGGAAAACAATGCATGCACGGATATTGGAACCGCGAATCAAAGTGCCGACCCATTTATGCGCTTAGCCTTGCAATATTCACCACCTCCTACCAAACCGACGGTATTAAAATGCTAGCTCCGTTGTTTTTTTTTCTTTTTCACTACTTCCTATTTAGCGATCTCCGTTCCCCACCCCACCAAGTAAAAAATTGTCAGGGGCAATCATGAAAATTGATGCGAGAAACCGGCAGTTGGATTCAGTCTTCGATGATTTATCTTCGATGGAGGGCGGGCAGCCGCCTGACTACGCTCTAAACATGAATACACCTATATGGGAGTAAAAAAGGAAGTAAACTGTCCTCTAGCGTACACCCTATTAGAAGAGGGGTGACGGAGGATAATTCTCGTACTGCTATCGCAGTAAAAAAAAAAAAAAACAATTAATTCGCACACGGAACAACTAACTCGCATGCAGCGTAAGATAACCGGAGACTCACCAGAGCCACAATGTGTTTAGAGAGAGAGGTTTATTTAGAGAGAAAGGAGGACAACTGGGCCCGAGGGACCACTATCTGGCCAAAGGGAACAGGAGAGGAAAGAGTATTACGATGGACTCATTAATGAGTTCAGAAGAGCAAGTAATTCTGGCGTATTGCTTGATACATGTTGATGATGGACGTGAAAAATTAGAAACTTTATTTATAAGCAGATGGTAACAAATACACAACGAACATTAATTATAATAAATGACTCTACAGGCACGTGGTGCGCTCGTAGATCTTAAAAATTTGGTCTGCCACTGCCAAATTTTCAATAATTCCCGCAAGGCGCTGTTAAGTGATTTGGGACTCCGTCAGGACGGCCCCCTGTGTCTGGACCTCGGTGATGCGGCTTCAGCTGCGCGTAGGAGAAAATCATTACTAGTTTTTCTTAGCCACACCCTTTGATGGCCCTGCGTGTTTATAAGTGCGTGAGTATTGTGCACATTTGGCTTCACCTTTCACCTTTTCTATTCTTCCTTTTTTCCCCGTTTTCACCTGCTTCCTTCACCCTCATCTGGAGTAGCATGCCAGGGACAAATCAGGCAGAGGTCTCTGCATTCAATACAATCTTTCTCTACAGACATTTCTTTCTAATTATTCCATGTCTTCCTTCGTGCTAATGCATAAGTTGCCTTCTCGTTTTTTGCTTCTTTCTAGTCTTCGACTGCTTTATTCGCCAACATCCACCAGCCGCTCTACACAGCCCAGGACGACATGGCCGACCTTGAGAGTGCAAGCGACTGAGTCTCAGAGGTTTTGAAAGCTTAAAAGGAAAAGCAGCGGCCATATTTAGGACATCACAAAACTGCTGCTGACGCTCCTAATAGAAGTGCGCAGCGTTTGGCATTTGCGCAACGACGGCTACCGAAGGCGCCCGAAAAGGCTCTCGCCGCGATTCCCTTTGTCGATTCGTTATTTTGTCGTTATCCCCCCCGGACGGACCCCGATCCCACGTGACAGACGGAACTCGGGGAGGCGAATACCGTCATACGCGGAGCCGCACGCACGGTACGCGTTCAAACTTCGTCGAGGCGGGCCCACAGCAATTTCAATGCAGATTAGTGCTGGCTTCATATGAGCGCGAGCTCCGAGGCCCATCTCGCAATCCGAGCTCCCCCGCCCCCTTTCCCCCGGCCAAATAACGGCGCTCAGAGGCTAAGGAACGCGCGCCATGCCAGACGCCCCCCGGGGCCGCTCGCAATCGCCCTCCATAATGCATAGCTCTCGGTAATGACCTCGTAACCCTGAAAATAACGCCGCCAGCTCGGCCGCCGGCGGCGCGTCGGAGATTGGATGCCTCCCCACAGCACCAAATATACGGCCCAGCTCTGGTTCCCGCCGCCTGGCCTTGCGCGAAGCGACTCCTCATTCGCCCGCATAACGAAACCAAGGCATCATCTGTGCGGCCTTTCTCGGCTGAGCGGGCACGGGGTATACGCGCCTGCCTACTCGGGGTTTGCGTGAATGAGTAGAGAGTTGGATGCGATGCTGCCCGCTCTGCCTGCAAAGCCGACGCGTAAGGTCCGGCTTAAGCGGTGACATGAAGCTCATTAGGCAAATTTTCGCGCACGAATGGCGTCGCAACGCGCACAGTAAAGCCGGCGGTCCCTCGTAAGCGTAACCGCACAGATCAGTGCCTTCCAGTCCTCACCGGTACATGCTGAGCGGAAGCAGTGCAGCTAGGTAAAGACGTTAGCGTTAGTAGCCTCATCGCCCAATGTGAAGAAAAATAGGCTCGTCGTACGGAGAACCAAGGCGCTACTAGGCTGTTTCATGTGCATGAGGTGCGGAATGAGTAAGAGGAGGGGCGCATCTGTAGAACTGCAACGAACCGACGAGACAGGAACGCGTGGTAGTATGACAACTGCACACAGAGGCACCCTGAAACGAATTTCTTGCGTGCGTACACAAGGACATGCACGTAAAAACGTCTCAGTGCACAGCTCCGAACATTCCTTCTCGGGCGCAGAAAGATCGTTTCTTCTGAGGAAACATAGCAACTTATAATAAGGGAGTAATTACTCATTGACATCCACCCAAGCGCAGCCACACGGCTACAAAGGAAAGCTGTACAGCTTTCTCAGAAGCTTCGTAGTTAAAGAAAAATTCGAGCGCGTCGCCGGAGCAGTTGCTCTACCAACTCAGCTAACCGGGACCGGAAGCTTGTGGTAGGGCGAGAGCGAAATTATCAATACCTTGAAGTGGTAACTGTGTTGGTGAATGAGTAATTACTCCCTTATTACAAATATACTCCACCTTGGGGGATTCCCCTATAAACATTTTAATAGCAACTTATATTTCCACACTAAATCCTCGTCATTTTCACGTAGGCCAGCGCGACACATCTGGGTTTCGCTCTCTCCTAGACACGACTGGCAAATGTAAGCGCGCAAACCAGCTTTCTTTTCTTAGCATCCCACGAGTGGGGCGTCATCGAGAACTCACGCAGCGAACAATTAAGTTTCGTCGAAGAAAGGAACAAATTCTCTGCAACGTGGAAAAACGAGTGGGATAAAACAGAGTGCACCGTAATCAAACAGTGCGAAAACTAAATGCGCACGACCGTGTCGTGCGAACAGAAAGTTTTAGAACGCGGTAGGAATAATTAACCACCGTGGCACAACACCAAGAGACAAATCTCGTACAATAATGACGAAGAGAAATATGTACTTTTTCTCTTACCGACGTTCTCGAGACCTTCCTACAAACAAAATTGTCTGTGGGCTTGGAGAGCGTTCAATTCCCCTCTTGGTTCAATAAATGTCAAGGCATAAGGGCGCTCTCTCATCTGCAGTTGTTTGTGGGAAAGAAATATAAGGAAATATAATTTGCATTCTGTG